>NC_134234.1:280159911-280462941 GCF_965152275.1 Natator depressus
GTATTCCATTGTAAACTTTTGAGCAAACAACCATAACATTTTGTTCAGCATTCTGAACATTTCAGAGTTACCAACAACGTCCATTCCCCAGGTGTTCATAACTCTGAGGTACTACTGTAACCTCTTCTCACATGACTGTGTGATAAGAAAAAATGAGAGACTTGTGTAAAACCCTGTTAGTAATTTTTAACTCGAGCAGACAGTAACATTTTTAAGGTTTTTTTAAATAAAGTTAAACTATCAGAGACACTGAGTTATAATTTTCTTGGAACTAGATCTTGCAACAGGAATGCAAGTCTGCAGGAGAGGTTTAAGGCCTGGGCCATGTAATTGACATTGGCCTGAGGACTGTACTTTTTAAAAGATTTCGAGACGATAGGTGAAGATACAGATGGCAATATTTTTATCCTACAAAGCTTTGAGTCACTTGTTAGATTAAAGGTAAAATTTTCAAAAGAACCTAACTGATTTAGGGATCTAAGTCCCTTTTTCAAAAGTGGTTTAGGCACTGAAGAGACTAAAGGCTTGTCTACACAGAGGCTCAACGTGTGGAAGCCACAGTGTAAATCTAGAACACTAGCATGTCATCCATGACATCTCTGGCTCTACGGTCCTAAATCACTTAGTCACTTTTGAAAATGTCACTCCAAGAAATTGTTATTACATAATTTTACAATTTTTTTTTCAATTTTCAACACTTCTTAAAACTGTAAACTGGGTTTCAGTCTTTTGAAATTGTTAATAACTTTGGTTTCATTGAAAATTCTTATTTACTGGACGCTTAAGTAGAACAAACCTTCATTTCTGAATTGAACAGAGTTCTGACAATTGTTCTTGATCTGTAGAAAATTGATCTAATTGTTACAACTCTGCAACATATCTTACTTGTAGTACCTTGACCAATTTTCTTTCTGACCAGAGATGGTGTAATTCAGCTACATTTTTATGTTGGTCTATTTTATATGTGCAGAAGACTTTTAAAAATATATACATAAAAAAATCAAAAAGCCATATAAATGTTTCTGTGAGAGCTGCATAGGTCATATTCTCTTTCCTGGAGATTAAAGGCAAGACCTTCAACTTGTGTAATCAGTGTAACAAATTACACCAGCTAAATTTCTGGCCTAAATTATTTAATCTGTTCAAGTAGAATCTTTCTGCCTGCAATTTTCATGGGAGCAATACTCTTCATCTCCCATCATTCCATCTTTCTGGGGGCTTCAGAATCATTCTGTTTTAAGCTATTCTTGGCTATTTACAGAGCTGGACTTCAGCTTTAAGACCTCTGTCTCCATGGCTGAAGTGGTTTTAGAGGTGTTGCTGAAATCCATTAAACCCACTAGAATTTAATGATTCAAATGAGACACATAAGTATCATTTAGGGAACAGGTCTGTTATCTTAAGATCACACAGGCTCCAAAAGTAAAATCCTGCCCATACTGAAGATATTGGCAAAACTCTCATTGACTTCAAAGGGGCAAGGATTTCACCCCAGATATCTGCAATCTATTAATCTGTCATATGCGTGCATTGAAAATATACAAATATTAATGACAAGATTAGAGAGGAAAGTAACTTCATAAGTACAGATCTATGGGTTATCTATTTTTAACTGGCTGCACAACAGTCTCATCTGATGTGCGAATCCCTAAAATGCTTACTGGTATATTGAGCCAAGGCCCAGTTTATTAGATTCCAAACAAACTACACTGTTTTCAGAGGGGCAAAAGCTAATACCAGCAAAGTTCTACTGAACCAAAAATGTAAGAGTAAATGTAATTTCTTCCAAAAATCACATGATGCCCCTCTATTCTGGGTAATCATTCATGCTTGTCAGCAGTGAGACAGATTTAAATTGGAAAAGCTTTTATTTCTTAAAACTTTCCCTTGGCTCTTGTTTCATTCTTACATTCCAAGTGCACTAACATTCCACTCAAATACACTTTTCATACCTTTTGCACACCCTTTCCTATGTACTCATTTCTCACTTGAGTGCTGTCAAGAGGCAATGCTAATGTACTTCTATTTCTTTGTAATTATTCCTCCCTGATTGATATTAGTTATCATCAAAATGTTCAGAATGACTTCTTTCCTCGTTTCAGATGAGCGACACAATCAAATACAATTGATAGGAGAAATTAGCTCTCTTCTTGATTGACAAAATATTGCAATCGTGAAGATTTAATTTTCCCCACCACCCAGAATTCATCCCTTGATGGGTGAACGGCTATTTTCTCCTCTCTCAGTACAGTATTTCTTTCTGAGACATTTGGGAATATTGTAATGAGTAGGGACTATTAGTGTGAGTAGAGACTGCAAGATGATCCTAATCCAGTCATGGACAATATAGATCGGATACATATACCATAAACACTGAAAAGCTCTGCAGAACTGTGTGTTAAGGAGGGCTATGAAGGAAAAGAGGGAAGAAGAATATCCCGCAGCAATCACAGTCTGTAATGCGGTTTACACACCCTGTGCTGAGTGTAGGCAGAGGCCCCACCCTCCATCCCAGTAACGGTGTACCAGTGACACCAGAACCTCTCATCTCCTGTGGGTGTAGGCTAGCATTGGCAGTTTGGGGTTTTCTGGCCAGGGTAATGTGGGACGCCTTAGGCTTATTTTTGCTGCTGATTCTAGTGGGAAGGTAGAGCTAAAGCAGGTAAAGTTGAAGTGGCCTCATCTCTCCCCACACTGAGAATAAAGATTATCAGTGATAATGTCTCACATAGATTATTGCCATCTATCTACCTGTCTAACTACCTACCTACTGCTATGGCTCCATCACGGTAGCATTTGACTGCCTCACAAATACTTATGTATCTATGCTTACAACACCTCTCTGGCAATACCAGTTATTGTGAGCACATAATCAAATATTAGTCAATGGGATTTTCAGAAAAATTATGTTTTCTGTGTGTTTAATGTAGCTACTAGTTCTTACTACCCCATTTAAGCAAAAAACAAATAGGGATATGTACAAACTGATTTTTGCAAAAGACTTACACATACTTGGACAAATATGGTAGGAAGTAATTTCCAAATGTAAGTCAAATTAGAAAGAATGAGTTCATCATGATTCCTGTATGGAAATGCCACACAAAGGCACATTTAATTTGAAATGTCTTTTTCTTAAAAAAAATATGCAGATGACTAAAAGGGAGTGATTTTGGTGAGGGCAGTGAAGGAAGAAAATATTGAGTTACTCAATCATGCAAATATATGTGAGCATTTCTCATATTGTCATTTGGATAAAATCTGCATTAAGGTGCCACAACAGGGGCCTGTTCCTACTGCTGTGTTCAGATTTCCGTGGGAGATACACAATCCCATGCTCCCATGATGATTCTGAAGTAATGAATGGAGTCTAGTCTCTCATTTCCATTCTGGAAGTCATTGAGGGTTCTTTGGAAACAGCCTGCTTTGACATTAGAATACAACCGATAAAAAGTACCCCTCACGGCACTCCAGACATTCCTTTGGCCAACTGAAGAGAAGCATCGATGGGCACTGGAGAGCACTGTGTTCACTATTCTATTCTCTTTGGTTAGAAAAAGATGATCCAACCTGAGGGAATAAAAGGAATCAAACAGTGGGGATCCTCTGAGCTATGAGAAGAGCTTGGATGATCATATGAGATGAAGGTAAGAGATGCTTGAAAGGAGTAGGTCAGTTGCTTTATTTGTTTATTTTAAATGTTGGTTTTTGAAAGAGCTGGCAGGGTGACAGGAATGTCTGTGGATGCTCCTTCATTAAAGATTTCATCAAAGACACAAATATTTTAAGACCAGAAGAGGCTGTTATGATCTAGTTTGACCCCCTGCTCAACCTAGAATTTTACCAAACTTGCATCAAGCCCACAACATCTGGTAGAGCTAACGAACATCTTTTAGAAAGACATATTTTATTTACTGTGCTGCATGGGTGACAAATGAATGCAGCATTGAGGGAGGATAGCCCCCGGCCCCGCCCACTCTGCCAGAGGCCCCGCCCTTCCCCTCCCCCACCAAAGCCTAGAACACACAGCCCCGTGGCCGCCGGCCCCACAGCACGGTGGGTGGCATGGCTGGAGTGACCCCAGCCCCAGCGCTGGGTAGGTGGGCAGCATGGCCAGAGCGCCCCCAATCCCAGAGCACCCCCCAGCCCCAGATCGCTGTGTGGGTGGTGTGTTCCCAACGCCCCCAGAGCTGAACAAGTGGACAGACGGGCGGTGCGATGTGCCCAGCCCCAGCACCCCAAGCCTTGTGCGCACCAGTCCCAGCCTGCCTGCCCGAGCCTAAGCCACAGAAGAGTGGGAAGGGAACTGGAAGTAGGCGGGGGTGGGGTCTGGGGGTGGAGCACGAGCAGAGCCATGCCAGGCCGTTTGGGGAGGCACAGCCTTCCCCTGCCTATGCTACCCGCTGCCCAGGCTGTGCTGCCTGTCTGAGCCTTGGAGATGAATATTTTGAGCCAGTTTCTCAGCGGGTGCAAATCAACATTTTCAGATTTACGCCATCAGAGAATCTGGCACCTTTATGTTTGTCTCCACCACAAACGTCAATGAACAAACAGCGTAGTACAAATGTGTGTGACAGTTCAGCAGTGTCTGTATTCCCTGAGCAGTGGGCAGGGATTTTTAATTTCACACTTCTTACCCAGGAGGTTGCAATGATTCCAGACCCTTAGCAAACATGAACATTAATGCCAATATCTTATATTACTTGTGGTCTCTCTGTGTGTATATATATGTTTGTGTGTATATAGAGGAAAATGGTTATTTAGAATTGTGGGAATATTGGTAACAAAGGAAGAAAGTCTGGCTGAGTTTCTGTACGCTCTCAATTAGGGAGCATGCACAAGAAATCATTCATTTATTATTCTCATAATATTTTATTACAGTCAGGGCTGACTTGAAAACAAGACTTCTGTTTCACAAAATATTTTGAAGTTTCACTGGGCTATTGACTCCTGTGAGGTGTCTTTTGCTCTGGTTTTGACCAGAAAATTTCATGCAATGTTTTTTGACAAATCAGCATTTTCCAACAAAAAATGTTTTGATGAACAAGTACCGATTGGCTCTAATTACAGTAACATCTAAATGTTCCAACCAAGACAGTGGGCCCCATTGTGCTGGGCACTGTACATGCACATAGTAAGAGACAGTCCCTGCCCAAAGAGTTTACCATCTAAACCAACTAATTGGGGGAGAAAAAGTAGTTACCCCTGGTTTGCACATGAGGCACAGAGAGCATAGACGGCTGTCCCTGGAAATTTATATCAGAACTGAGACCCGAACTCAGTTCTTAAGAATCCAAGTCCAGTGCCTTAACCACCAAACCATATTCCCAGTCATGGATGGTCTTTTAGATAAAGCACCTGGTACTTCTTGCACTATTGAAGTCCATTGTAGAGGGATTATATTTCATGACACTCCGTTTATAGTGCCAATACAACCATGTCATTGTCATGTTTGTTTTCTTATCTTTCCTCAGGATTGTTCACCTCATCTGAAACTGGACATACATCAACTGAAACAGAAATGGCCCAGGGAAAGTTAATGAAGATGGATAGGAGCACAGGGTGTTCAAGAGCTGGGATAGCTTTCAGATGAGAAGGAAATAAACATCTATTAATTTGAAAAAGGGAAGCTTAAGAGGAAAAACAATGTCTAGTACAGTGAAAACCATCTAGACACTCCCATCCCATAGTACAAGAACAAGAAGACATTCAATCAAATGTAGAGGAAACATTTCAAATAATTAAAAAGAAATATATTTTAACTTAAAATATCATTAACCTGTGGAACTCATAGCTAGAGGATTTATCATCATTAAGGGCAATCAACCAGTAATAAGATTACTTATTGTGGGCTTAATTCTGCTCTCAAACCAGCTTTACACTGACTTCATTGGAGTTACCCCTCACGTGCACCAGTTTAAATGAGGCCTAATATATGAATAAGACTAGCAACTCAAGTTATACCAGCTAGTATAGGAAAGGCTATCAGTCCAAATAAAGGCTGTCAACCATTATACCTCAGGACATAATCCCTGGAGGCCAGGAAACATTTCTACTCTCAGAGATTCTATTGCACAACGGATCAGGTATATTTTGTATTTTTTGAGGGAGGGGCATGAGGAAAGGAGAGTTTATCTTCTTCATGCATGGTAGAGAGACCTCTCTACCCATTCTCCAGTGAAATGTCTCCCATTGCCACTGTCTCTACCCATACTGAAGCAATTGCAACCTCCTCCCAACTTGGAAGAATTTTTGTTGACACTCCTCTCACATACAAGCAGGTGGAGGACTATGCTCCCTCCTGCTAATAGGTAGCGGAGGGAGTGCTCCTTGGCACTAAAGAAGATACAAAAAAAGTGCCCACAGCAAAGGTAAAGCATATTAGATATATGGATCATAATGCTAGAACTAAGAACTAGTATCACTGCCCCTTACTCTGATTATAGGCACTTCCAATTAGGAATGAGTCAATCACTTTGGAGTAAAAGAAGAACTGACCTTTCCCCCAAATTTAAATGAGCCCCACAGTTTAATTCTTGCCTGTGCTCTGTATCTATCTTGGTACTTGTATGACCCTCATCATCACAATATCTGAGTACCTGGCAATGAGGCACTCATTTACGTATGCAGTCCATGAATTTTTCTTTTAATTACTAAAGAGATCTTCTGTGGTTCATTTTAGAACTGCATTTTATGTGCTTTACAAAAGGCTGCTAAAGCTGTCTTCCTCCTACCTTTTAAAAAAGTGCCCCTCCCCCACCCCCGCACGCGCGCGCACACACACACACACTTACACTTTTTGGTCTTTCAGTAAATGTCAGAAATCAAGAATTTTCCTGACACATTGTAGGCAACACATGTCAATCTTGTTAAGTCACCTTTGCCATATGCTTTTATTATACATTATGTTTTAATTTAAACAAAATGTTCATAATCTGTGGGAAAAAATAGGAACATAGGCCCAAATCCTCAAAGATATTTAGATGCCTAAATACCATTGAAATCAATGGGAGGTAGGTGAGTAAATATCTTTGAGGCTCTGGGTCAGATATTTGGAAACTACATTTTCTGAAATACAAATATAGAAATGTGGGATTGAAAGGGACCTCAAGAAGTCATCTAGTCCACCTCCCGGCACTGAAGCAGATGGGATGGATCTGCAAATCAGGGGAGTACAATTCCCATTAGCTCCTTCCCTACTGCACATCCCCTTCCTCATGGCCAAGTACGAGGAAAGGTCCCGAAGCAGGAGGTGGCTGGGATCTGTGGGAACAGCTGCAACATCAGAGGTGGGCAAACTGCATTCCGCGGGCCATATCCGGCCCCCGGGACCATCCTGCCCGGTCCTTGAGTTCCCGGCCGGGGAGGCTACCCCCTGGCCCCTCCCCTGCTGTCCTCCCTCCCCCGCAGCCTCAGCTCCCCGTGCTGCCAGCGCTCTGGGCAGAGGGGCTGCGAGCTCCTTCCAGACAGTGCGGCTGCGAGAGCCATCGGCCTGCTCCAGTGCTCTAGACTGCACGGCAGCATGGCTGGCTCCAGCTGGGCAGCACAGCTGCCAGTCCTGGTGCTCTAAGAGGTAAGGGGGTGGGGAGAGGGGGCATTGGATAAGGGGTAGGGGGTCCCAGGGGGCAGTCAGAGAACAGGGAGCAGGGGGTGGTTGGACAGGTGTGGGAGTCCCAGGAGGCCTGTCAGGGGGCGAGGATGTGGATAGGGGTCAGGGTAGTCAGGGGACAGGGAGCAGGGGGGTTGGATAGGGGATGGGGTCTTGGGGGGGCAGTTAGTGGGGGGGTTCCGGGGGGGGCGGTCAGGGGACAAGGAACAGGGGGAATGGATGGGTCGGGGGTTGTGGGGGGGCAGTCAGGAGGCAGGAAGTGGGCAGATAGGGGGTAGATAGGGGGCGGGGGCCAGGCTGTTTGGGGAGACACAGCCTTCCCTACCCAGCCCTCCATACAGTTTTGGAACCCTGATGTGGCCCTGAGGCCAAAATGTTTGCCCACCCCTGTGCCACCTGGTTAGCTAGACGATGCAGAAAAGCTCAAGGCAGAAAAGATTCCCCAGGAACTGTAAGAGCCTTGTGGGGAACAGGCTGTGACTGTCAGACATTACAGCCAGGGGCAGGTTTGTGTGGGACTTTGGGCGAGCAACAGCAGCTATGCAGGAAGCCAGTAGAGGGGGTTCCCAAAGAGAGACACTAACTTAGCCTGGCCTGGAAACCTGCATGTGCCTATTTGTTTGGAATAGAGACTGCACTGGAGAGGGCACCCCAAGCACTAGGCTGAAGAGTCCTGACTCTCAATTGGACTGCCCCAGGGACCTAAACAAGAGCCAGTATTGCTCACTTTGAACTGTAACTGTTTAAGCCTCTGTACTTAGGGCATTTGCAACATTTCCCTTCCCTGCTAGCTCTAGTAAAATAACCTTCCCCTTAGCCATGTATCTGAGTTTTTATTGGGGCCCAGCAGGGCTAGCACCTACAAAGCCTACCTGGTGAAGCACCTGCAGGACTTGCTTCTGAATTGTGGTACACCTTGCATGCAACTGGCACCCTCCAGGCTTGGTGTACTGAGAAGCCATAATAATTACACAGGATTAAGTATACCTAGACCATCCTTGACAGGTGTTTGTCTAACTTGTTCTTAAAACCCTCTGGTGATGGGGATTTCAGCACCTCCCTAGGTTACCTGTTCCTGTGCTTAACTATCCTTACAGTTAGAATGTTTTTCATAATATTTAACCAAAATATTTGTTGCTGTAAACTAAGATGATTCTTTCTTGTCCTATCCTCAGTGGACGTGGAGAACAATTGTTTACAGTCCTCTTTATAACAGTCTTTATCATATTTGAAGACTGTTACCATGTTTTCCCTCAGCCTTCTCTTGTCTAGACTAAACATGCTCAGTTCTTTCAACCTTTTATCCCTTTTATCCTCTTCTCTGGACTCTCCAATTTGCTCACACCTTTCTTAAAGTTTATTGCTCAAAATAGGTGACATTACTCCAGCTGAGACCTCACCAATGCTGAGTACAGTGAAACAGTTACCTCCCGTGTCTTACTTATGACATTCCTGTTAATACATCCCAGAATGACATTTGCCTTTTTTGCCTTACTATCACACTTTTGGCTCATACTCAATTTGTGATCCACTAACCTTAAAATTCTACCAGTTATTTTTATTTTTATTTTTTCACATGACTTTTCCTTCCTGAGTGTAATACTTTGTACTTTTCTTTATTGAATTACATCTTATTCATTTCAGACCAATTCTCCGATTTATCAAGATGATTCTGAATTCTAATCCTGTCCTTCAAACCCCCCTAGCTTGGTGCTGTCCACAAATTTTATAAGCATACTTTCTATTCCATCTTCCAAGTTGTTAATGAAAATATTGAACAGCAATGGATCCAAGACAGATGCTTGTGGGGTCCCATTTAATATGTCCTCCCATTGGTCTCTACATTGCCATTGGATTGTTCAGCAATAAATCAGTGTTTAGTTTTATTGGGTTTGTGTGTCTCAAACACGGATAGGTGTTAGCTAGTCTTAATGTTTACTTTAGAACAGTTTACCCCCCCCAAAAAACGTATTCTGAACCAGAAGTTCCTCCTCTGTTTCAGGTTTTGCATCAGCCTATTGACTTTGTAATCTGAAAACTCTTGGTCTTTAATGATCTGTATCACATCTGTATGCATGAAACTGTCTTCTTACCTCCTCAACAATACAGAAACATTAGGCATATAGTGCAAAGCTCTTTCAATTCATTCTTTATGCAACTGTGGTTTTGTAAAATGCAACCATTTTTGCATTAAAAACAAGACTGTAGTGATTTGGGATAGTTATGTCATTAAACTGAGCTAATGAGCTTCTGACACCATTCAGGTGTGTTACTGGTGAATGTAGTAACCTTACCCACTTTGCACGAGGGGTCAGGGTTTGTTTATGCTTAATGACAGTGAGTATCTGGGTGCTGACATACTGCCTCACATTCTTTTAAAAATATTCTAAAGACAGTAGTATCAATAATGCAAATGGTAGCATTGTGGGCTGTTATTACAGAATATCGTTGTAATTTGAAAGAGCTTTAAAGCCAGTTTAACAGCTACCTACAATTGTGCAAAATAAAGAATTCCTGGGTGGTGTGTCCAGCTCTTTGCCAATATCAGTATAGGAGTCCAGGGCAAGCAAAAGGGAAACAATTAAGCCCCTCAACTTCAGTGACCCCATATGACTGAATGGCCTTTTGAGGCCATGGGTGTTTGGGAACAATTTAGATTAGGCCTCAGATCTCCAGTCAATGCTCCAAGCAGAGAGTCCCAAAGGGAGGATTGTCATCAGAATGTTCAACCTGTTTGGCTTAACCATATTGATTTGTTTCTGGATGAGTTGTTAGGAGCTTTTCAAATTCTCTTTCCCTTTCATTTTGTGTGGAGAATTTTCAGAAGGAGGAGTTTCCACTAATGGGCCATAGTAGTGCAGAAAAAGAAAGAAAGAAAGAAAGAAAGAAAGAAAGAAAGAAAGAAAGTATGCTTTCTGAGATCAGGAGATGTGTTTTATGGTTACTGAATTTTTTTGAACAATTTAGGCATAAAGGTTGGCCTTAGATTACATAGTACTGTATGACTGCATGCCATTTTCACACTTCCAGACTATCCGCCTCGCCTTCTGTCTCATTTGGCTGTTGTTTGAGTTCCAGTATTTTGTCCTACATTTCAGAAAAGTACGAGGCCTTTCCATAGAAGGAGAACATTGGTATGTGTACATGCGAAGGAGGAATATGGGGACCCTGTGACAATAATTCTGAGGAATAGCATTTTTTAAACCTTTTTATACTACTCACAATAAAATACATAGTTGTGACTATAAAAATGATTTGTTTCAAGATAATAAAGCAGTCTGAGAGAAAAAGCAAAATTATCCACTTCCAGCTGCCTCTCTATGCCAATGTCGTTCTAACTCAATGCTCTACATGTCAAGGAACAGC
Organism: Natator depressus; assembly: GCF_965152275.1. Classification (NCBI taxonomy): domain Eukaryota; kingdom Metazoa; phylum Chordata; order Testudines; family Cheloniidae; genus Natator; species Natator depressus. The sequence continues at coordinate 280,170,884 of NC_134234.1, forward strand.
TTTCTTTTGACTGGGTTAATTCTTGATTCCTATGTATGGTCTGCATGAATTACAGTGTTAACAGCTCGAACTTACCTGTTGAATCAGGTGGCATCTGTTTTGCATAGGGCTGGGAGCAGATTGATCTAACAGACTTCTTTTTCTCCTTTAGTCTTTTTCTTCTCCTCTCTCTCTTTTCTGAACATAGTAATAAAATAAATGGACAGAAGTTGCATAACAGCATAAATAGTATGACTGTTTCAAACCCTTTTGTGTTTGGCAAGTGTAGACAGGACAAAGCAAGAACATATGCCAAAAATTGTGTTTACGACAAGTGGAGTGAGCAAAACTCTTCCTTACTGCTGCTGTTCCATTTACTCCTGGGACAAGAGTGCAAAGCCAGTCCAAACTGATCTGATAGGAAATCAGAAAAATCTTCAGTTTCAGCAGGGTCTTCAGTGAAAGAGAGTCTGCGTGGTCATGAACTGCTTTCTTGTAGCATATTGTATACTGTATTTTATTGCTCATATCTGAAACCCATCCAGCAGTGACACAGGCTTGGCAGTCTCATTTTGAAATTCTTTCTGCCAACAAGATGTCTTTGGAAGGGGGAAACCAACAGGAACTTAAATTCTTCACAGCCTGCTGAGATAAGGGGATCTTGGCAATTACTGAGTGATAGATTGCTGCCCTAAACCCTTAATTTCATGCTCTTTTTCGGTACTGTGGTTTTGTTCCAATTGGCTCCCTGCCTTGGAATCTACTACACACTGCTAGGTTAAATGTGATAGACAGCCCATAGCAAAACCAATCAGTTATTTTGACAGTAGGCTCAGAAGAGGTCAGGGACACTTCCCAAAAGCTGGTGTGGTGAGTCTTCAGCACTTTGAGGCAAAAAGTCGGCATGACTCTTCTTTCGATTGACTTGCACATTCTTCTCTCCTCCTCTCCTCCCCCTCCCCCCTACAGTCCTAGCCAGCTTTGACTATAGAAGCAGTCTCAGGGCACCTACAATATTTTCTTCATTGTCCAACATGAGCATACTGTGATTCTAATTTAAATAAACTGACTTATTACATGTAGTGGTGCAAAATCCCAATTAATATCACATGTAAGGGGATACCCGTTTGATATTCATATAATGTAATCTCTTTTAAGGGTAAAGTTGTGCTTTTGCTAAGCAGCATCTCTGGAGCATATGTAATTTAGCCTGCTAGTTTGCTATAGTATCATAAATGGTGGTTATTCCCTTATTTTTCAAGACATTTAACATCTTCTAGGTTCTCTGTCTAGAAATAGATCATATTGAGGCCCTAAAATTAAAAGGAAAACCATAATCGGGGAGATAAAAAAGGAAATTTTGTTTTTGTTTACAATGCAGGTGATTTTTTCTCTTATCCCTCCATACTTCTTCCCCTCCCTGAACAAGAAAAGAATAGAAAATTGCCAAAAAAGAAAAAGGGTTTATATTTTCAATAGAGAAAGATAGTCTCCAATCCGGCAAACTCTTACTCACATTAGCAGTTTTATTTATGAAAATTTCCAGTGAAATGAAACTTAAAAAAAAAAGCCGTTAGAAACTATGGAAATATAAAAATCATTTTGTTTTGATACTGTTGAATCATAATTTAATATGTAACACATTGAATTGTACATATGCTATAATATACTATAATGTAGAAAATAGGTTAACATTCAAATTAATATACAATATTAATATGATCTATTATATATTTATTATAAAGCATGCAATTTCTTATTAAAATTAACACTCAATATAATATGAAATTCCAAATAAAATGAATCAAAATAATAAAGTTTAAACAAAATGTTTTACCTTCTCAAAACAAAATGTTTCAATATTACAAAACTTAAATGTAAAAGTTGAATGTAAATGTTGAATATCAACTTTTTCCTAGTGAAAATTTTGTCAGAATTGACCTGTTCTTGCAAAACATTTTGATTTAGACAAAACTGCATCTTTTTTTATGGAAAACTGTTGCAGCAAAACACTTCTGACCAACTCTACTCCGAATCTAACTTCCATATACCATTCATTGTGTACTTTTTATTCTGAGCCGCTTTTATATATTTCTTTCCTAAGGTAAATCCAAATCTTTATATTCTCTCATCGTATGAAAGTTTTTCCATGCCCCTAACCATTCTTTTAATCCTTCTCTAAACTCCCACTAATGCTGCAATAGCTCTTTGGAGACATGGTTACCAGTAGCTCATGCAGTATTCCATTTGAGGTGAAATACTGATAGATTATATATATATATATATACTGGCATTGTAATATTTTCCATATTATTCATCAATCCACTTTCTTTGTATCAGAACTCTTCCATATCTGTGTCAAGTTCAATGAGCCTTTTACCTTCTGGCTCAGCTGGGACCAAAGATGAAGCAATGAAACACTAGAAGAGAAACAGTTTTCATTATATTTCTGACCAGCCTAAAACAGGGAAGTGCCCTATTTCTCAGAAGAAAGTCTGATCTTGTGAGATTTGCAGATCAAAAATGATAGAGTTGGAAAAAAACTTCTGATGAAACCTCCTAACTTCTTCAAGGTTTCTCCATCACTAATTTTCACATAATCAGCTAACAGCATTCTACGCTCTGGAGTTATAAATATCATGCCGTTCTGCAAATGTATCATGTTAAATAATGCTTAAGAAGATTACAAGCAATTAACAAAATTAATATGAGTAACCAATTGCAATCTGTTATATTTTTGTTTATGGTAATTCTTAATCGCCAAATTCTGTCCTTAGTTAGGCACACACAATTCCTGTTGAAGGTTAAACACATATCTCAAAGTTAAATGTCATCCTAACTATTTAATTTACATCTGATATCTCTTTATGAAATTATTAGTTAAATATATTTGTGTTATTGAAAGTGAAAGGACTTTATGGAATAATTGTGCCGATTAGAACCTTATTTTGCAAGGCAGTCCATATACTTTGGTGAGGTGTAGAGCTAGCTACTCATCTTCAGAAACGGTGGCAGAAACTAGCCCACAGACAATAGAGTAGAGCTGGTTAAAAAAGGCAGAAATTGAGATATATATTATAAAACAAATGGAAAAAGAGGAAAGAGATATTAATAAATATAAGCTACAAGTTATGACGGTGGACAAATTGATAAGGGATTCTAAAGACATCAGGGAAAAAATGGCTCACTGGCATAGCTAAGGACAACAGGAAACAGTCTTTAAAGTATATCTGGAGCAAAAGAAATCCTAAAAATGGTACAGGCCCATTACTAGATGGAGATGGTGAACTGTTAGTAATGATGCTGAAAAGGCAGAAGTGTTCAGTAACTATTTCTGTTCCGTCTTTGTATGATGTTCTTGTATCACGTGAGGATGACGAAGTACGTCCAGTCCATTCATCACTCTAGGGATAAATATTTTTAAAAGACTTTTGTAAGTCATTTGACTTAGTACCATATCACATTCAGATTAATAAAACAACACCATACAATATCAATAAAGGGTATGTTAAATGGTTTAAGAACTGGCTAATTGGCAGATCTCAAAAAGTAGTAGTCAGTGCAGAATCATCATCAAATGGGTGTATTTCTAGTGGGTTCTGTAGGCACTGGTACTTCCCAATGCCATCCAAAATGTTCATCAATGATATAACAGTAAATATAAAATCACTGCTGTTAAAATTTGGCAGACTGAAAAATAATGAGGAGGAGATGGCTGTCATACAGAGTGATCTAGATTGCTTGGGAAGATGGGTCCATTCAAACAAAATACATTTGAATACAACCAAAAAAAAAATCTATATATCTAGGAACAAGGAATGTAGGCCAAACCTAGAGAATGGGGAACTGTATCCTGGAAAGCAGTGACTTTGAAAAGGATTTAGGAGTCATAGTGGACAAACAACACAACATGATGTCCCAGTACGATGCTGTGAAAAAAAAGAGCTAATGTAATGCTTGGATTTTTAAAAGGAGGCATAGAGAGTAGGTAGATCATTGTACCTCTGTATATGTCATTGGTGAGACCGATACTAGATTACTGAGTATAGTTCTGATGCCCACATTTTAAAAATGATGTTGAAAAATTGGAAAAGTTGCAGAAAAGAGCAATAAAAATGATCTGAGGATTGTCTTACAGTGAGAGACTTAAAGACACAAATCTGTTTAGCTTATGAAAAAGAAAATTGAGAAGTGGCTTGATTATGGTGTATACAAATCTTCACGGGGAGAAAATTCTGGGTACTAGAGGGCTATTTAATCCAAAAGAAAAAGGCATAACAAGATCAACGGCTGAAAGCAGGAGCCAGAGAATTCAATGCCCTGGGAGGATCCTGGGAAGGGATGGGTGTAGGTGCTCATGGGCCAGTAAGGTCAGGCTGGCAGTGGCGGGAATACCTGAGAGGGGAGGAGGAGAGTCAGGCTGGTCGGGGGGGAAGAAGGGGAAGGAAGGGGAGTAGGGGGAGGGAACATGTACCATGTGAAAAATATCTGGGTGTGCCCATGCTTGTGTAACCTTTCAATTTTGACTAAATTGCATTTTCCAGTGGAAAACTGTTCCATCAAATATCTTTTTGGCCAACTGTACAAAAGATCTAGAAAGGACTCACTGGATCATTATGTTCAGCCTATTGCCTCAAATAGGAAGGGACCTAGGGGATATTAGTCATTTAATAAACCTGTCCTTAAACATGTCTAGTGATTTTACCCTAATTACCTGACTAGGCAAATTGTTCTCCTTTTTGACGAACCTTAATATCAAAGGCATTTCCTTACATCTAACTAAATGTGGCCTTTGCAGCTTTAGTCAATTTCTCCTTGTTTTAACAGGCATTCAAATACTAGAGAGGCACTCAAGTACTGTAATGATGGAGGCCATATAAATACTGAGCCTGATAAGCAAAGTAGACAGGAGAATGCATATAGCTTTGTTCAGTACTGCAAGGATTCTGGTGTCTTGTGTTCCTGAGTTTAAAGAAATATTCTCCTGGAGTTCTGTCTTCCTGCAAGGCAGTACAAGGCAGAGGAACTGGTGGCTCATGGGATGAGGATGTGAGACAGCTGCTGGCAAGCAGCATCAGGATTTTGCTCTTCTTAAGGACTGCCTGTGGAATGATCAGAAGAATTCACCAGGGACTCCTGCTCCATAAGCTCAGGAAAAGAAAAGAGGACAGTATGATTATTCAGTACCTGTGAGAAAAGACATTTTAAGATTATATCAACTTGAGCTGTTAATAAAATATTGATGTTTTATTTTATTATTCTGTTGTGGCTGTGTTTTTGACAAAGCCTGGCCTGTTTGACTATATGAATATATTTATGCTGTACATTATGCAAGGTCACAGTCATTTGTATAGTCTGTCTAGTTCCCATTTTTTATAAAATTACATACACAAGGCACTTTTGCCCTCTTGCAGACTGATTTTGAAAGAATCTATTTGTTACAGAAAAGCAGAGAAACACTTTCAAAGATGGGTCTGAGGGAGCAAAGCATTTAAGCCTGTGTTTAACTTCAGCAGCAAGGGAGGAAACTTGTCTCCCTGTATGTTTTAACCTCTACAAAATTTAATTAATGTATACAAACTTTTCTACTAAAATATGAATAAAAGTATAAATTTACAGCTGACATTTAAACTCCAAAGTAAACACATAGATTAGCCCACATCTCTCCATCCCAGCTCTGCACTCTCCTCTTGGTTTGCAGTTAAGTATTTGTGTATTTCAGCATTCATCTAGGAAGTGACAAATGTGAACTCATGAGGTCCTCGGCATCTGAGCATCAAAAACAGAACAAAATGTTTCCTTCCAGCCTCCAATGGAACAAATGTTTCTTTGCCTTTGATAACATTAGAACTGCCATTCCCTTTTTGGAATGGCCATTTGTATAGCCTCATACATAACAATAGCATTTGCCAGGTCATTGCCATGAAGAGTTGGGGCAGACCCAAGGTTCCATCCATGCCCCCCATCTACCAGCTCAGGGAGGAAAACAGTGGGCACATATCACCTGTTTTCCCTAAGTGCCTGGATCCAAGGTCCAGGGAAGGTGTAGAGGATGGGGTTTGACTCCCATTATGACCCTGGGTGAATACTGTGAGCCGTGACCTAGCCTGAAATAAATAGATTTGCAGTGAGCCAGTAAATGCCAAGTGAATCTCTGCAAACCGGAGTTTTCCCTACAGATTTGCAGTGAGACTGCAAGGTTAATTTCTGATTCATTCCAGTTTCATCATCTATAAACCTACATGAATCAGTCCTGACAAAAAAACCTTTGCACAGTTTAGAGCAGAACTTGAATGGTTTCTTACAGCTCCACCTCTAAAGCTTATCTCCAGAGTCACATAATGTGCTCCATAGAAATATATCTCCCATTTGTACCGAGAGCAAAATTTACCAGCTGAAACCATTCAAAATTTTTCAGACAGCTGAAGGTTAAAGGCTCCATAATGCTTGCTGCTACATATTTTCATCAGCTGAATCTCACCGTCATGGTCAGCTGCTTTTGTGCTCTGACCTGAAAAAATATGGAGCTTAGAGAAAGTAGAAGCTCAAATTTCTCAAGAGAGGATCTGTGAAAAAGCCTCACGAAACTTTGCTAAGAATGAGTCTAACATCATCTAATGTGAAGCTGGAATCATTTCAGACACTATTCAACATCCAACTTCAATTATTTGGAAATAAATATAAAATCACTGCTAATACAATTTGTGGATGACACAAATATTGGCAATGATGTGGCAGGGCCAGAGATGAAAATAAGCCGGTCCGGTCTGGCGTACTGGCAAAAGCCAGTACGCCGTGCCGGACCAGACCAGCTTCCCCAGGCTGGTGCTTTAAAGGGCCAGGAGCTCCCCACAGCGGCCGGAGCCCCGGGGCCCTTTAAAGCGCCGTCAGAGCCCTGCCACCACTACCCCAAAGGAGGGCAATCATACAGAGGGAGCTGGATTGCTCGGTAGGATAGGCCCTCTCAGACAAATTCTGTTTTAATACAGCCAAAGGCAAAGTTAAATGCCTGGGAACGAGGAACACTGGCTATACCTACAGAATGGGGGATTGTATACTGGAAAGCAGTGACTCTGACAAGGATTTAGAGGTCATAGTGGCCAAGCAACACAATTTGTTGCACTGCTGTAGAAAATAGGGTTAATGTGATGCTTGCATGTATAAACAGGGAGTTAGTTATCAGGAACAGAGAGAGATTTTACTTTTGTGTATGGCACTGGACTATTGCATCCAGTTACAGTATTTATGTTTTTAAAAGGATGTTGAGAAATTGGAGACAATGCAGAAAAGCGACAAAGAAATCACTTGAGGGCTGGAGAAAATGCCTTTCAGTTAGAGACTTAAAGACTTAAAGAGCTAAATCTGTTTAGTTTATAAAAAAGAAAATTGTGAAGTGACCTTCACAGGGAGAAAATCCTGGGTACTAAAGGGCTCTGTAATCCAGCGGAGAAAGGCATAACAAGCTCTAATGACTGGAAGCTAAAATTCAAATTGGAAATAAGGCCCTGTTCTATTCTGGAGCAGGGACAAACTGTGAGCGACATCACAGAGGGCACGGAGAGAGGCCCCTGTTGGACTTGTACCCAAAAGGGGTTTGCATTGCTTTTATCTCACAGACAAACTGTGTATGACTTGGCCAGAGGGCTGAGTCAGTGAAGACCCACCACAAACAGGTAAAGAGAGAGTGCAGGCACACACTCATGGCCATCGGCTGCTCGCAAGAGGTGAGTGCAACCCTGCTACGCACACATTTTGAGCAGTGGTGGTAATAACTACAGGAACAAACTACCAAGGGAAGTATCTCTTTTAAGTATCTTTTCTATCTCTTGATGTGATCAAGACTCTGTCTTTCCGGAAGATACACTTTAGCCAACCAAAAGTTATTGTGCTTAATCCAGGAGTAACTGGGAGTGGCTAAGTCATTATGCAAGGTAGCCTATTTCCCCTTGTTTTTTCCTACTCCCCCCCCCCGCCCCGCCCCCAGACGTTCTGGTTAAACTTGGATTTATGCTGGAAATGGCCCACCTTGATTGTCATGCACATTGTGGGGAGAGTGGTCAGTTTGGATGAGCTATTGCCAGCAGGAGAGTGAGTTTGTGTGTGTGGGGGGGTGAGAAAACCTGGATTTGTGCTGGAAATGACCCACCTTGATTATCATGCACATTGTAGGGAGAGTGGTCACTTTGGATGAGCTATTACCAGCAGGAGAGTGAGTTTGTGTGTGTATGGGGGTGGGGGGGTGAGAAAACCTGGATTTGTGCTGGAAATGGCCCACCTTGATTATCATGCACATTGTAGGGAGAGTGGTCACTTTGGATAAGCTATTACCAGCAGGAGAGTGAGTTTGTGTGTGTGTGTGTGTTTTGGGAGGGAGGAGGGGTGAGAAAACTTGTATTTGTGCTGGAAATGGCCCACCTTGATTTTCATGCACGTTGTAAGGAGAGTGGTCACTTTGGATAGGCTATTACCAGCAGGAGAGTGAGTTTGTGTGTGTGGTTTTTGGAGGGGGGTAAGATTGTAAATTGTAAGAATTAAATTGTAAGAATTGTAAGAATCTATAAATGTAATCACAGAGGATTCAAACATTTACTCCTGCCTCCACAGAAATAAAATGTCTTTGTTTTTCTACCAATAGTTAGTCTGACAGCCCTGTGACCCCGCCCCTGCCTCTACCCTTTTTATAGAAAAGCTGATAATAAGGTCAACAGAATTAGGATCTGGTTGTAATAGTTCTTGCCCTTGTATTAAGAAGGAAAAATTCTGCTCCTTTCCTTTCCACACTCAACATTAAGCTCTTTAGATTATCATTTAAACAAAACATCATAAAACCTTTAAGGTGCTTCTGTGTAATAAGTAATGGCTGAAGTACATGAAAAACAACAAATATGTGAAACTTGCTGAAATGAAAATTATATTTCCAAAAGTTTTAATTTGCCATAATTTTTTCCCAGCATGAAACCCAGAGGTTTCTGCCCACTCTATAATTCAAGCCATTACTGTAAATGTCAAGACCACACTGCAGAACCTGTGAACCACCCCTTTTGTTAGACCTTTCTTGATTCTGAAGTCAGCTATATCCCTTTATGCAAGTACTGCACATTAGAAAAGCATTGGGTTCGGTAGTTAAAGCTAGGATGCAGTGAAAAGGCATATGGATGAGAAACCCTGAAAAGATTGTATTCATAGGCAATGATATAGCAGAAGAACATCATTAAAGAATTATATACACACAAAAATACAGAAGGAAACCTTTTGAATAGTGGAAATAAAACATACACAGGGGTTAGTCCTTCAATGTGCTGAATGCGCTCAATGTCCACTCATTTTAATAAGAGTTATGGGCACTCAGCACCGCTGAAAAGTTCTCACCACCTTGCAGCACTGAATCCTTCATATCCCTAGAACAAAAAATAATACTCAGCACATATATGTCAATCCAAAGCTGTCAGAACTTTTTACAAAGGAAGGTAATTATCATTCAACCTGTTTTATTAAAGGGGAAACTGAGGCACAGAGCAATGTAGTGACTTGTCCAAAGTCACCCAGGGTGTCACACGGAGAGACAGGAATAGAATCTGGGTCTCTTGGCTTGGTCTTCTACCCACTGCACCAAGAGAATGCAATCTAATAAGACCTCATACACTACCAATGTATGAAAGGAGGCAAAAGCAAGTAGCATCTAAGAAGAAGAAAATTAGCATAAAGGATAGTTGCTCCATATCATTTATACAGCAATGTCTAGCCTGGATAGTTAAAGGGGGGTTAAATCTTGAATGTACCAGTAGAAAAATTAGAGCCAAAGAAACTAATTTTTTGTATCTGAGAAAATTAGGGCTGTTGATTAATCGCAATTAACTCATGTGCTTAACTCAAAAAAATGGGTCGTGATTAAAAAAATGAATCACAATTAATTGTGGTTTTAATCACACTGTTAAACAATAGAATACCAATTGAAGTTAATTCAATATTTTTGGATGTTTTTCTACATTTTCAAATATATTGATTTCAATTATAACACAGAATACAAAGTGTACAGTGCTCACTTTATATTATTTTTATTATAAATATTTGCACTCTAAAAATACAATTTCTTTTGTTTGTAATTTTTCAATTTACCTGATACAAGTACCATAGTGCAATCTCTTTATTGTGAAAGTTGAACTTACAAATGTAGATTTTTTTTTGTAACATAACTGCATTCGAAAATAAAACAATGTAAAACTTTAGAGTCTACAAGTCCACTTAGTCTTACCTCTTGTTCAGCCAATTGCTCAGATAAACAAGTTTGTTTACATTTGCAGGAGACAGTGCTACCTGCTTATTATTTACAATGTCACTGAAAGTGAGAACAGGTGTTTGCATGGAACTTTTGTAACTGGCATTGCAAAGTATTTACATGCCAGATATGCTATACATTCATATGCCCCTTCATGCTTTGGCCACCATTCCAGAGGACGTGCTTCCATGCTGATGATGTGTGTTAAAAAAATGTGCTAATTAAAATTGACTGTACTCCTTTGGGGGAGAATTGTCTGTCTCCTGCTCTGTTTTACCTGCATTCTGCCATATATTTCATGTTATAGCATTCTTGGATGATGACCCAGCGCATGTTCGTTTTAAGAACACTTTCACTGCAGATTTGAAGAATGCAAGGAAGATACCAATGTGAGATTTCTAAAGATAGCTACAGCACTCGACCCAAGGTTTAAGAATCTGAAGTGCCTTCCAAAATCTGGGAGGGACAAGGTGTGGAGCATGCTTTCAGAAGTCCTAAAAGAGCAACACGCGATGCAGAAACTGCAGAACCCTGAACCACCAAAAAAGAAAATCAACCTTCTGCTGTTGGCATCTGACTCTTATGATGAAAATGAGCATGTATCCGTCCACACTGCTTTGGATTGTTATCGAGCAGAACCCGTCATCAGAATACATGCATGTCCTCTGGAAGGTTGTTGAAGCATGAAGGGACATACGAATGTTTCGCATATCCGGCACGTAAATACCTTGCGATGAGAATGCCTGTTCTCACTTTCAGGTGACATTGTAAACAAGAAGTGGACAGCATTAGCTCCTGCAAATGTAAAAAAACTTGTTTGTCTGAGCAATTGGCTGAACAAGAAATAGGACTGAGTGGACTTGTAGGCTCTAAAGTTTACATTGTTTTCTTTTTGAATGCAGTTATGTTTTGTACATAATTCTACATTTGTAAGTTCAACTTTCATGATAAAGAGATTGCACTAAAGCACTTGTATTAGGTGAATTGAAAATACTTTCTTTTTCTTTTATGGTGCAAATATATGTAATCAAAAATAAATATAAAGTGGATACTGTACACTTTGTATTCTGTGTTGTAATTGAAATCAATATATTTGAAAATGTAGAAAAAAATCCAAAAATATTTAAATAAATGGTATTCTATTATTGTTTAACAGTGCTATTAATTGCACAATTAATCACAAGTAATTTTTAAATCGTGTAATTAATCATGATTAATTTTTTAAATTGTTTTACAAAAATATTTAGCTCCAAGTTAAATCCAATTTGATTGTACAGGCTAAAGAACAATGTAACTGATGAATCAGGATATTGCATTCAACATGACGCAAAAGAAGAGGATGGAAAAATACAAGCGATGGGAAGGAAAGAGTATACAAAACATTCATCATTCCTCCAAATAAATGTGGAACAGAGGTACCTAATTGCTGGTGGTTGGATGAATTCCTATGTTGCATTTTTTTGTTTTTGTAATTTGTGTGAGAGGGAGCTAGGGATTTGGAGAGTTAAACTTTTATTTTCTTCTTAACTCCTGCAATCTTCTACTCTCTACAGATTTGCTTGGCTGGATTCTACTTCACTGTAATTACAAAAATCAAGGAGTCAATAGTACAACCAACAGTGGGGAAAAGGTGATTAAAGGAGTAAATGGTGCCTCACTATTATTCTGTAATAACAGAATAATTATTATTTATAATAGTCTATCATAATAGAATAATTGTTTGCATGGTGGTGAGGCAACACCTCAACACAAAAACAGAAAGAATGAGAACACCATGCAGCCATAGGAAGTACAACAGAATTGTTTTGCCCATGCACAGTGTATAGCACATGCGTGGCTGTAAAAGGCAGGTGGCTCTAGCCATGAAAACTCCCACATGCAAACAGCAAGGGGTTCAAGTGTCACCTGTGCTCTCTAAGTGACTCACACAGAAGCTAGTGCTGTGGTGTGTGTCTGCCTTAGATAAGTCATTTCTGAGGCATGCCCCCCACAATACAATAACTGCAAATAAAAATCTCCTTATATTATTTCAATAGCTCTTAATATATTGGGTGGAGGAGAAGCTGTGAGGGGGACAAAGGAGCAAGACTGGCAGATAGAGCATAGTGTGAAGTAGAAGGTTAGGTATTGAACAACCACAATTATTAAGAATGTCACTAATAAGTACCAGTTGGGCCTTCTCCTTCTCCTTGGGCTTTCTAAATTGAAATCTAATAGAACAAGATCGAAAAAAGAAGCACATGCTGAGGAGATGATGTGGCCTACCAAAAAAAGAATTCCATGGATCAGTAGAGAGCTCTGGGTGACAAGGTAACAGATATAGGAGCAATTATTTTATAAATGAGTTTAAATCAAACCTTTCCATGGGAGTTTGTTGAAAAAAATTTATTGAAAAAACAATTTTGATGAAAAATTGGGGCTTGGAATAAACATTTGTCATGAAAAGTGTCTAACTTCCATGGACATTTTTGTCAAAAAAAAAAAGCCCCCAAACCCCAAAATATTTTGATTTGGATATCCCAACTCAGAGGAGTTGAAGTTTGGTTTCCTCATGGTTATCCCTTCCTTCTCTATGGACCATGCTGCCCAACTGGACATCATCTCCCATAAGGTACCATGACTAGGTGTTACCTGGGCTTCTTTCAACCCAAAGCTCTTGGTAATTTTTACTCTGTGCGAGGTGGTGTCAGAAATAAATCAGGGGAGACACTGCCGTCCAACCGATAGATGGCTGGCACAAACAGGACAACACAAGAGTGATTTCACTTAAAGCTAAACTTTACTTAGTCTCAAGCACTTACACACTTCTGCAGCAGGTTAGTAAAACACCCCCAACCCTTGATAATTACCAAAGCTGAGTGTGGCTCTCGAGTGACACAGCGGCAGGCTTCCGGTGGCCAAATCTTCTGTCTGCCGGTGGGGACTGCAAGATGTATCCAGAGGGAGAGTCCAAAAAGAGTCCAATTACATCAGACTTTTTCTCCTTATTTATGCATTAGTAATAGAATGACATATCCCTTAAAGAAACCTTAGTAAGTAAGCAGTTTAAATGGTCAAGCAAGAGGTTCCTTCTGATTATCGATTAACCAGGTGTGGGTTTTTCCAGAGTTTGCAGCCTTGAGGCCCCAATAGACATTCCTGGGGCACATCCTGCTCTTCTAAAATGCATGTGTCAGGCACTTCAACACAATTCTTATCAGGAAGGACCCGGGGTCAAGCTGCCCTTTCTGTGGCACTCCCTCCCCTCCTGCCTTGGTCAAACTGAGAGTGCTGAATGGCCAATTTGCAGCCTGCTGACTTGGCTGCTTTTAGCAATAAGCCATAGTGGTTTCAGGCACTTTACTGATTTGCCAAAGTCTCCCCATACATAGGGACTCCCATGATGTAACTGTCTTTCCTCACCATGAGAAGTGGTACATCAAAGGAGACCTGGGAGCCTGGCCTAAAAAAGAGAATGGGAGCATGAAACACCCAAACTACAACATCCATGAGGCACCACAGCATCATTTCAAGTCAAAATATTTTAGTTTCCAGATTTTCACTGAAAAGCCCATTTTCCAACCAGCTCTACTTTAAAACTTTGGCTGAGTTTCATTTGCTTCTCTTTTCTGCCTTCTAAGTATTACAGCAATTCAGAGGCAATTTCTTCTATTCTGCTTTTACAGATTGGTTGGGCAATCTTTCATATTTTCAATATTTTTATTTCATTACTTTTTTTGTCCTCTGAATGGGGTTTGAGGGAGAATAGACATGTTTCTACCATGCTGTAAATCCAAGTATCTTTTTAATATTTGGTGTCTTTAAGATTGGAAACAGTCTAGCTACACTTTCTTTAGTATTCATCTAGGTGTACATTAAAAAACTCTTTATTGCTGTAAAATTGTTAATTTCTTTTGGTTCATACCAAACTGAGCGGGGCATCTGATTTATCTAGGAGAGTTGTTAGAGGCAGAGAAAAAAAACTGAACTCTGATCTTGTAGATGGGAAGCATGGAGAAGGAAACTGTCAACTGATTGGGACAGAACTTCAGCCTTTCTCCAAAGCGGTGCCACAGACTAATAGCTGATAGTTACAAAAGTTCTTTAAAAGTTTTAATTGATTTTAATGAAAAAGAACTTGATGTACCTGCACTAAATTCTGGAAGAGAAACTAGATGTATTATATTATTACTGTGGCTTAGTATGGGTAGGATTTTTCTACTAACATCCTGTTCAAGACAATGAGTTTGCTCAACCCTTGGCCACTTAAAGAGTTGCATTGGCAGGTTGTAAATCAATTCCCATCACGTTTGCTTTGGTAGGAATGATGGAGTGTTTGTTCTAAGGCATTGGGGAATAGGTGAGGGCTTAAATTGGGTGGGGGACAGGGAATGGGACGATCCCCAGTAGGGACACAGTTCTCTTCCCCATCTCACCTATTATTCAGAAATGGAATGCAGGCTGTGTAAGCTTTGTTTGGGAGGCTATTTAAGCAAATCTCTAGGCAGAGATTTTGTGACATTCCATTTGCACACTGCTTGTTTTTTAATTGTCTTTATAAAGTTTGAAGCACCGTGTTCAGATGTTCTATCGCTCACTTCATCTATAGATCTCAAAGTCCTTCACAAAAGAGGGAGTCATTAAACCTGTGTTACAGCTGGGAAAATGGCGTGTAGAGAGTAGGGCTTCCTGGAAAACAAGAATTCCATTTCTTGAAAAAATTCAAGGTTATGGCAATTTGTTTTCGCTCTGCATCGGCACAACCAAATAAAAGGGGGCCCTTTTGAAACTTTTTATGAAAAAAACAAACAAACAAGAGAGACTCCACATGCCCAATAGCCCCGTGGCTAGTGCACTCGAATGGGATTTGGGAAACCTAGGTTTGAGTACCTGCTTAATTTGGTGAGTGTCCTAACCCCTGGACTATAAAGTCTGTCTGTCTCACCACAAGTTAAATCCTGGACTTGAGGAACCTTCCTGATTAAAGTTTCATTAAACTTTGATTTTGACAAATTGCATTTTTTAATGAAAAACATTTTGCTGAAGAATTCCCAACCAGCTCTAGTGGAGAGCTAAAGTGATTTTCCTTAGGTCACACAGCATGTTGGTAGGACATTCTGGAATACATCCAATATCTCCTGATTCCCTTTTCATCACCCTATTTGCTGGTCCAAGCTGCTTCCCTTTCTGAAAGACAATCACAAGTGGCTTCAGGGTAGGGGTAAAGGG
The DNA here is from genome assembly GCF_965152275.1 of Natator depressus. NCBI lineage: Eukaryota > Metazoa > Chordata > Testudines > Cheloniidae > Natator > Natator depressus. The sequence continues at coordinate 280,186,347 of NC_134234.1, forward strand.
ATGTATAGAACAATAGCATTTCAGGATTGGAGGAGGAGCTGAAGTTCACGAACTCCAACATGAATAAAAAATCAAAAAAGTCTTTATTGCCAACATTAGTATCTGTTTGCAAGTGGGTTCCAGACATTCTTTTTTCCCCAATCTAATATATCACAATCACCAGTGGAGAAAAGGTTACCAATCTAATTCTTCATCCAGGCACAGAGAACATGAACATGTAATATGCTATGTGAGATATTGTATATAATAATTAGGAAGTAATTATGTTCATACATTTTCCTTTAGATGAAATTACTGTAGGCACTGTCATAGAATCATAGAATATCAGGGTTGGAAGGGACCCCAGAAGGTCATCTAGTCCAACCCCCTGCTCGAAGCAGGACCAATTCCCAGTTAAATCATCCCAGCCAGGGCTTTGTCAAGCCTGACCTTAAAAACCTCTAAGGAAGGAGATTCTACCACCTCCCTAGGTAACGCATTCCAGTGTTTCACCACCCTCTTAGTGAAAAAGTTTTTCCTAATATCCAATCTAAACCTCCCCCATTGCAACTTGAGACCATTACTCCTCGTTCTGTCATCTGCTACCATTGAGAACAGTCTAGAGCCATCCTCTTTGGAACCCCCTTTCAGGTAGTTGAAAGCAGCTATCAAATCCCCCCTCATTCTTCTCTTCTGCAGACTAAACAATCCCAGCTCCCTCAGCCTCTCTTCATAAGTCATGTGCTCTAGACCCCTAATCATTTTTGTTGCCCTTCGCTGGACTCTCTCCAATTTATCCACATCCTTCTTGTAGTGTGGGGCCCAAAACTGGACACAGTACTCCAGATGAGGCCTCACCAGTGTCGAATAGAGGGGAACGATCACATCCCTTGATCTGCTCGCTATGCCCCTACTTATACATCCCAAAATGCCATTGGCCTTCTTGGCAACAAGGGCACACTGTTGACTCATATCCAGCTTCTCGTCCACTGTCACCCCTAGGTCCTTTTCCGCAGAACTGCTGCCTAGCCATTCGGTCCCTAGTCTGTAGCAGTGCATTGGATTCTTCCATCCTAAGTGCAGGACCCTGCACTTATCCTTATTGAACCTCATCAGATTTCTTTTGGCCCAATCCTCCAATTTGTCTAGGTCCTTCTGTATCCTATCCCTCCCCTCCAGTGTATCTACCACTCCTCCCAGTTTAGTATCATCTGCAAATTTGCTGAGAGTGCAATCCACACCATCCTCCAGATCATTTATGAAGATATTGAACAAAACCGGCCCCAGGACCGACCCCTGGGGCACTCCACTTGACACCGGCTGCCAACTAGACATGGAGCCATTGATCACTACCCGTTGAGCCCGACAATCTAGCCAGCTTTCTACCCACCTTATAGTGCATTCATCTAGCCCATACTTCCTTAACTTGCTGACAAGAATACTGTGGGAGACCGTGTCAAAAGCTTTGCTAAAGTCAAGAAACAATACATCCACTGCTTTCCCTTCATCCACAGAACCAGTAATCTCATCATAAAAGGCGATTAGATTAGTCAGGCATGACCTTCCCTTGGTGAATCCATGCTGACTGTTCCTGATCACTTTCCTCTCATGTAAGTGCTTCAGGATTGATTCTTTGAGGACCTGCTCCATGATTTTTCCAGGGACTGAGGTGAGGCTGACTGGCCTGTAGTTCCCAGGATCCTCCTTCTTCCCTTTTTTAAAGATTGGCACTACATTAGCCTTTTTCCAGTCATCCGGGACTTCCCCCGTTCGCCACGAGTTTTCAAAGATAATGGCCAAGGGCTCTGCAATCACAGCCACCAATTCCTTCAGCACTCTCGGATGCAACTCGTCCGGCCCCATGGACTTGTGCACGTCCAGCTTTTCTAAATAGTCCCTAACCACCTCTATCTCCACAGAGGGCTGGCCATCTCTTCCCCATTCTGTGATGCCCAGCGCAGCAGTCTGGGAGCTGACCTTGTTAGTGAAAACAGAGGCAAAAAAAGCATTGAGTACATTAGCTTTTTCCACATCCTCTGTCACTAGGTTGCCTCCCTCATTCAGTAAGGGGCCCACACTTTCCTTGGCTTTCTTCTTGTTGCCAACATACCTGAAGAAACCCTTCTTGTTACTCTTGACATCTCTTGCTAGCTGCAGCTCCAGGTGCGATTTGGCCCTCCTTATATCTTTCCTACATGCCCGAGCAATATTTTTATACTCTTCCCTGGTCATATGTCCAACCTTCCACTTCTTGTAAGCTTCTTTTTTATGTTTAAGATCCGCTAGGATTTCACCATTAAGCCAAGCTGGTCGCTTGCCATGTTTACTATTCTTTCGACTCATCGGGATGGTTTGTCCCTGTAACCTCAACAGGGATTCCTTGAAATATGTCTGTCTTGTGCTTCCACTTTAAGAAATCACAATGGACACTGTTCCTATGGTTACCGAGAGGTAGCATTTATGGAAACAGCTGAAGACTGTAAAAGGAGAAAGAAACACTGCAGCTGGACTTGTCTGCTGGTCTTAAAAGTCACTTTCCACTGCAATTTTTATCACTTATCTTGTTGCTGAAGATTTTGCATCTAATAAGGAACAATGTGGCTAGTTAAACATTTTACATGATTAATACGGTTTAATTTTGTCAGCTTTTATCAATTTTTTCAAAGATTTAAGATATGTCTGAAAACATCAGAACATCAGATTTTAGAACAGCAAACAACAGACTTAACCTAAATGGGGTCAGAAGAGAGTAGCTAAAAATAAAGCCTATAGTCAGCAGCATGCAATAGTGTTAGCATAAGATCTAGGCCAAAGTGAAGCTGCCTTTGAGGTAGAACACCCATTTGAAAATAGATAAGTTATTATTATCAATGCTTTGCTTCAATTCTTTTCTAAATTTACACTCTAAAAGGGAACGTCCTTAGTTTGTAAGAATTTGTGTTGAGAAAGGAATTGCTATTATGTTGGAAACTTTAAATCAGACAAAGCCAAGATACAATTCCATTGCTTTTGGCATAATAATCTCTAAAGACAGGTTACCAGTTTGGAGGGAAGCTGTATCCTCAGCCTTTTCAGTGCTTTGAGTTAGAGCAGGAGTTCTCAAACTGGGGGTCGGGACCCCTCAAGAGGTTGTGAGGTCATTACATGGGGGGTTCCGAGCTGCCAGCCTCCACCTCAAACCCTGCTTCGCCTCCAGCATTTATAATGGTGTTAAATATATAAAAAAAGTGTTTTTAATTTATAAGGGGGGTGGCACTCGGAGGCTTGCTATGTGAAAGGGGTCACCAGTCCAGAAGTTTGAGAACCATTAAGTTAGAAGGAGCACAGTGCTCTGTTGATAAACCTTATGGAGCATGAGGCTTTGCAACTTTCTAAGTATTGTTTGGGGTGTGAAAAAGTCATTCAAGTTCAAAAATCCATTTTTACTTATTATTGAAATCTCTTTTTATTTCTTGTGGTGATTCAGTTTAAAACATGTTTACACAGGTAAAGGGAACCCTGTGCTATATATTAGGGACAGAAGAACCTCTAAACAGCTAGCCTGGCACAGCACAAGGGAGTGGTTTACATATGGTTTTCACAGATTATAGGGGTTTTTTTTAGGCCAGAAGGTATCATTATGGTCACTTGGTCTCACCTCCAGAATAGCATAGCCCATAGAACATCACCTGGTAATTTCTGCATCAAACCCATAACTTCTATTTGAGTTATAGCATATATTTTAGAAATATATCCAGTCTTACTTTAAAGAATGACATATACCATGTCTCTTTCTATATTAAAATTTTTGAATTAGAATTGTCCTCCCATTTCTGATACGGCTCTTTAAGCCCTGGTCTACACTGTGGGGTTAGGTCAAATTTAGCCAAGTTAGGTTGATTTAAAAATCACTGTGTCCACACAACCAACCCTGTTCCGTCAACCTAAAGGGCTCTTAAAATTGACTTCTGTACTCCTTCCCGACGAGGGGAGTAGCGCTAAAATCGACATTTCTGGGTCAAATTTGGGGTAGTCTGGATGCAAATCGATGGTATTGGCCTCCAGGAGCTATCCCAGAGTGCTCCCTTGTGACCGCTCTGGACAGCACTTTGAACTCTGATGCACTAGCCAGGTACACAGGAAAAGCCCCGGGAAATTTTGAATCTTATTTCCTGTTTGGTCAGTGTGGCGAACTCAGCAGCACAGGTGACCATGCAGTCCCTGCAGAATCACAAACGAGCTCCAGCATGGACTGAAAGGGAGACACTGGATCTGATTGCTGTCTGGGGAGAAGCATCTGTGCAGGCTGAACTCCGATCAAAAAGAAGAAATGCAAATATATTTGCCAAAATCTCACAGGGCATGTTGGAGAGAGGCTACAACAGGGACACACAGCAGTGCTGCGTGAAAGTTAAGGAGCTCAGGCAAGCCTACCAAAAGACAAAGAAGGCAAATGGTCGCTCCAGGTCAGAGCCCCATACATGCTGCTTCTATGATTAGCTGCATGGCATTCTAGGGGGGGACCCTACCACTATCCCACCACTATCTGTGGACACCTGCAAGGCGGGAGTCTCATGCAACAGTGAGGAGGATTTTGTGGATGAGGAAGAGGAAGAGGAAGAGGAGGAGGAGGAGAAGAATGCACAGCAGGCAAGCGGTGAATCCGTTCTCGCTGGCAGCCAGGACGTTTTCATCACCTTGGAGCCAGTACCCTCCTAAGGCAGGATCCCTGACCCTGAAGCCGGAGAAGGCACCTCTGGTGAGTGCATATTTGTAACTACAGTACAGGGTTTAAAAGCAATAGTTTTAATGTTTGATTTGCCCTGAAGAATTGGGATGCATTCGCAGCCAGTACAGCTACTGGAAAAGTCTGTTCACATGTCTGGGGATGGAGCGGAAATCCTCCAGGGACATCTCCATGAATCTCTCCTGGAGGTACTCTGAAAGCCTTTGCAGAAGGTTTCTGGGAAGGACTGCTTTATTTCATCCTCCACGGTCGGACACTTTACCATGCCAAGCCAGTAGCAAGTAGTCTGGAATCACTGCAGCACAAAGCATGGCAGCTAATGGTCCTGGGTTTTGGTTGCATTCAAGCACCATTTGGTGTATATCTTTCTGTGTCAGCCTTAGTAGAGTGATATCATTCATCATCACCTGGTTGAAATAGGGGAATTTTTGTAAGGGAACAGTAAAAGGACCCCGTTCATGCTGGGTTGTTTGCACTTGGCTAAAATAGATCATCCCAGAGAATAGCCATGTGGAGGGGTGGGAGGAGGGGTGTGCTACACATCCACCCAAAACCCACAGCCCCTTCTTTTAAATGTGAAACCCAGCTGGCATTGCTTGCTCTGGGAAAGGATGGCGTTGCAGTTTGAAAACATTCTCAGATGTTATGAAGGCGTAAGTAGCCAACTGTGCATACCAAAAGGCTTACCATGGCTGCCTGGAAACCGAATTCTGTTGCCCAGCCATGTGTGTGTGATGTGTCACCATACCGCCAGGTGCTCAATATAAAAGGCAAAATGTGACCTTGTACCTAAAGCACATGTGCTGTCTGCTGTGAATTGTTTGATTCACTGTGAAAGAGTCTCCCTTTTGTTTTCAGAAATGTATCATCTCAAATTTTACTCTCCCTTTTTATCTCCCCCCAGGTGAAAATGTTTCTATGCTCCCCCTATCATCTCCATCCCTGAGGTTATCGCAGATTAGAAGGTGAAAAAAACGCACTCGCGATGACATGTTTTCCAAGCTCATGCAGTCCTCCCGCACTGATAGGGCAAAGCTTAATGCATGGAGGTATTCAGTGGCAGAGGCCAGGAAACAATTAAGTGAGCGTGAAGAGCAGAGGCAGGATGCGATGCTGAGGCTAGTGGGGGAGCAAACGGACATGATGAAGCGTCTGTTGGAGCTGCAGGAAAGCCAACAAGAGCACAGACCCCCACTGCATCCACTATATAACCGCATGCCCTCCTCCCCAAGTTCCATATCTGCCTCACCCAGATGCCCAGAATGGGGGATGAGGGGGGAGGCTCCAGGCATGCAGCCACTCCACTCCAGAGGATGGCCCAAGCAACAGAAGACTATCATTCAAACAGCTTGATTGTTAGTGTGACTACAATAAACAATGTGGCCTTGTCTTTCCCTCCTCCCCCATCCCACCCGGGCTACCTTGACCGTTATCTCTTTTTTTTTAATTAATAAAGAAAGAATGCATGGTTTCAAAACAATAGCTACTTTATTTTGAAGTGGGGAGGGTGGTTGGCTTACAGGGAATTAAAATCAACAAAGGGGTGGGTTTGCATCAAGGAGAAACACACACAACTGTCACACCATAGCCTGGCCAGTCACTAAACTGGTTTTCAAAGTCTCTCTGATGTGCAGCATACCTAGCTGTGCTCTTCTAATCGCCCTGGTGTCTGGCTGCTCAAAATCGGATGCCAGGCGATTTGCCTCAACTTCCCACCCCACCATAAACATCTCCCCCTTACTTTCACAGATATTATGGATCACACAGCAAGCAGCAATAACAATGGGAATGTTGGTTGCTCTGAGGTCTGACCTAGTCAGCGAACAATGCCAGTGAGCTTTTAAACATCCAAAGGCACATTCTACCACCATTCTGCACTTGCTCAGCCTATAGTTGAACTGCTCCTGACTACTGTGCAGGCTGCCTGTGTAAGGCTTCATGAGCCATGGGAGCAAGGGGTAGGCTGGGTCCCCAAGGATAACTATTGGCATTTCAACATCCCCAAGGATAATTTTCTGGTCTGGGAAGTAAGTCCCTTCTTGCAGCTGCTCAAACACCCCGGAGTTCCTAAATATGCGAGTGTCATGCACCTTTCCCGGCCATCCCACACTGATGTCGGTGAAACGTCCCTTGTGATCCACCAGTGCTTGCAGCACCATTGAGAAGTACCCCTTGCGGTTTACGTACTGGTTGGCAAGGCCACAGTAGTGAGGATGCACTCTGCTGGCCTAATGCGCTTAGTGGGGACATACACAATCGACTGTATAAAATCGATTTCTAAAAATCAACTTCTATAAAATTGACCTAATTTCATAGTGTAGACATACCCAAAATCTGTTTTTCATGCTGTTCTATTTTTCATCCTCAGGATTTCATGTCTTTATTCTCCCCCTTTTGGCTATTAAAACATCAAATCACTCCTCATCAGAATGCAACCCTCAAAATGTTAGTTTTCAAGATGAAATGTCAAGCCCAGGATGTTTGGGTAGGTTTCAAAATTAGGTAAAAGTGAGTTTGACCATACTTATATTTTAGAGCTGATTGACTGCTGAGTTCAAAATTCATTTACTGGACTTCTGTGAGATGGATCACTGGCAATGCACATTCCTCTTTCTAAAGTTCTTAGGCAGACAGTTCTCGGGAAATTGAGTTGTTTCACATTCTTTCAGTCTTGGATATACAACTGGAGATTAGTTTCTGAACAGTTATTTTTGGACCAACTGTGGATTTAAGCTGTCATTTAAAACAGACAGCTGAGTGACATTAACTGCGAACACTGACCATGAACATCCAATAAAATCTCAAGTTGATGTGGAGTACCAAATCTCTTTTCTTTCTCATAAATCTCAAGTGGCAGAGAGAAGAAGCATTCCTGAGTACAGTAAAACTGACTCCTCCACTTGGTCCCACAGCTGAAAAACAAATCAAGACAGCAAACTTATTCAAATGAACTAATTAAGGCCTGTGAATTCAAAGACTTTTACTTGAACTCTCTTACAAATTTCATGAACTTTTTTTTTTTGGCTGAAGGAAATGTAATTCTTTGTTTGGGGTTTTTTGTTGTTGTTGTTGTTTTTTAAGTCCAGGGGCATGTCTGACAGCAAAATGTCTTCTATTAAAGAACAGATGGCCTCATTTTTTTGCTTGGAGAGCTCTGAAATAACCACCCAAGATCACATTTTCATTGTGGCTATGGAAAAAGTAGGGTACTGCTTCACATGAGTAAGGGTGGCAGGATCTGGCCCCCAAGTTGGTAACCACAAACTAGGAAGGGCCTGATTCTATCACCATTACTAAGCTTGAGCAGTATTTTACTTTGCACAGAGCCATTAAAATCATGAGCAGATCTTCAAAGGGTATAAACGGGCAGACCTCTATTGATTTCAGTGAAGTGATCTGGCCCAAAGGGACTACATATGGAGTAACATAATACTCAGATAAGTAAAGTTGGCAAAATCTGTTCCTAAATTAGTGAAGTCTGATCAGGATTGTCTTTTCTTATGGAGAAATTTTAACAAAATGGGTAGGAAAATTATCAAGGTTTATATATAAAATGTATGGGTAACATTTATCCTGTGCTAACAGATATACAGGTTAACCAGGTTACAAACAAAGTACAGGTAAATCATTAAAGTTTCCCTTTGCCTTGCTTCATCTTTTAAATAACAAAAAAATACTTTTAGGTATTTTGTAAGAAACCAGAATGTTCTCCCCTACACAGCCATAATAATTTCAACCAATGCACTTCTTCAATATTTTGTACTGAGGAGAGCAGAAATGGTGTAAAAATTCCCAAACTCTTCACTTCTACCTCCCACTCAAAACGGTCCAGGATATGTTGTAATTCAAAATCAACTGACTGCAAAAGAACAGCCTTCCCAGAACTGACCTGGCAATGAAACACAGGCCAGGCCATTAGAAGTTAAATGGGTCAGGAGGGGTTTCAGCTTCCATTGAGATTCCTGAAATTTCCAGTTAAGAGCTCATAACTTCTGTGGTGGATCAGCTGGTCACCTGAGGCTGAACTCTGTTTTAAGACATGAAGATATTGTGCCAGTAGAAGTGAATCACTTAGCAATATTTAGCTGAATTCAGATCATTTTGCAAGAGTTTTGTTCTGTCTGTTCATGCATCAAAATTCTGAAAAACCTGGTGGGGTGGAGGGTGCAGAAGGTACTGGCTGTGTTGAAAACTCTCCAAAACCCAGAGTGGTGATTACATTTCTGCACCTGCAATCCATTAATACTTAGTGTACACATGGATAAAATGTCAGCTGAGTTATCCAAAAACGTCTGGATGTTATGGTACCTAACAAATCTAATACCCATAGCTAATGAGCCTAAAGATGAGGGGAAACACTATGTGGTTGCTGTTACAGCCTTCATTCAATGAATATAAATAGGTTTCCGTTGATCTTTTGTCCTACTAAAGTGTAATCCAGTTTATTGAACTGGTGAATTCCATTAACCATTTTGACATTACTACTTTATAAATCTGACAGTGTCCTTGTTCTGTTATTCATCCATACACAACTTTATCCAAAATTAAAGGACAAAATCTCACAGTACAGACTGGTTCCAAACCACTGATGGCCGTTCACTTACATGGAAGATTTTCATTAAAGCTTGAAGAGAACTTTTTTGTAATCTGTGGGAAGAAATGACTCAAACAACATAGTACATATTCAAAACCACATAACTGATAGAGTTAAAGGCATAAGTGAATGAATTAAGTCATTAAATTAATACAGGTTACTAGATTATTCCACACAAAAACATTTAAAAATAATATTAAGTATAAATAGTTACGTTATTGACATTAAGGAAATGTCAAGTTATTGTTGCAGATATAACCTTAACTCTGCCCTTTGTACATATATGTTATGATACATTGTTTATCTATCTAAATAACATATATACTATGTACCATTTAATCACTTCCTGACTTGAGTCATAGCCAACCATTTGGTATATAATAATATACAAAATTGCATGGCGAAGTGCGTGGATGATCTCAGTTCATGAATGAAGAACAGCTGGCTGAAGCTGAACCCAAACAAGACATTGGTGATCCTGGTGGGCAGATGAAAGTACTTTGAAGAGTTTGCATCCATGGTGCAATCTCCTTTGTCCCATAGTTGGTCAGTTTGGTCCATGTTCCAGGAGTATTTTTGGATTCCTAGCTGATTCTCAGTTCTCACATAGCAGCAATGTCTTCTATTGTTAGGATATAGATATTCAGGCCTGTCTGTAAAGGCCTGTACTCTAAGAATTTAGGTGTATTCTTATCACTTGGCTAGTTCTAGAAGTATAAAAGAAAGAATCAAAATCACTGTCTGCTGGTGTAAGGGCCTTCTCTTACTGTGACAGTCTGAGGCCCTGTGCTTAGGCTAAGGCCTTTGGCTAAGCAGCAGAGGCAGCCATAAGCTAGGAAGCGACAGGTCACATCCTCACATTCCAAACTAGTCACATTGAAAGAAGGTGCTATTGGGCTGTTAGGAATACAATCCTGTCCTGATAATGCCTATCACCTCCAGAGAAAGGGAAGTGCCTAGAAAATGTAAAAAGGAAACAGCATCCTGTCTAGCAAGAACTCACTTATCAATACTGGGATGTGAAATCCTCACTTCTGTATTGTTTTGTCATTATAGTTCCCACTTTGCTATTGTTTGTCTGTATAATCTCTGTCTGGTTCTGTGATTGTTCCTGTCTGCTGTATAATTAATTTTGCTGGGTGTAAACTAATTAAGGTGGTGGGATATAATTGGTTACATAATCATGTTACAATATGTTAGGATTGCTTAGTTAAATTTCAGGAAAATGATTGGTTAAGGTGTAGCTAAGCAGAACTCAAGTTTTACTATATAGTCTGCAGTCAATCAAGAAGTGGGGGTGGGTATGTGTGGGAAATTGGAATCATGTTTGGCTAAGGGCAGGAATGGATTATATAGTTTTACTATATAATCTGTAGTCAATGAGGAAGTGGGGGGGCATTGGTGGGAGGGGGTGGGTGTGTGTAAAGGGGGAAATGGGAACAGGGAATGGGAGTAAGGAAACTGGAATCCTGTTTGGTTAAAGGGAGAAATGGGAACAGGGACACAGGTGTAAGGCTCTGTGGTGTCAGAGCTGGGAAGGAGGATACTAAGGAAGGAAACTGGAATCATGCTTGCTGGAAGTTCACCCCAATAAACATCGAATTGTTTGCACCTTTGGACTTCGGGTATTGTTGCTCTCTGTTCATGCGAGAAGAACCAGGGAAGTAAGTGGGTGAAGGAATAAGCCCCCTAACATCTATCATCATCTTTTACTGGCTAAGATAGTCTGTCCGATCCTGGAGGATGATGATGACCTGGTCTCAGTTATTCATCACCTCTCAGATGGAATACAGTAATGCCATATGTCTGGGCATGAAGCCTTCAACACTTAGGAAACTTTAACTACAGAACATTGCAGCATGTCTCCTCAGCAACACAGGATGGTAAAGGAATGAAGGAAGAAAATCTTAAATAGCCCACACCTTACTCGAGCTTTATATATGATCCTTTTCTTTCATGGGCATTATAAATAAATTCTCTCTCATGGGTGAAACAAGACAAGGGGAGAGTTGTTCAGTAAAGCTTCTGAAAAGTTAGAGAAGCAAATGTGGAGAGGTTTACAAAAGCTGTTTGATGTGCTTTCCTATATATATATATATATATATATACAAAGTGGTTTAACATGTTTATTTTATGTACACAGTCCACTCCACTTCTATGTTTTTGAACTGTACATACTGAGTCCGTAGTTGTGGTCAACTTAATACTAAATCTGTTTCCCTCAGTTTGTATGTACTGTTTGCAATGCCGAGAAAAAGTATTTTATGTAGGAAGTGAAGACACTTACTGTGCCTGCCCTTGAAACAGTATAGTGATTAAACTTGAGCTCCATAGCAAAAAAATATGGAACAATCTGGAAGCAGTGGAATATCTTTTACATTTTCTCCTCTATAAAATGTAAAACCACAAACAGGCCTTTATTAGAGCTTGTTTTGGGGTCAACAGGAGATGACATTGTCTACTATCAATATAATCTGGTCTGGCCTCTGGGACCCCTTCAGTAACTATTATTTAAATAACGGATACTTGTTATTCAAAACAAAAAGGAAGGAGCTGGTTGGGTTTTTTTTTTTTTTGTGGGGGTGAGGAAGGAGGGAAACATTTATATGGCAAGAAACAATGGTTGGAGCTGTGCAGCCCAGGAAGTAGAGTGGTGCTGATCAAGAGTTGTAGCATTTAAGGCCGGAAGGGACCACTGGATATCACAGGCCACCAACACCACCCAGCACCTGCATGCTAAATTCAGCAACCAAAATAAGACCAAAGTATTACAGCTCACAGGACACTAGACTATTATGTGCCAGAAGCAGAAAATGGGAGGGACAGAGGTGCACCAATACCCAAGGCTCTTACAATGGCAGTAAAACGATTAAATGAGAAAAACCCAGATGCTGCAGAGAAAGGCAAAAAACAAATACAAAAACCCCACAACCCCAAAACCCAACTTTCTGGCCAACCTGACCAGGAAGAAAATTTCATCCTGACCCCACATATGGTGATTAGCTAGACCCTGAGCATGTAAGCAAGAGCCAGCCAGCCAAGCACCTAAGAGATAGAGAATGCTCAGTGCCAGCTCAGAGCCATCGTCCACCCCACCCAGTGTTTCATCTCCAGTCATGGCCATTCCTGATACTTCAGAGAAAGGAGATTAAAAAAAAACCCTCCAAGAATACAATGTGGGAAAAAAACACTTTTCAAACCCCTTCCGGTGGCTGGTTGAAACCCTGAGTCATGAGCTTTAGGAACATAAGACATAAACCGGGCTGTTTAGCCCTGTTCCCCACCATCACAAGCAACCCCATCATACAACTGTACTCATAAATTTGACCAGCTTGCTCTTAAAACCAATTAAGTTGTTTGCCTCCAGAACCTCACCTCTCTGATGGTTAGACAACTTCTAATTTCCAGCCTGAATTTGGCCACTTTATACCCATTTGTTCTTTTGCCAACATTGTCCTTTAACTTAAATAGCTCTTCACCCTCCTAGATATTTACTCCCCTAATGTATGTATAAAGAGCAATCGTATCCCATCTCAGTTTTCTTTTTGCTAGACTAAACAAGCCAAGCACTTCCAGGCTCCTCTCATAAGACAGTCCTTTCCCAGATCATCCTAGTAGTTCTTCTCTGCACCAGTTCCAGTTTAAATTAATCTTTCTTGAACATGGGTGACCAGAAATGTACACAGTATTCCTGATGAGGTCTTACTAGTGCTTGGTATAATGGCATTAATACTGCTCTCTCATAACTGGAAATGCCTTGACTAATACGTCTTAGGATCACATTTACCATTTTCACAGCCACATCACACTGGTGATTCATAACCATCCTGTGATTGGCCCACACACCCAGGTCTCTCTCCTCCTCTGTTGCTTTGAACTAATGAGTCCCCAGCTTGTAGGATAAATTCTTCTTATTAGATCCTAAGTGTATGACTGTGCAATTTGTACAATTGAATTTCATCCCATTTCTGCCACTCCAGTCTTCAAGCTCATTCAGATTTTTCTGTATAATGTTCCTGTCCTCCTCTGTACTGACCACAGCTCCCAACTTCATATCAACAGATTTTATTAGCATGCTCTGACTTTTTGTGCCAAGGTCATTCATAAAAATACTGGCCCAAAACCAATCCTTGAGAAACTCCACTAGCACCTCCTTTCAGGCTGATAATTCAGCTTTCAGCACAACCCATTGCCTTCTCCCCTTTAGCCAATTCCTTATCCATCTTACAATGCTTGTACTGATCCCCATCTTCAACAATTTCCCATGTGGCACCATGTCATATACTTTACTGAAGACCAAGTAGATGAGATCTACTGCACTTCCCTTATCTAAAAATCAGTTATTTTCTTGAAGAAGGAAATTAGATTAGTCTGGCATGACCTACCTTTGATAAGCCCATGTAGCACTACTTCGCCTTTACCTCTATCAATTTCCTTCACAATTTATTCTAAAACCTTGCATTCTGCATTCTTGCATTCAAACTCAGGGTACGGCTACATTGCAAAGAAAAAGCTGCAGCACTGTGTCTCAGAGCCCTGGTCAATTGACTTGGGCTTGCAGGGCTTGGGCTCTGGGGCTCTAACAGCTTTGTAGATGTTTCTCCTTGGGCCGGAGCTTGGGCTCAGAAACCCTCCCCCATCACCCAGTTTCAGAGCCTGGGCTCCAGCCTGAGCAGGAATGTCTACACTACTGGTTTTAGCTATGCAGTCCAAGCCCCATGAGCCCAAGTCAGTTGACCCGGGCTCTAAGACTCACTGCTGTGGGTCTTTTATTGCAGTGCAGACATATTCTAACAAGTCTGTAATTACCTGCATCACTTGCTTTCCTTTTTTAAAAAATAGGTACAATGTTAGCTATTCTCTAGTCATAAAGTGCTACCCCTGAAATTGGCAGATTTATTAAAAATCCCTACTACTGGACATGCAGTCTCATGTACCACTTCTTTCAGTATTCTGGGATGAAAATTATCTGGTCTCCTGGATTTGAGTGCATTGAACTCTCTACGTTTTTCTTCTACCTCAATTGTAGTCATTTCCATATCTAATTTCTGGTGCTGGCCAGCATGTGTCAGGGCCTACCAGAGGACCTTTTCTTTTGGAAAGGGGTACTTATTTCAATGACGCTACAGTGATTTACTTCAGCTGGAGGTCTGGCCTTATGTGTACAAGTTGCCTTTTTGAGACAATGACATGACTGTTTTTATGTATTCCCTGATTCTGCTTCTCCTTAGGTAGCTATGTGTCTCCTCTTGTTATGTTATGACTCTGAACCAGGGGAAACTCTTTCAGATGATAAGATACTGAATTTTCCCAATCCAAATAAGGCAAACATCTCTCTCACACTCTTTCTCTCCTTCAAGCTGCAGCAGAAGCTCAGATAAGTTGGGTATGAGAGGACAATCAGGCCTATAGATTGCAGTTGTCTTTTTAAGAACAGGTGTCCACAAGTATTATTAAGAAGTAAGAATATTAAACTACTCTAGAGCAGTGCTTTTAAAAACCTTTCTAACGTAATAGCTCAGATGTATCTTTATGTCTGTCTTTTCTCCTTTTCAGAATGATCTGTACTATATTTCACACAGTGCATATTTATTTCCTTGTTAGCTTTCACTAGTTTGAAAATAACTGCGGGATATTTCAGAGATGTGATGTCTTCTTTAGATGTTTAAATTATAATAATTACCACATTTCTCATTGCTTGTTACTCTTTGGTCATTTTTTTTATATCTGTGTTGTTTACATGACAGATAAGTTGCTCATAGTACTAAAAAAATACACCTTAAAAGGGATAATATACATCACTTTTTTAGCAGTTCACTCATTGTCAATTACCATTTTGGATGCAACATTCTTGCTAAATTCTGCAATGCAACATATGGATAATTTCTTTCTGTTTTAATTGTATTTACCATCACAATAACCAGTGGCATTCCTGCCAGCTAGTGTTACCACCTGTCCCTTGAAATGTAAGAATTTCCTTTACATTTCTAATGTGACCTAGTTAATTTCTTAGGCCCAGTCTCCACTACACAGTTAGGTTGACATAAAGCAGCTTATGTCAACCTAATTATGTCAGTGTACATACTACAGCCTTGTCTTGCCGATGTAAGTGCCCTACTACACTGACATAATAACTCTATCTCCATGAGAGACATTGGCCTTATGTCGGTGTAGTTAGACGACATAGTGTCTGTGTAGACACTTCATAAGAATGACCATACTGGGCCAGAGCAAATGTCCATCTAGCCCAGTATCCTGTCTTCTGATAGTGGCCAAGGCCAGGTGCCCCAGAGGTAATGAACATAACAGGTAATCATCAAATGACCATTCCCTATCACCCATTCCCAGCTTCTGGGAAACAGAGGGTAGCAACTCCATCCTGGCTAATAGCCATTGATGGACCTATCCTCCATGAATTTATCTAGTTCTTTTTTGAATCCTGTTATAGTCTTGTTCTTCATAACATCCTCTGGCAAGGAGTTCCACAGGTTGACACCGCGTTACTTACATCTGCTTTTGGCTCTCTTGTCAATTTCATGGCTCCATGATGGAGTCAAATTGACAAGAAAGCCAGGCAGCTAGAGCCCAGCTGCCCATGGCTCCCTGCTCCCAGCTGGGCTTCTGCCTGGAGGTTCTCCACTCCCTGCTCAGGGAGCTGAGAAACCTGGGTGGCTGCCGCCTGCTCCCAGCCATGAAGACAAGGGACCCAGAAACAAATCAAAATAGTAAACAAAATGGTTAAAAGAAAATTATCCAAAAGGGAAGAAGAGCAAGTGAGTAGGAAAGGCCAAAACATTCACAGATGGACTGACCTCAAATAGAAATCCTTGTGCTGAGATTTAAAGACAGACAATCACAGAAGGTTTCTGGCGGATATACCCAGGGAGAGAATTCCACAGAAATGAGTCCATACATACTTCCTACAGAAAAATTGTGGAAATTTTATTGGCATCCCACAAGTGACAGGCCAGCAGCTTTTAAATATCCAGGCAACAGTGGTCACTAAGAATGTTTTTTTATTACCTGCACTTGGCAAGTTTTATCATCCTTTTCTTTCAGAGGCCGGTTATATTATTGCAATGTGTTCTAGATGGAACTAAACAGTAAGTTTTTCCAAAATTATTAGTGATTTTGCTTGCTAAAAATAATATTTTAAATCTTTTTTTGTATTTGCATTCGCCATTGCAGTTTTGACCATTTCTAACATGACCGTTTATGAAGGGATGTTTATTTTTTTCATTCCAAAGGTAGTTTTGCTACCGTTTTTAATTTTCTGCGAGTAACTTTGCATTTGAAGGCAATGCAAAATTATACACTGTATATTTCTTCCCCTATTGCAATCTCTTCAGCACTGCTTATGTGGTGGTAATTCAATGGACACCAGCCCTGCAGGTGTGTAACAGAATCTCTGTGCAATTTTATTGAGTTAGTTTCCATCAAATTGCAGGCAGTGGTAACATATTAATAAATTTAGCGTTGCAACACCCCTGTGAGGTAGGTTAGTATTAATTTCTCAATATTACGGAGTAGGAAAAAGATGCATCAATGGAAAAAGCCAAGAATAGGATCCAGGCTTCGTTTCCTGTTACTTGGTAGTGGTCTATATCAGTGGTTTTGAACCTGTGCTGGGATCCGCAGTGTATGTCTAAGATTTCCAAAGGAGTCTGCACTTCTATTCCAAATTTTTAGGGCACCACAAATGAAAAAAGTTTGAATACCACTGGTCTATATTTGGAGGTGCTCACCTTTCAGACAAATATCAGTAAAAGTACAAAACACAGTAATGTTAATGTATAAATATTGTGACAAAGTTCCTCCTCTGCCTTGGTGGGTCCTGCGCTCATTGGCAGGTTTGCTTGCCTCAGAGGTTCACGGGAGCCCCCAGTTTGGCCACTTTCGTGGCTCAAATTTGCCATTCACTCAGTTAGCCTCATCACTGGCCAGCATGGGGAAAAGGAAGAAGAACAATCCCCGCAGTCTCTGCTGATCCACCTAGTGGATCGGGGAACAGGCCAGAGACCTTTCCCTCTGGTGGAACCCACAGTTCAGGTCAACTCTTCCGGTATCAAGTAGGGAGTTGGGGGGATGGAGGGTTGGGGGGAACCCAGGCCCGTCCTCTACTCCAGGTTCCAGCCCAGGGCCCTGTGGATTGCAGCTGTCTACAGTGGCTCTTGTAACTGCTGTGTGACAGCTACAACTCCCTGGGCTACTTCCCCATGGCCTCCTCCCAATACCTTCTTTATTCTCACCACAGGACCTTCCTCCTGATGTCTGATAATGCTTGTACTTCTCAGTCTTCCAGTAGTACGCCTTCTCGCTCTCAGCTTCTTGCGCCTCTTGCTCCCAGCTCCTCACATGCGCACCACAAATTGAAGTGAGCTCCTTTTTAAACCCAGGTGCCCTGATTAGCCTGCCTGTCTTAATTGATTCTGGCAGCTTCTTGATTGGCTGCAGGTGTTCTAATCAGCCTGTCTGCCTTAATTGTTTCCAGAAAGTTCCTGATTGTTCTGGAACCTTCCCTGTTATCTTACCCAGGGAAAAGGGACCTCCTTAACCTGGGGCTAATATATCTGCCTTCTATCACTCTCCTGTAGCCATCTGCCCTGACTCTGTCACAATATGAACAAAAACCTAGGACTGTACATGTACATGAGCATGCTTTTAAGCATGTTCAGTACTGTAAGCTTCACTCTTGAATCTCATTTGACATTCTTTATAACCCAATATATTTTATAATGCTTGCAACAATGCTGACTAAAGTGACATAAAATCATTGTGTTTGAGTATGCATGGAAGTTTTGAAATATTGATCTTTGGGCTCTACTAACTGATTCTTTTATAAGCACTAAATATCTCAGCCTTCCACAATTTTCAAGCAGCAGCAGTGTTGATTCTGCACCCTTCCATTTCACTTTTCTTCTTCTTCTTCTTCTTCTTCTTCTTCTTCTTCTTCTTCTTCTTCTTCTTCTTCTTCTTCTTTTTTGCAACACTTGACAACCTTCCCCCAGTTAAGAAAACTGTTGATTTCACAAAACCTTAACTAGATGCAAAATAAATAAATACATACACACAATTAAATAATCATATGTGGGTTTGACAAGTTGGTTTAACAAGCAGCAAGTTGACACCTTTGTTTGTCAGTGACATGTTATGGGCTGTTCCTGCAAATGAGCATATTGTTCAAATATTAAAAAAAATAAAGGAAGAAATATGGAAGATAATTTACTTGTTCCACATAATAGCTAAAAAAAACCTCCTAGGTAATTCTTTTTCCCAGGTCTTCAGAATGTCATGGTGATAACTTCTTGACAAACCTACTGTTGTTACTGACCAGTAAGTGTTAAAAGGCATTTGTGAAAAACATACAGTATTTCTATTCTTCATTGTTTTAGTTCTCTTATCAAAAAGACAGCTTTCCCGTGAAGATTTAATTACTTCATTTCTGACCATCAAAAGCTAAAGAAAATGATAATTCATTAGAAGACTTAAATGTGCTCTTAGGTTTATTAGGAATAGTCTGAAATTCTGCATAGATAGCAACTATGTCTAAGTAGTTAACGTTCAAGTAAATCCTTGATATTCAAATACTGCCTACTGAATGCTAGAGAAACAAATTGGATTCAATCTAATCTCTGCATACAAGCCCTAGATGAACTTTTACATATACATGTGCTTTAAAATGATATAGGAAACAGACAAAAATGAGAACAACATTTTGCAGGAAACGATGATACTTGTAGCACTAAGTTCAGTGCTTTCCCTAAATGCAGTTTTACCATGGGGATCAGCATGATAAGGAAAATAGCGAAAGATGCAGAGCAGAAAATGTGAGGCTGTGGGAAATAAGTAAAATTTATGCTTTCCCCCATACTAATGTGTTGAATAAGTAAACCACAGAACAACAGGCAAACCATTCTTGTTTTAGTAAAGATAATAAAACATACAAAACATGAAAAAGTTTTGGTTAAATATTGATGTAGTTTTTATATTTGGATGTAAATGATTGATCAAATTCTCCTTCTTTGAACTACCTCTCTATTTGGAATAAAGTAAACCAGCTTTTAGAGTCTGAGAGACAATCCTTTGGTTTGACCCAGTACAGGATTGGAGGACAGGGCAAAATGGCTTTTAATCCATCTTTATAGCTCCCTTATCCAGCGTTCAGTCCCCGGCATAATTTAGAGCAGCTTCAGGGCTGCTCTAAGTCTCACCCCCATGCCCATGGCCCAAAGAGTAGCTGAGATAGCAGTGGTACTCTGACCATTTTTCTTCCCCTGTAATGGCCCCTTAATCTGGGGGCTAGAAGGGGTCAAAATGGAGACACCATGACAGATGTCTACACCATCTGAGGATTCCCCTTATGGTGAGAGAATGCCTAGGTAACTGGTTAAACTAACTTTATTGTATCAGATTAAGTAATCTATTGAAAATGCTCTACAAAAGGGACTATGCAAACAAAATCTCTCTCCATAATAAATACCACTCTACTGGGTATAAGTGTCAATTCTTTCAGGAAATTAATCAGAATATGGAACACTGAAAAAGACAGAGAATGAACAAAAAATACTTAGACTGGGGCTGTCCATAAATTATGGAACACATTTGTGAATGATTTTCAAGACCCACCCATCTTTTATAACACTTTGTAACACTGAAACAAACACAGTTTTAAAAGCTCATCTACCCTCTAATGCATTACCTAATTTTTGATAGCTCTTATGAACATGTATTAATTAAAAATGTTTTTCTTCATGATATCCTGTGTTTCATTATTGTAAAATACTATAACACACAAAAAACTGCCAAAAGAAAATTATTCAGGTTGTAAAGTTAAGCACTCAAAAATTAGGAAATGCCAGAATTACAGTTGACTTGTGTGTATGCATTATAATACAATATTTAATTACATGACCACATAGTATTTTTTCCAGGGGGTCCCTGCCTCATTAAGTGCACAGGAGGGATAGTGCTCACCTAATCAGCATCTATTCAATATTTTGTTTTATCCTCATTGTTCAATGTGTGACCCTGTGCCTTATTCACTGTGCACTATTCAAACACTGCTCTGAAGACAGAATTAATACTTTTTTCATGTGCATTTTCTATGGAACTCATCACTATGGTATCTGAGAGCTCCACAAATATTAATTTATCTTCAAAATACACCTGTGAGGAGAGGGAGTGGTTACTATCCTCATTTTACAGATAGAGAACTGAGGAACAGAGAGATTAAGGTCAGAAATTTTCATTAATTTGGGTGCTCAATTTGAGACAAGTAGAACCTTTCTTCAGAGTACTTAGGACTATATAACACTTGATATGTTCAAAGCACAACACCCATTGATGTCAGACACAGCTTTAAGTGTTCAGTGTGATTTCACTGGGGCATAAACTTGAACCTGGCCAACTGTAAAGGATTGAATGTCATCCTTTCTGAATTATCAATTCACATATTGTACCAATGACCCTTGAGGTGAAATCCTGGTTCCTCTGAAGTCAACTGGAACTTTCCAATTGATTTCAACCATGCCAGGATTTTACCCACGAGATATAACTCCCCCTGTTTTTATGATTTTGATGTATTGAAGCGTCACATGTAATAAATGCTTGCTGTAAAATATTCAATGAATATTGCAATTGTCATTCCATGTTTTTGTAAAATACTTTGGGTTAATAAAACAAGTGGGAGAGAAATTCTATTTCCTTGAGATTGATCCCGGCATCAGCTGCACAGAGAAACAGATTCACATAGAAAGAACCTAATCGCTCTAGTTTCAACAAACTCCCATGTAACTCTAGGGCTTTAATAAAAGGGTATTAAAATTATATATATAGTGACAGGGTCGGGCCAGATGGCTATAGGAGAGTAATAGAAGGCAGATATATTAGCCCCAGGCTAAGTAGGTCCCTTTCCCTGGGTAAGGTAACGGGGAAGGTTCCAGAACAATCAGGAATCTTCTGGAGACAATTAATACAGGCTGATTAGAACTCCTGCAGCCAATCAAGAAGCTGCTAGAATCACTTAAGGCAGGCTAATCAGGGCACCTGAGTTTTAAAAAGGAGCTCACTTCAGTTTGTGGTGTGTGTGTGAGGAGCTGGGAGCAAGAGGCACTAGGATTTGAGAGTGAGAACGTGGACTGTTGGAGGACTGAGGTGTACAAGCATTATCAGACCCCAGGAGGAAGGTCCTATGGTGAGGATAAAGAAGGTGTTGGGAGGAGGCCATGGGGAAGTAGCCCAGGGAGTTGTAGCTGTCGCATAGCTGTTCCAGGAGGCACTCTAGATAGCTGCATTCCACAGGGCCCTGGGCTGGAACCTGGAGTAGAGGGTGGCCCCAAATCCTCCCAACTCCTGGTCAGACACAGGAGGAGTCAACCTGGACTGTGAATTCAGAAAGACAGCCAAGCTGAGGGCTGCCATGAAGCTCCAAGGCGAGCAAATCCGCCAATAAGCGCAAGACCCACCAAGGTAGAGCAGGAACTTTGTCACTATATATCTATATATCTAGATATCTATATATCTATATATCTATAGATATATCTTCATTTCTGGTGATGGATTAGAAATGGTAGTCTCAATGGGTAAGAGTCTGTTACAAAGACTCTCTTCAGAAACATGTATGAGTGAGTGATCTGAAGTACACTCTGTGAAAGGAATTAGAGATTTTTTCCCGCCATTTGGGACTAATCTTTCAGTCTGGAGAAACAGTTTTCTAAAATAAAAATTGAGAGGTTTTAATATTTCACGTTCTTTATAAAAATGCATCTTACAGTCTGTAGGTGCATAGTGGTCTGAGCAGAGCAGACTGTGTTTTAAGTTTTGAGGTGAAGATGACAGAGTCACTATGTAACCCATTGTCATGCATGTGCGTATTAAAGATCTGAAGAATATTGAATACTAACTGAAAAATCACCTCATGAGGTTTTTTCCTTTGCTTCAATGCTTTTAACAGAAAGCCATGCCTGTTGGGGCTATAACCATATGGTGTGTAATAAATTAATGTATTCTGCTTTCTACAGTTTCATATTATATTATCTTGCATGGTTACATTTACACAGTACTGGGCTATGGCCTAAGTTGTGTAAAACACATAAAACTAAAAGCATTTTTTCTCTTCAAATGAAGAACTACACTTGTGATAGCCTTTAGTGCTGACAAGTGGCAATGGATAATCTGATGCCACTTCCCCTTAACTTCAATAGGGCAAATTATGGGTTACGTTTTGTCCTTTAGAGTGTCTTCATACACTTACAAATGTGCAGCTGGCAGAAAGATAGCACAACCTACTTGGGTATGTAATTCTGTCTTTTCTGAAAATCCTTGATGATGGATAGAGGCATGGGGTTTTTCACTAAATGTATTTGGCTACTGACAAACTGAAATCTAACCCTGCAGCCCTTATTTATGTGATCTTAATACTGTTAAGGATACGGGTTGTAGGATGGACAAAGGGTTGTGTTTTATTTCTTGTGAGTGCATGTGCTTTGGACCTTCATTAATAGATTAATAGATTTTTAAGGGAAAAGGGACCAATAGATCACTAAATCTGACTTCCTGTATAACACCAGACATAGAATTGCATCCAGTGACTCTTGTACTGATCCCAGAAAAGCATCCAGTATTATTTGCAGACTTCAGGAGATGGAGAACCCATCACTTTCTGTGGTAGTTTAGTCCAACAGTTAATCACCCTTACTGTTAAAATATGTGCCTTATATCTGTTTTCTTAATTGTGTTCCTACAACATGGCTCCTCTTTGCTATCAAGTACAGAGTGGGCTTCCTTCTAATTTCTTTGGTAGTCATAGCACTGGCCATTTTAGGGCTGGTCTACACTAAAGCTGTAAATTGACCTAAGTTACGGTACTTCAGTTATGTAAGTAACATAACTGAATTCAATGTAACGTAGGTCGACTTACAGAGGTGTCTACACCATGCTGTGTTGACAGCAGATGTTCTCCTGCTGACTTACCTTACACTTCTTTGTAAGGTGGAGCACAGAAGTCGATGCGAGAGCGATCTGCCATTGACTTAGCTTGTCTTCACCACACCCGCTAAATCAACACCGCTGCATCGATTGCAGCAGTGCTGATTTAGCCATAAGTATAGAAAAAGCTCTTAGAGATGGGCAAAAACCCGAGTTACCTACTTTGTATTTATTCTGCATTTACTCAGCCTTTCAACAATATATAGATACAGGTGTTGAAAATCTGGTCCCATTTAAGTCAATGGGAGTTGTGCTACGGACATTAATGGGGTCAGTGTCCAAGCTGATACATACCTAAGAAAAAAGAGGTGTGCTGGGACTGACATATACTCCATGAGTAATAACAGGGGCACTTATTTGTAATGTATTTGGTATTATCCAAAATCAGTACAACGATAAACTAATTGGCATCTCAAAAATAGCTAGTATTTGAAGAGTAGAATTAATTCCAAATTCTAAGGGACAAGTTCTCTTCTGAATGTGCACTAACGTTCTCCAAAACATTGAATGCATTTTGTATTGCAGTTGAGGTGCCGATGCCAGCCTGCCGATCTACACATTTGAATTGCTGTTAATCCGCTCTCCTGCACAAAGCACAGACCCTGAGGTTTTCATGACCTGTACATTCGTGATAGCTCATCATTTCCCACAGGGTTTGTGATTGGGCCAGCCCTGGGTATTTTAGACAAATGAATAGATTTGAATTCTGCTCTCTGAAAAAAAAGTAGACCTACAAATAAATTACTGAGAAAAATTTATGCCATACATTTGGGGAAAACGTATGCTTTTGTGCCAGCCCCTGCAGATGTGTAGCCAACAGGGAGTTCTCTTGCTCCAGTACCTGTGGTTTTACACATTTTCAGCTAACTCAGACATTCAAATGCAAAATCCAGGACTCAGGGACATCATGTGGAGTTTTGACATTCTCAGGAAACTGGGGGTCCTGAAACTGATGGAAGGATTATAATGAGTCATAAATATAGTATTTTCATCAGTGACAGATTTAATCTTGTGCCTATAATATTTTTCATGTTCTTGAAAGGAAAATGATGCCCACCCTATTCAAAGATTCTGAAACATGGACAAATAACTAGCACTTCTCAGAAATGGTTTTTTGTTTTTGGACATTTATTTTCACTTTCGCAAAGAAAAAAGGTGGGAGAATGAATGCTCACCCTGAAAAAGCATTTCATGGCTTTTGAAATTTTAAGTTGCTGGGATGAGCAGATAGGTATAGTTTTCTTTTTACTGTTTCTGAACACCATGTAGAAAAGCACATAACAGTATGAAAATTGCTTCTACAAAGTGTAAGAGAGGGTTGTGGCAGTTCCTGGCATGTGGCAGACGTCTAAGTGAATTGAAAGGAAGGTCACACAATGACTCTTGGATGCAGTCTTTCATCGTCTAGGTGGCATACTACAAACAAAGAGGCATCACGTGACATGCCTATCACTTCATTGAGTTTCCACAAAAAGTTACAACCTCTTCTGCAAAATGTTGCAGTATATGATAGTCTCTTATATTGTGCTGCTGAATGACTTATGTATTTGTTGACTATAGTAATTACATAAGAATAGGGTAAATGTATGAAAAATTATATTTCTTGTTGAAAAGCAATAGATGTTACATATGCTGTTTGGACTCTCCTCTTTTAGTGGCAGATGAGAGCTATATAAGCACCTAGACAGAGATTCTTGAAATGGTAATTAGAGTTACTATGGTAATCTTTGTCATGTGATGCCCTCTAATGACTCGATAGCCAGTTCCTGAAATGGAAAGCCATTAACGAAGCACATGAACAAAAATGCTTACATAGAGGCTTACTCTATTTAGGGGCTTAAACAATACTCACGCCTAGCAGAGATGAGGATTTGAAGAATGTACTAACATATAGCCATGACAATCAAAACAGCATAATTTGGTTTAAGTTTTGCTACTTTAGTCACATGCATAGAGCCACTGGCTGTTTGGATGTGAAAAGTTCTTGAAAAGAGCAGAAATTGCCCCTAATATTGCTATGATAAGGAAACCTGTGAAGACTGTACTGGTTGCTACCATGCAAAACCAGGAATTCATTATGTTGTTAGCAGCAAAGATATCCACTAGTGGCCTGATCTAAAAAGCAATAGCGTCAAAGGGAGTCTGTCAATCGGCTCCAGTGGTCTTTGGATATGGCCCTGGAAAGAAGAGACATTGCAGAGGTCAATATACTTTACATTTGTCTAGCCATCTAACATTTCTAATAAGATTATCTTTGTATTATCTAGGTACAAATCAATAGGGAGCTCAATGAGATACAGGTATAACAAGGAAGAAAAGAATATTGACAACCTGCCTTCGGGGGACTTTTTCAAAGCATAACAGTCACTGCATGAAGAGCAGAAATTAGTGCTCAGTGCTATCATTGCACAGCAAAGATGTAGGGATCCAAATTAAGAGGTACATCTAAGATGGTGTAACTTAAACTATCTTCCAACCCCAAAGCCTGCAAGTTACAGGCAACCTTCCCTTTCCAGACTCCCTTCAACACACTGTGGCTACATTTACACTTAAAACGCTGCAGTGGCACAGCCCCTCACTATAATAAACCCACCTCCCTGAGAGGCCGTAGTTAGGTTGATGGAAGAATTATTCTGTCGACCTAGCACTGTCTGCATGGAGACTTAGGACTGCTGAACTACATCTCTCAGGGGTGTGGATTTTTCACACCAAAGTGAGGTAAGCGGGTCGCTCTAATTTTCTAATGTAGACCAGCCCTTGGACTCTTCTTTGAATTCGGACTATACTTTAGGTACAGCCTTCAGAGGCAAAGAACTGCTTCAAACCTTGCATATCCAAATTATAACAGCATTTTAAAATATTGTTACTTCTACTGTTTATTATCTGTATTTCAGTAATGTCCAAAGGCCCCATTTTGGATCTGGACTTCGTTGTCTTAGATGGTGAACAAACCACATAGTGTTCTTTGCAGGTAAGTGTCCAATTCAGTTCAGGACAATATACGAGTGTAACAAATAAAAGCAATCTACACTATCTGATGCTTCTGAATAATTTAAATGTGTATTTAATATATAAATGCATGTCAACCATCTCCGGTGGCCCTCTACTACACATTATCAGTGAGGATTGATTTTCTCTAGGAATTATACAGTAAGAACAAGATAATGATCACAGCCTCACGCCTGATAACACCATCTGTTTCATTTTGATTTCTCCTTTTGTACATACAGTGGTTTTATGTGAAGGTTGTTCATATTTTATATGAAATATGTATGTGGAATAAAAGAAACCCAAAACAAAAATACTTTAAAAGAATGACTCTTGACAAAGAATTGAAATAGTCTGTTATTTTCATCTGACATGCTCATGACACAATTGATCATAAACAAGACAGCCAAGCAAATTCAGTACCTTAGTCAGCTATCTTCAATTTTTTTAGGTTCTTGGATGACAGATCTCCCAGTCTTTCTTTCTATGCATAAATAACATGCTGTGAATTCCAATGTATGAAGACAAGATACTGTCTAAATGAAGAATTTGAGTGACTATATTTACTGCATATTCAAATCTATTTGGACTATCATGCAGAAAGAAATTAATGAAGCCACTTTATAATCCTACTTTTGTATTATTATCAATGATTATAGTACGCTAGCTCCCATTGTGTGACAGACACTTTCAAAGCACAGGGGGACATACATGCCTTGCCATGAAGAGTGACAGATAAAGGATAGGGAAAAGGAATGCAATATATAAGAAAAATGTTCAGGGTGAAAGTTAGAAGGTTATTGTCAGCTGTTTTTTTTTTCTTGAATGCTTTAAATAAACAAACTACTGTCAGGTGTCTCTCTACCTGTTACTTGTTAATTCCTGACCCAATGTTCATATACAAACCCAATATTACTCTAATATTGTTTAAAATGTAAGGTTCAAGCTTTTTTTTTTCAAATTGTAAAAATATCCCAGCTAAATTAACCTCTTACTCATGATTTTCTTTCCATCTATCATCTCTCAACACAGTGAGTCTAGTCACCCAGCCTGCACCCCTGTTTCAGTGCAAAGCTCAGTAACAGAGTCCAGGTTATTTCACAGGCTGTGGCAAGCAGGTGCTCCAGAGGGAGAAGAAGAGTAAAGCAAGAATGCCACTGTGGTAGTTAGAAAGGATCAGAGGAAGTGCAATCAGCAAAGAGTAGACCAATGTACAGTGAAAGCAGAAGAATCTATGCCATGGTGATGGATACGCTACCCCTATGCATGGAATCCTGGTGGTTCTGGTTCTGCAGCAGAAAGTCCTGGTGCTGCCTAAGGGTACTGATATAAAAGAACAGAGATTTGCACCAAAGCCTAGTCAAGAAGAACCTCTCTTATGTCTTCTCAGAAGATTTCTCAGTCCCCTTCTCCAATCTCAATCTGCAGTGAAGGGAGCTTCTCTCTTGAAGGCCCCACACTGATCCCCCCCTACTCTGGAAAGTGGAAAAGCCTGATATTTTCTGAGATCTTTGCTGCTCCATTCAGTCATCTCTCCAAGGTTCTTTGAATTAAAACATTATATATATTAGGACTGTCGATTACTCGCAGTTAACTCATGTGATTAACTAAACCAATTAACGGTGATTAAAAAAATGAATTGTGATTAATCACACTGTTAAACAATAGAATGCCAATTGAAATTTTTAAATATTTTTGAATGATTTTCTACATTTTCAAATATATTGATTTATATTGCCTCAAAATGGTTATGAACAAGATCAATTGGAGGAGTGGTGTCAACGTAAAAGGAGAAGGATTATCCCATCTCAGATTCTCAGACGACATCGTACTAATTGCTGAAAGTACCAACCAACTGCAGAGCAGACTACAAAGACTCGACAAGAAAAGCAGTCAGGTCTGCCTGAAAATGAACCACTGCAAAAGGAAATACATGCGATCAGATGTCTTATGAAAAGCCCGAATAATGGTAACAGGAGAAGAAATAGAAGAAGTGGAACAGTACATATATTTGGGTCAAGAAGTTAATATGCGCCAAGACCTGAACGGAGAACTCTTGTGAAGGATTCGGGCAGGATGGTATGCGTTTAATTCCATCAAGGATGTCCTCAAAGGAAAAATCGACAAGACTACACATACAAATATCTTCAATTCAACAGTGTTGCCAGCCATACTGTATGGCGGTGAAATGTGGGCACTGATGAAGAGAGAAGAACAGAGCCTGTAGGTAGCTGAAAGGGCAATGGAAAGAGGTATGTTGGGAATTTCCCTTCTGGATCGCATCCCAAATGGAATGATCAGAGACCGCAGCGGTGAGAAAGATATTGTTGTGGAAAGCAGACATAACAAGATGCGATGGGCGGGCCACACAGCTTGGCTCACGGACAATAGGTAGACCACAATCATTGCTGAGTGGTACCCGTGAGAACAGAAAAGACCACCTGGTTGGCCTCCAAGAAGATGGGAAGATGACGTTGTTAAATCTTTCGGATGAAAGTGGAGAAGAAAGGCAAGAGTGCGAGAAGAATGGCAGATGTTCTGTGATCAGCGCAGTCTTAACGACAGCTGAAGACTGATCGATCCAGGTGATCACAACACAGAATATGAAGTGTACAGTGCTCACTATATAATATTATTATTTTTGATTACAAATATTTGCATTGTAAAAGTGATAAAAGAAATAGTATTTTCAATCCACCTCATACAACCACTGTAGTGCAATCTCTTTATCTTGAAAGTGTAACTTACAAATGTAGATTTTTTTTGTTACATAACTGCACTCAAAAACAAAACAATGTAAAACTTTAGAGCCTACAAGTCCACTCAGTCCTACTTCTTGTTCAGCCAATTGCTAAGACAAACACAGTTGTTTACATTGATGGGAAATACTGCTGACTGCTTCTTATTTACAATGTCACCTGAAAGGAGAACAGGCATTTGCATGGCACTTTTGTAGCCAGCGTTGCAAGATATTTATGTGCCAGATATGCTAAATATTCATATGTCCTGTCATGCTTTTGCAACCATTCCTGAGGACATGCTTCCATGCTGATGATGTTCGTTAAAAAAATAATGCGCGAATTACATTTGTGACTGAACTCCTTGGGGGAGAATTGTATGTCTCCTGTTCTGTTTTACCAACATTCTGCCATATATTTCATGTTATAGCAGTCTTGGATGATGACCCAGCACATGTTCGTTTTAAGAACACTTTCACAGCAGATTTGACAAAATGGAAAGAAGGTACCAATGTGAGATTTCTAAGGATAGATACAGCACTCTACACAAGGTTTAAGAATCTGAAGTGCCTTCTAAAATCTGAGAGATACGAGGTGTGGAAAATGCTTTCAGATGTCTTAAAAGAGCAACACTCCAGTGCAGAAACTTCAGAACCCAAACCACCAAAAAAGAAAATCAACCTTCTGCTGATGGCATCTGACTCAGATGATGAAAATGAGCATGCATTGGTCTGCTCTGCTTTGGACTATTATCGAGCAGAACCCGTCATCAGCATGGATGCATGTCTTCTGGAATGGTGGTTGAAGCATGAAGGGATATATGAATCCTTAGCACATCTGGCACGTAAATATCTTATGATGCCAGCTACAACAGTGCCATGCAAACTCCTGTTCTCACTTTCAGGTGACATTGTAAACAAGACGTGGGCAGCATTATCTCCTGCAAATTGTAACCAACCTTGTTTGTCTGAGCAATTGGCTGAAGTAGGACTGAGTGGACTTGTAGGTTTGAAAGTTTTACATTGTTTTATTTTTGAATGCAGTTATTTTTTGCACATAATTCTACATTTGTAAGTTAAAATTTCATTTTAAAGAGATTGCACTATGGTACTTGTATTAGGTGAATTGAAATATACTATTTCTTTTGGTTTTTACAGTTGAAATATTTGTAATAAAAATTAATATAAAGTGAGCACTGTAGAGTGTATTCTGTGTTGTAATTGAAATTAATATATTTGAAAATGTAGAAAACATCCAAAAATATTTAAATAAATGGTATTCTATTATTGTTAACAGCGTGATTAATCACGATCAATTTTTTAATCGCTTGACAGCCCTAATATATATACATTTTTAAAAGACAATATCCCTCTTCTTTTACCTGTCTGAGCCATTACTTGCAATCTGAGTTTCTCGATTTTCTCCCTTAGTTACCTTCCTTTTTATTGTGGTTCAGTAGTTTATCTTGTGTTCAATTAACCTTATTCTAATGCCTTGCTCCACCACATCTCCATCAAAATCAATCACAATATTCCTATTGGCTTCACTGGTACAGGATCAAGCCCCTTATGGTTTTAAAATACCACAGTTACACTTCCCTTCTGTTCCTTATTATTAATGCTCTTCTGTTTTACTATCTGAAAGATGAACCAATACCCACTGATAACACCACGTACTTAACTGAAGCCAAACAAGCCATTAAAATCACAACAGTGTGAAATAATAACCACAAAAAAATGAAAACAGAAGCATTGATTGTGCCTGTAAAATTAGGGGGAAGCAGAAGAAGAATTGTGGTTATTAATGTGAAGGAAAAGGTACCTGCATTTTGGAAATAAAGGCCACCTCTATTTCTTTAGCAGATCAGAAATGACATTGAACATAATTGCTTTATGTCCATAAGGTGGTATGGGGAAAAAGAAGTTTATGAATATGGTAGAAAAGACAGATATTTTTGTACTAGCATAGTGTTCAAGTAAATTTAAACATGTTCATTGTACAACTAATGTTGTGTCATTCAACTTTTTACAGTTTTCAAGGAATTGGAAACACAGAAAATGGTCTAATGCTTTTGAAAAAGTGCAGTATTTACAAAATCTGCATTTATTGCAGAAGATGTTTCTAAATCATTTGGAAAATATTTTAAAAATCACATTTAAAAGAAGAGCATATTGGTTTCATATAATAATGCTGTCAATGTCACAACTGTTTTAGGATTTGAATAGATAATAAACTTAGTCTTCAGTTTTCCCTTTCACTTATATTTAGTACATTCATGGATCTGTTTTCAGTTTCATGCTTCTGACACAACCACCCACCTCTCTCTTCTCTTCAGCTGTTTCTCTCCATCTGTTGGGATTCAGTCACATGGTGGATAATATTCATTTGACCTTATATTGTCCCTATGCTTTGGGTGTTTTTTTGTTAAATTTCCTCTATATTTTTCTTCATATGCATCTACAAAAAATCCTTTCTTCTACAGCTTTCATGTAAGTAAAAGAATAAGGATGAAATTTTAGCACAATTGACTTTAGTGGGGCCAAGTTTTTTCTCTTCTCTCTCCCCCCCCCCAAAAGACTAATGTAGGCCATATGATGCCCTATAGCATTAAGTATCAAACACAACTTAAAATGATAGAACTTTCCCTATTGCCATAACTCCATCCTGTATAAATGAATCGTAAATTAGTCAAATACCAGGGAACCTCTTGACCAAAGCTTGGTGTCACTCTCATCCACATAACTCACAGTTTAGTGTTTCTCACTAAAGATTTAAATAAACTATTTGATTGTATTGGTTTGCTTCTCTGATGTTCCTGAGCAGAGTCTAGGTCCAGTAAGGGGTGGGGCTATGAGGGAATGCCATTGCTGTAAGGCTCTGCATAGACCTTAATCTAGTGGAGAATTGGGTGTTGCAGTGCTTCACTCTACCATGCCCTCTCTCTCCTACCATGCCCCCTCTCTCTTCCTACCATGCGGGAATTTTCCAGTGGGAATCTGGCTTGTTTAGATTTGCTGTCCACCAGGTAAGCAGTACAAAATGAACTTGGCAGACCAGAGAAACCATCCCTAAACATTTAAGGGAGCAAAGATATTCTTGAGCGTGGGATTTTCAAAATTATCCACTGACTGTCTATCTCTGAATTCCTTACCATACACTACAATTGGTTAACGTACAAACACATATAAAATGGATTTTACATCCAGACACTTTTCTGTGTTTTTGTGTGAAACAGCATGGATGAGAATACTTGTGCTTATATAACTATTCTTCAGCATGATTTACAAACATTCGCTAATGAATGTTTACTTGCAAGGAAGAAGTTAAGCAGTATTGTCTCCATCTTACAAGTAAGGTCATACAAGTCAGTGCCAATTCCTAATTTCTTTTGAACTCAGGAGTTCTCGGCTCCCATGTGTTCCTAATCCTCTATAACACGCTGTGGACAGGGTGCCATTAGGAGCTATAAATTGAGCCCTTTGCAAGCCAGCACCAGAGTCACTTAGAATACCCAGGGTACTGGGTATAGTTAGAGTAGCCAGGATTTATGTAGTTTGGGTTTGGAAGAGTAGGAGGAATTACTGTTAGGGGGCTTATTCCTTCACCCACTTACTTCCCTGGTCCTTCTCGCATGAACAGAGAGCAACAACACCCGAAGTCCAAAGGTGCAAACAATTCAATGTTTATTGGGTTGAACTTCCAGCAAGCATGATTTCAGTTTCCTTCCTTAGTGTCCCCCTTCCCAGCTCTGACACCACAAAGCCTTACACCTGTGTCCCTGTTCCCATTCCTGCCCTTAGCCAAACATGATTCCAATTTCCCACACATACCCACCCCCACTTCTTGATTGACTGCAGACTATATAGTAAAACTTGAGTTCTGCTTAGCTACACCTTAACCAATCATTTTCCTGAAATTTAACTAAGCAATCCTAACATATTGTAACATGATTATGTAACCAATTATATCCCACCACCTTAATTAGTTTACACCCAGCAAAATTAATTATACAGCAGACAGAAACAATCACAGAACCAGACAGAGATTATACAGACAAACAATAGCGAAATGGGGACTACAGTGGTAGAACAACAAAGAAATGAGGATTTCACATCCCAGCTATTGATAAGTGAGTTCTTGCCAGACAGGATGCTATCAAACTAAGTTTCCTTTTACATCTTCTAGGCACTTCCCTTTCTCTGGAGGTGATAGGCACTATCAGGACAGGACTGTATTCCTAACAGCCCAATAGCACCTTCTTTCAAAGTGACTAGTTTGGAATGTGAGGATGTGACCGTTCGCTTCCCAGCTTATGGCTGCCTCTGCTGCTTAGCCAAAGGCCTTAGCCTAAGAACAGGGCCTCAGACTGTCACAGTAAGAGAAGGCTCTTACACCGGCAGACAGTGATTTTGATTCTTTCTTTTATACTTCTATAACTAGCCAAGTGATAAGAATACACCTAAATTCTTAGAGTATAGGCCTTTACAGACAGGCCTGAATATCTATATCCTAACAATTACTTGCACCTGTAGGGAACCTGATGAGCTAATGAGGTGATTAGCTCAGCAACTGGATAGCTCTGGGAAGAAAGCAAGCAGTATAAAAGGCAGAGCCAGAGAGTAGGAAGAGGCCTCCACATAACTGCTCTTACTTGCGATGCACCTGGAGTATAAACAATAATAAAGACACCCTGGTGAACTGCTTAATTCACAAATAGGGCCTACCAGCCAGAGTTTCCAGGAGCTAATGGGGAATTTGTTCACATCTCCCTCCCACCCATGAGGATCAAAAATTCTTCCAACCAAATTTTTTCTTGGTTCAACCCCTTACATACATTTCAACAGTATTTGAACACAAGACCTTCAGCACCACAGCCCAACAACTCCATTAGCCAGCTTTGACAGCAGGCTGTTGTCCAGTGATGCAGATTACCCAATAGGGTGGAACATGACACACACTTGAAAAATAGGCTGCAGTTTATCAGAACTAAATAATTAGAATGACACCCACAAATAGGAATGTTTAAAAAATCCTTGTATGCAAAATGCATTGCTTTCAAAAATTTGTTATCTGTTGGAGAGTTTTTTTTAATAAAAAAATATTATTTTTTCTGGTACCATTTAATTGGAGTCTTTCAGCAGGATATTTTAAAATGTACCCCCCCCCCCGCATCATTAGTTTATTTTGTCACACTTTACATTAAGGGTACATCTGTAAATAGTTTCTAAGAGGCTATAAATGATTAACAAATGTTCTAATAAATGTTTAATCCATTGTTGGAGAGCTCAACTCGTGTTTAGGTTGGTTATACCTCTGGTTTATAACTACCTAGCACACTTTCACCTGACATGCTCATAACCCTTCATAACACTACTCAGCTCTGTAACATGCTCATGGTATCCATTAATTATTTATTAACCCTTTATAAACTATTTATACACGTACTATTAATATGAAGTGTGACTGTTTAATTCCTCTGTCACATTCTCTATTCCACCAATGCATTGGCCTATGTGAGTAGGTTGAACATCAGGGGCTGATTCATGGCCCCATTGAAGTCAATGGGAGTTTGCTATGAGTTTCAGTGGAGCCAAGAATTCACCCAATAAATTTTAGCTTAGGAGTGAATATTTTTTATATATGACATCTTTATGTGGTTCTTTTCTTGTAGAGGCTAATAGAGATTCTGCAACTTGTATATAGGCATTTCAGTGCAGCATTTGTTTTTCAGGTTTTACTGAAACCCTATTTCAATATCTAAGATTTTCAGCCAGCATATTTCCTATTCCAATCCTCTCCTGTTGTTTAATCTGACGAAATTTTAAAATAAAAGTGAAAGTAATATAGTGGATACACTGAGTCATTCCTGTCTAATATTACTTAAAGCATCAGGCTTTAAAGCAAAACGGAATAGAGGAATGATTTCCCTCCGGGTGCACTGTATCAGTAAAGACACTGACAAGTCATCCTGGAGGAATAGATAATAGGAAATAGACATCTCCTTGTAGAAATCTGCTATTTTATACTATCTAATCAATGTTGTTGAACAGGAGTCATAGATCTATGAGCAGATGAACAGGTTCCATTAAGTTCTAGTAGAATATAAGGATAAAAGAACCAAAAACAAACCTCAAAAAATCTTAATGTTTCAAGACATAATTGATCAGGGTTAGAATGAAATTTTATCTTTTGCAGGGTCATTCATAACAGCCTACTGCAGAGTCACTTGCACCTTCTTCTGAAACATCTGATATTGGTCACTTTATGAGACATGATATTGGACTAGATGGACCACTAGGCTGATCTGGTATGCTAATTCCTATGTAGCTATGTTGAAAATAAATTCTCGATCTTCCATTTTCTGCATGGTGGATTCACTTTATATATATGAGGAATGAGGTACAAGTTCTGGTATATAAGGCAGTTGGACTGCAGACCTCCCATCCACACAAAGGAGTTTAGACACAAGATCTGCACCTGGGAGTATGCCTTAGAGACCAAGAGCTAGGAACAGTGACCAGTCATTTCACAGAGTAAGGGGCTTAGAAGTATGAGGGGTATTGCCATTTGATCTACTCACAACAGACTGGTGCCTGTTCAATGAGGGGAACAGCGGCAGGCTGTGATTTTTTATTTCAAGTGGATTCTAGGATTCTAGACTTCATTGTGATCTTGCACCAGTTTTTACACAGCTACAACACAGGTGTTTTGATTTGTACTGAAGGAACAGAATGGACACCATGTAGAATCAGCCAAGTGCGTTTATTACGCACAGCACTGGCGTGTTAGAGAGCTTATTCCTTCACTCTCCCACTTCCCTGGTCCTTCTCGCATGAACAGAGAGCAACAATATCCGAAGTCCGAAGGTGCAAACAATTCGATGTTTATTGGGGTGAACTTCCAGCAAGCTTAAATCCAAGTTCCTTTTTCCTTATTTTCGAATCCCAACTTACTTCCTGTTTGCCCCTAATTTATATAGTAATATTCTCAGCTATACCTTAATCAATCATTCTACTGAAATTTAACTAACCATTCCTAACATATTGTAACATGATTAGCTAACCAGTTATATCCCATCACCTTAATTAGTTTACACCCAGCAAAATTAATTATACAGCAGACAGAAACAATCACAGAACCAGACAGAGACCATGCCAATAAACAATAGCAAAGTGGGAACTATAATGACAAAACAATACAGAAGTGAGGATTTCACAACTACATCTATAAAGACATAAGGGTTTTCCAGCTGTGTCTATTGATAAGTGAGTTCTTACCAGACAGAAAACGATCAACCTAAATTTCCTTTTACATCTTCTAGGCTCTTCCCTTTCTCTGGAGGTAACAGATCGGATCACCTTCCTAACAGCCCCATATTGACTAGTTTGGAATATGAGGATGTGACCATTCGCTTCCCAGCTTATGGCTGCCTTTGCTGCTTAGCCAAAGGCATTGGCCTAAGAGCAGGGCCTCAGACTGTCACAGTGAGAGAAGGCCCTTACACAGATTCTTTCTTGTATACCTTTATTACTAGCTAAATGATAAACATATAACTACATTCTTAGAGTATAGGCCTTTACAGACAGGCCTGAATATCTATCCTAACACGGCGGAGTGTCACTTTGCTTATTAGGCTCAGAGACACTGCCAAACAATTGATTACAATGGATTATGTGGAATTTCCATGGGCAGAGGGAAGTGATGGGGTAGGAGGTCCAGAGCCTCTGGATAGGTCTAGCAGCAAGACAAGATAAGCACAGTAGGCCAATAGTCTAAAAATTACATAATGTCTCCGCCCATGGGTTCAGGTTAACATGTAACATGTTGTTATACACTTTATACATTGTTTAAAGGAAAACACCTGTGTACTAAGTATAAAATATATATGTTGAATTCTGATTTTGGGTCCATAGGAATGAGGTAGGTCCTCTTATTGTCCAACAGGTACATTTCTGGGGGTTAAAGCAAAAAGACATTCAAAAGTACAATGGCAATAGAAATTGTCTTTTAGGTTGCTCAGTGCGCTTCTAAAGGCAGACACTGGTAACTGGGAGGGAGGAGGGGTGTGCATCTGTGAGAGGGAGGATGTCATATCTCATACGGACATGCCTGGACCTTTCCATGAACCCAAGGTTGGTATGTGGAGAGGGCATGACTATCTTTTCCTGAAAAAGGAGTAGACATAGACATAGACACAGACACAGGGCCCCTTTCAATACTTTTGTCTGTTTGCAGCTTCAGATAAGAGTGCCAATAACTGCTCCCCATCTGGCGTTTTGCTGACCATGCTTATCTTAGTAAAAAACAAGTTTGTCTCTTGTTTGTTCTGCTTCTCTTAGATAATATTGTTCACTATTTGCTAGGCCTTAGGCCACTGGTCAAGCTCTGGGCTTTAGGCCTGTGAAAAGTTGCTGACACAGCCTGTGTCATGATTTTACATACATAGCACATGGATTTTGGCCCTTAATGTACCATTATAAGTGACACTAGAATCAGGACCTTTGATTTCCATTTCTCACTGTCTTTTCTCTATAAATACAACAGCTTTAAGCTATAAATACTGTCCCATAAAAATCACATTACTAACTACATATCCAACAGTTCAAATGAAATCTCTAACCTTTGGCATTTAATTTGTTAAACATGTCGTAAAATATTGTCATATTTAAACAGCTTTAATTTTAGCATAGGATATTCAGGGATGTAGCAAGACCTCAAACTGACATAAGCTGCAAAACAGATTAGTATATCCAATAGAATATATGAATCCTAATATAACTTACATTTAAATGCAAACTAGGGCAAAATGATTAATGAAGGCACTCAGACATACTCTGAAGGAATATATATGACGAAGAAATCTAGATCAAGTGAGCCTATACAATTTGTAGTGCAGTACTTTGCAACTAATTAGAAAGACTATAGAAAATAAAATTGGTACTTGTTGGAAATGAGACTACAATAGATGAGAAAGGGTCATTGAGAAAGTCAAAGCACTTCAGTTGCAAAAATAACTTATTTTTGTGTAATGTTGTTTTCGATAAGAGGATCTCCACAGATTGTAATCCCAGCTCAGATTCCTGATCCTCAATACAAACCTCACATTCATCCCTACTATAGCTAGGTATCTGACTCACCCTTGAATTTAGTTTATCTTCACACCTCTCATATCTGTAAATTTTACTACATTCATGTCCAAAACATTAGCAGACTTTCTCTCAGTCACTCTTCTACCAAAGCTCTTATTCATGTCTTCATCTCTATTTAATCTTCACTCCTGTAGTTCTCACCTTTATGATCTGTCAGAATCTCAGCTCTTCAAAGCATGGTATCTCATTACCTCACTCTTACCCAGAAAGGAAAACCTATGACTTCCATCATTGGAAACTTCATTAATTTGCTGTTCATTCTAAGATTCAATACAAAATTAGGAGTGGACAAGAGGGTGTCAGAGATAATGCTTTGAGCATGAGTTTAACCGAACACTTGGGCTTCTGGTGGCAGAGTGAGTGTGAGATTTGAGTCAAAAGAGAGAAGGAGGCAATGGAGATTTTCTTCAGGCTCCTGAGCATAAGCTAATGAGTTCCAAATGCTTAGCAGTGAGCATTGGCCATACGATAGGCTTTGGGGTAGGTGTATATGATGAGGGAGGTGACGAACAGCATGAGAGGAACAAGTGGAAGTTACAAGTTGAAGCTTTACTACACAATCCCAGAAATTGATACTGTTATTACAGAAATGACTATCCCCTCTCATCCTTGAAGATAAACTGTGTATGGTAAATAGTTCAGAACTCTGCCATTTTAGGAGGAGACTATGGGCTCAGATTGTATACTGTATGAATGCTCTATGTGTGAGTGTTAGAGGGGAAGAATAGTGGGTGGGGCAAAACTGGGGTAGGTAGTGGCAGTATATAGGAGTTATGACATGATTCTGGGTGTGACTATGGGAGTGTCATGATCCTGGTTACAACAGAGCCACGAACACCATCTTTGTGTATGCACCCATTATATTCATGGATTGGATATGTTTTCTATTTCTATAAGCTGCAATATCTACCACTGGTCCCACCGGTATACATGTCTTCTCTAAAATGCCCAGGACAGATGGGAAACATAATTCATGTTCAGTTTGGTGTTGTCTGCCCATCTACAGGGAACTAATATGGACCATAGCCTGTGGGTCATAGCATTTAGCAATTCCTCAAAGGCAGTTGGCTAGCTGATGTCAGTGGAGTTTCCAATGATAGGAAAAATGTCAAGTGGGATGGATAAACTCAACTGGTACAGACTTGGAATAGCTCCCTTTATCTTTGTCTATAGCCCACACTTCAGCACATCAGAAAGATTCTGTATGGCTTTAGGGGTGAATGTGTACCTCCCTATGATCTTAGTGAAGTCAAGGAGGGTCTTTCAGGTTCTCAGACCCTGTTGGACACCTCTTACTTCATGCTTATCCCTTGCCTGATGTCTCTTTCCTCTGAGTTACCTGATAACATACCAGCCCCACCATGGTTAGGGTATTATAGTAGACCAGCTCCCTGGTACTGTTCTCATTGTGTTGGTAGTCCATAGCTGACGTTGATGACGATATTGTCACAATTCTCATATACGGCTATGCATATGACTCCGCAGTCCGAATCCTGATGCACAGAATCGGCCGCACTGAGGTCATGGGAAGTCTGTATCTATGATGTTTGATGATGCAGCTCTGTGGTGCTGTTCACATGCAGCCTGGAGATAATTTCGTCCATCCTGCTCAATGTTGTCACATGCTGATCTTGTCAGAGACAGCAAGTGAGTCCTGTTCTGAGCCATTTGCTCAAGTTCTTTAGGATTGATGCCAGCCTACTGGAGATTGTTCTTCAGTTTATTTTTGAAGCGCTTATATGAACGACGCTTCTTTCTTTTGCCCTGACTCAGCTTCCCATACAAGATCTGTTTTGGGAGACATGCCTGGTCCATCTAAGTTGTGCTCTCAATAACATTTCCTCAATGGTTGTGTTTGCTCTCTCAAGGACCTTAATTTTGGTCACTGGGACCTGCCAGCGAATGCTCATTATTGAGCAAAGGGAGCGCATGTGAAATTGCTCGAGCTGTTTAAAGTGATGTCTATAAAGAGTCCACATCTCAGATCCATACAGGAGAGCTGTTAGAACCACTGCACTATAGATCTTCAGTTTGATGGAGAGACAGATGTTGTGTTGGTTAAGAACTTTTGCTCTAAGTTGGCCAAGGGCCAGACTGGTGTTACTAATTCTGGAGGAAATTTCCTTGTCAAGGGAAACATCACTTGAGAGGGTACTGACCAGATACTTGAACTGATCCACATTTTTCAACTGTGTGCCTTGGATGAAGATGGCTGGCACTGGGGTACTGGAATGAGGTGCTGGTTGGAACTAAACCTTTGTCTTCCCGAGACTGATAGTGAGGCCAAAGAGCTGGGATGCTTCAGAGAATCTATCAATGATGACCTGAAGGTCGTCTTGTCTATGAGCCATCAAGGTGCAGTCTTGTTCTCATTAGCAACCCCCTAATTGCCCTTCTGCCCTGCAACCCCATTTACTTCCCCCTATAATATTCCTGATTCTTCTCCTCCTTGACAAAAACTAATTATATGAAGTGTAAGGTCTGTTTCTTGTTCTCTGTCTCTTGCTTTTGCATTCCATCTGTTTGAATCTCTTTCTGTGTCTCTCAGATATGCATATCAGTCCTTACCCTGCATGTTGCTGTTTTTAAGGGTGCACAGTTTGCAGATCAAACAAAGAAGGGTTTCTTCAGGAGCACCTTAACTTGCTTACTCCTGGCTCTTACAGTTAGTTTCGGAATAGCTGGAACAGCCCTTGAACAGCCTTGGGCACATCTGAAAATGCTGCTTGGGTGCCCATTCCAGGGATCATACCCCTGACCCAGACTCTGGAGTGCTCAAGCCATTGAGTTATCAAAAAATGTGGATGTTGCCAAACAGTGGGTCTGCAAATCCACTGGGTATGCAAATCCCACTTGCGTTCCTAGGTGGATGTCCAGTGGGTATTTGCACCTGTTCAAGCTTTTGAAAATGTTCCCCTCTGCCCAAACTGACACAATGTGATAGTACTGGAGCTGGGAACAAAATTGGGACATTCTCTCTTCCTTGTTCTAACTACTAAACCCCTTCTCTTAAGGGCTGGTAAAAAGGAATGATGTCATGGTTAGTAGCTGGAAAGAGGTACACCAGAATTCAGCTTCCACTACAAAGAAAGATAGGCCTGGTTGCTATTCTATTCTAGTTCTTGTCCTACACTCTTCACTGTGGTATCTAGCATCTAGAGGCATTCATTTGATTAAGCAAATAAAACTGGACTTGCTCAGTATGAAATATTAAAAGGTGGGATGCAATGTAAATTACAATAGTTAACAGGCATAAGAAGTTCAAAAACATTTGTATCATATTGCAGAAGGTAGATAGAAAACTGAAAACATGGAGATAAGTTGCACTGGAAAAAAAAACATTGGTCTGGCTATAAATCTTAAGGACTACAGCACTGGATAATTGAATTGATAACCTAGAAAATATGTTCAAAATAAGATATGTCAGGTTGCATGGATCCAGAAGGCACAGCAACAAAAGAGACAATATTTTGTGACACATTATAAAAATGTGGGGATTGAATAATTTTGAACTCCTTCAACAATATGTGGCAGTGTGTCATCTCCATGAGAAGGCTAATCAGGTAATGCCTACTCAGGGCTTACAGAATGTGCTTGTCTTGGAATGAGGAATAATGTTTTTAAATTAGCCCATAAATCAGAGTCTAATTTTCAGGGTTCAATACTTTTATTGAGATTACAGTTCTGTTCTCTTTCAATGTCAAAAATGTATGAAAGCATTTAAAACAAGAATGAAAAATATGTGACCCTAGAAAGGATATTGCTTTGTGCTGGCAACCTGGAGGTCTTCTGTGAAGGCAGCAGGTTTATGTGTTTCATACATATCTCAAAGCATTTCTGGAAAAGGAAATGTGTAAGGAATTGAATTGGAGGACTCTGACATACAAAACAAGGGACTTTTACCTTCCCTAAAGAAAATTCAGATTTATTATGTTGACCCCACTCCAGCACTGCACCAACTCTGACAAAGGCCAGTGCCTTAATGGCACAATAAGATTCTGTACAATCTGTATACATAAGAACATAAGAACGGCCATACTGGGTCAGACCAAAGGTCCACCGAGCCCAGTATCCTGTCTTCTGACAGTGGCCAATGCCAGGT
Source organism: Natator depressus (assembly GCF_965152275.1). Taxonomy (NCBI): domain Eukaryota; kingdom Metazoa; phylum Chordata; order Testudines; family Cheloniidae; genus Natator; species Natator depressus. The sequence goes on from NC_134234.1 coordinate 280,228,609, forward strand.
GCCCCAGAGGGAATGAACAGAACAGATAATCACGAAGTGATCTATCACTTATCGCCCATTCCCAGTTTCTACATTGGACTAGATTTCTTCTGATTTGTCAACATTACTGGGTGCTGCCCTACATGAATCTTTGTGCCCTTTCCTACTGATAGCCACTTACTTCTGTATTCTTTCGCAGATTCTTGACGTTATGCTCCATTAAACATTCCTCCTTGGCCCATGAACACAAAGTACATATATTCTTGTTTCCATTTACATTCAGTTTGCTTGTCAGGATTTTCCCAGAGTGAAGTCATGAGGTGCTATAATTTATTTTAATTGGGTTTATCTATGATTAATTCTGCTAACATTGTGTATGTGTATGCTTTTCAGTTCAGTGTATTCTTAACAACAATTATTTGAAAAAATGTATCATGTATATTATGTGAAATGTTATATACAGTGCAATATATTTTGATCTGATCAACTGGCATACATCATGCTGTGACCTGTATACTAGGACAGTCTGCAGTTATTGGACAAAGTAGTTTTTGATGTAGGTACTGTGATATTTTGGAATATTTAAGACTGAATTTAAAAGTTATAAGAGTTACATTTGGAACTTGTATGTCTTCTTCACCTCTAAAAATTCAAGTTTACAACTAAATAAACAATTATTCATGGTCAATAAATTATATTAAATGAGACAATATATGTAAAGATCTGGGAACTAATGGTTTCTATGTGTATATGTGGTGCATATGATTATGTATATTGCATGAATTATAAATAACTAATAAAAATAGGCTATCTGTGCACAAGCACTAATGCACTGTTAGAGAAGCTATATTTATATATACACATGATATTGAGCTCCTTTCAATGTAGTTAAAAATTCTCCAATGAAATGACATCCAAGGCCTAATTTTCACACTCTAAAGTCCACTTGTTTCAGTGCATGTTGTTTATGCATGAGTGGAACCAGAACTGAGCCAAACATCAAGACCTAGAACTAATGCTCGCTCTGGACATGGGACTGTAAAGGTTACCCACTTCATTAAGGTCTGTAGGATTGTGCCCATTGTTTATCACCTGAGATTGTTTTGTTGTGATATTTCTGCAGTGATACACAGTGTGAGAGATTCCAGGGAATCCAATTCTGAATGTATATACCAAGTTGGGATTTAGCCCATAGAATAAGAAGGACATTATGTTTTTCTTCTGTATCTCGCTGTTCTTCACTAGCTGTTGGTTAGGGTTGAATTATGCCAGTATTTCATCAGTTCAACTTGTCACAATTATAATTCTAAAAGATGTATTTCATGTAATGCCTTTGAAGAAATTACTGCCTTCATGTGTATCACTGTATTATTAATCTATTACCCACAGATACTTTTTACAGGCAGTTTTGTTAAAACAAGCAACAATACTATTCTACTTTTTTTTTTAAGAGAGAATTTATATCTTTTCCCTTGGCCCTGTGTCTTTCTCTTTGTTTTTTAGAAAGCCATTCCTCTACAGTTATGAAAACAGGAGAGCTGTGTGGGTAAAACAAGAAGTACTTATTGCACTTGAAAGTTTCCTCTTGCTCCTTCAAAGAAATAAAATAAAATGCCCAACACACATAATAATTAGGTATAAATGTTCACACTACTCATAACAGCAGAGATGGAAAAAGAGAGACAATACCCTCCCAGTCAGTTAAGCATTATAAACAGGTAACAATGAAGAGACATATAGACAGTAGGCTATAGACTCTGCTACTGATACTGCTATTTTGTGTGACGTTGCTGGGACAAACTTCAGTGAGGTTGAACCCTCAGAATGTGACCCAACCGATTTGTTTTTTAGAATGGTCTCTCCTTTTCCATACTAGGCTTCAAAAAGTTCTGTAGGAACATAGATGTAGTAGTGTGATACAAATTAACAATAGCTATGGGTTACTGTTGATCTGCAGGGGGGAAAAAGAAAGCTTAAGAAAATTAAACATGAAAGGGAAGTGTAAGATAATGTCATCTTCTCTTCACTCTCTCCCTCCCCTTTCTCATGCATCCTTCTTTATTCTTCCAGAGTTTACCATTTTCTCCTCTTCTAATCTTAGCTGGAGCATCTCCCCTGACTATATTATTCTCAGAGATTTGTTGAGGGAGAGTCTGTTTCTGATGTGGCTAGAGCACAGCCTAATGAAGACCTTAAGGGCAAGAAATTTAAGAGGGCCAGGAATGGATGGGAAACCAGTGCAGAGTGTGGGGAGTGATGTGGTCTAATAAGTTAGTCCCATTCAAGAGGCCAGCTGCAGCATGCTTGTCAAGTCTCCCACAGTATTCTTGTCAGCAAGTTAAGGAAGTATGGGCTGGATGAATGCACTATAAGGTGGGTAGAAAGCTGGCTAGATTGTCGGGCTCAACGGGTAGTGATCAATGGCTCCATGTCTAGTTGGCAGCCGGTGTCAAGTGAAGTGCCCCAGGGGTCGGTCCTGGGGCCGGTTTTGTTCAATATCTTCATAAATGATCTGGAGGATGGTGTGGATTGCACTCTCAGCAAATTTGCGGATGATACTAAACTGGGAGGAGTGGTAGATACGCTGGAGGGGAGGGATAGGATACAGAAGGACCTAGACAAATTGGAGGATTGGGCCAAAAGAAATCTGATGAGGTTCAATAAGGATAAGTGCAGGGTCCTACACTTAGGATGGAAGAATCCAATGCACCGCTACAGACTAGGGACCGAATGGCTAGGCAGCAGTTCTGCGGAAAAGGACCTAGGGGTGACAGTGGACGAGAAGCTGGATATGAGTCAGCAGTGTGCCCTTGTTGCCAAGAAGGCCAATGGCATTTTGGGATGTATAAGTAGGGGCATAGCGAGCAGATCGAGGGACGTGATCGTTCCCCTCTATTCGACACTGGTGAGGCCTCATCTGGAGTACTATGTCCAGTTTTGGGCCCCACACTACAAGAAGGATGTGGATAAATTGGAGAGAGTCCAGCGAAGGGCAACAAAAATGATTAGGGGTCTAGAGCACATGACTTATGAGGAGAGGCTGAGGGAGCTGGGATTGTTTAGTCTGCAGAAGAGAAGAATGAGGGGGGATTTGATAGCTGCTTTCAACTACCTGAAAGGCGGTTCCAAAGAGGATGGCTCTAGACTGTTCTCAATGGTAGCAGATGACAGAACGAGGAGTAATGGTCTCAAATTGCAATGGGGGAGGTTTAGATTGGATATTAGGAAAAACTTTTTCACTAAGAGGGTGGTGAAACACTGGAATGCGTTACCTAGGGAGGTGGTAGAATCTCCTTCCTTAGAGGTTTTTAAGGTCAGGCTTGACAAAGCCCTGGCTGGGATGATTTAACTGGGAATTGGTCCTGCTTCGAGCAGGGGGTTGGACTAGATGACCTTCTGGGGTCCCTTCCAACCCTGATATTCTATGATTCTATGATTCTATGATTCTAAGTCTGCTGGAAGCTGATCAATTCTTTCAAACCTTCTTCTTCCACTGTCCCTAAGCAGCAAGGCAGGAAAAAGGGAATTAGGCCTGGCTGTTTGAGAGCACCTAAAGCTCCCGCCCCCCGGCCGCCCAAGCTCCCAGCTCTTGTTCATAGTTCCCACCCCATCCACACGGACTCTGTTTATGGAGGGAAACCTCCACCTTCTCCTTCACAGCTTCCGCAGCTCATGTTCATTTTCATTGAGAATAGGAGCTCTGGTGCCCCCACACTGACTTGCTTCTCATCACTCAGAGCTCCTGCCAGTTGGCCTCCCAACTGCCCTCTTAAGCCCATCCCCTGAGTAATAAACAATAATGTAAGGGTAATTAAATGCATGTTTATAGGATTTAAGTGGGAATAGGATCTAGATCCCAGTGTTTCTTGTCCAGTAGCCTCCATCACACTGTCATCTCTTGCACCAAAGGGCTTTCAAGCAATCTTTGCCTCCAGCAATCCCCAGGTGGAAGCTAGATAGATAGTAGCTGAGGTACTGCTATCCTGGTTGCACTGTGCTAGCAGCATGGGGAGCTGTTAGCATTACAGCACAAGAGATATAATCAATTTTCTCACATTTATCAATTCATTTCTGATGCAATCTAGGGGGAAGCAAAGACTTTTGAAGAAACTGCCTGAAGAAAATATTCAGAGGAAAGTCAAAATTGCCAAAATTATAGAAGCAGCAGAACACCTGAAGAAATTGTTATCTAATCCATGACAGGGAAAGCCCCATCTGGTTAGTGGAAGTGTGTAGAGCTGGTAAGGGAAGATACAAACTGACTATCTCTTTATAATGAAAACACTTGGGGTAATAACCTTATATCTGTCAGAGATCTCTGTGACCCATACAAATGGGCTGGTGGAAACAGAATGCCATCAGAATGCAAACTCTGCCTCTAATGCTGTATTTTACCATTGCAGTGTCACATTTTTTAATTTTTTTGAGACTCATCAAGCAGTGTTGAGATCTATTCTGCTCACAACTGCAGAGTGCTCATAGACAATGCAGAAAGGACAATGTTTTTAAAAAGTATTCAGTCCATAACTAAATTTGAATAATAAATGCACCGGCCTTTGATGCTTGGATGAATTTCCCCTAATGTTTGAAGAGAGGATGTTACGCAGATAACTAAAATATATCCTGTCGCTAAGAAATGTTTTTACATTGTTAATTATGAAACAGATATTCTGTCTGGTTTAGTGTATTGATTTTAAAGCACTCTTGGAGAAAAAAAGATATTTTAAAACTTTCAGTTAAGGTCTTTTGGGCCAGCTTCGTACTTCATATCAGATTAAATTTATACCAATATTTTGTATCCAAAGTGTCAAGAAAAAACTGAATAATCACTTCCTTATTGTAAATAGCATTAAGACTGTGACTCAAACCCTGTGGTGGATCACAGACAACTTCTGTCCTTCGTTTGTCCTCACAGGAGGACTAAGGAAGGATACACGCATTTGTAGATCCAGACCTTGAGCTGAGAGGGACCCATGGCCCACAAAGTTTGGAAAAATTATGGACAGGCACAATGAAAGAATCTTGGAGTCCTCCATGAAGAGTGGGATGCAGATGGTATTGGCAGGAAGCCAGGAGTATCATGAGCAACTTGATTTGTTGGTGTACATGGGAATGGATGGGGAAGTGGGCAGGGGAATAGAGGAGGGTTGATGATTGGACTAGATCTGGAAACATTTAGGCTTAATCCACTTCTAGTTGCCCTCTTGTGCCCAAGCATTGCAGTATTTCAGGTTTATCACATCATGCACTGATTTCAGGTCTCTCTTTTGCCCAGACGAAACACAGGAAGACCCTCAAAATGTTATCACTACCACTAGGTGGGCTCAGCAGCTCAGATGATATAGAAAAAGTGATATATTTTACCTGGGTTTTCTGCAGCAAGTGGAATTCCCCTCCCTCCAAATAACCTGACATTTGACATTCCAAAACTGACAGGTCTCTTGATTTGGGTACTCTTTAAGCAACGTGCTACAGATCATCTACATTCAGCAACATTTTTTTTAGTTTAATTCAAGGTTATTCTTTTTCTCTAGGTATTAATTATATATTAATATATTATATATTAATTATATATTATATATATTAATTATAAAAATTAATTATATCTTATAAAATTAATTATAAGAATTTATATATTATATTTCATATAAAAATATAAAAGAATTAGGGATCCAGAGGGGGACACCAAGCAAAGAACCCCGGACAGTGCCAACTGCTCCTCAAAGACATCCAAGGAATCAGTGGATCCTGCGCAGAGGAACTTTGCCCAGAGAGTTGACTGGACAAAGGTCCATAAATAGGCCCCATAGTTCCAGAATACTGCCCACCCCCATCCAGCTTCCTCCTCCTTATGTTATGGATGACCATCTTGTCCACTGCCATGAGGAGGTTGATGAGGAGGTCCTGACACTTTGTGGGGCCATGGGGGGTGTGCATAGATCAGGAGGCACAGGGAAACGTGCAACCTGAACCTTGGTAAGAGGTTTTGGAGGGGCTGGAAGAGGGGTTACATCCTGATGCATCCTACATAGATGTTCCCCAGGGTCTCCCTCTCACCCAAAAGGGACAGGTATCAATGGAGTTTGTGAACCATGCCAGGTACATGGTACACTCTGTGGAGGAGCCACCAACTAATATCCCCAGCGGGCTGTGGAACCAGAGTGGAGTACAGGCTGGCCCACTGGGGTTCCTACCCCTCCTCAGGTGGCAACAGGTCCTGCCACTTGCTGTCGGGAAGTGGATGGGGCACGGGCCTGATGGTGAATTCTGGAGGGCCAGAGGTGAGGGATGGGGAGGGAGCACACTCCCACAGGATCAGTTTGAGGAAAGTGAGAGAAGCAGGAGACAAGGCAGCCCTCACCTCTTGGAGTAAACAACAAGGGAAGTGCCAGATGGGCAGCCATATGCACTGGCCAAGCATCACAAGGGCCACCCAGTTCCTTTGATCACTGTCCAGGAGGTCAAGTCTGGTCGTACTAGACAGGACCAACCTCTGGAATGGATTGTGTAACTGGGGTTCTGATAGTCCTTGGTGACTACTATGGACCTGGTCATTGAGACTAGCTTCCAGGCCCTGGTAAAAGACAGCAGCTCAGAGATATCTTGGGGAAAACCGATCAGGTGGAGGTGAAAGAGCTGCCAGTCATACTGGAATCCTAAGAGGTGATGGAGGGACGTGTTTGCCAGGAGTGTTTGAAAGGAGTGTTTGCAGTTCCTGAAGGTGGAAGGGTGTACCTGGCTGCAGATGCAGACCAGGCCATGTCTGCCCTCCTCCAGTCAGAGGTCAGGACTCCTGCAGAGACCCAGTGCAGCCCCAGCCAGAAAAAAATCCAGGATATTCTTCTGGAGACTGGCTAGCAGTCCCAGGGGTGAGCTCAAGGTGTTGAACCTGTGCCAGAACAAGACCAGAACCAGCTGGTTTCCAAAGGGAAGGCACTGGAGCAGCCCTTTCCACCTTCACAACTGGTCAGGTTAAGAACCATTAGGAAAGGGATTGATAATTAGACAGTAAATATCATAACACCTCTATATAAATCCATTCTACACCCATACCTTGAATACTTTGTGCAGTTCTGGTCACCATATCTCAAAAATATACCTTAGAAATGGAAAAGATGCAGAGATGGGCAACACAAATTGTAAAAGGTATGGAATAGCTTCCATAAAGGGAGAATTTTAAAGACTAGAACTGTTCAGCTTGGAAAAGAAATAAATAAGGGGGGATATGCTAGATGTCTATAAAATCATGAATGGTGTCAAGAAAGTGAATAAGGAAGTGTTATTTTCACCTTCACGTAACACAAGAAACAAGGGGTCACCCAATGAAATTAATAAGCAGCAGGTTTAATATAAACAAAAGGAAGTATTTCTTCACACAATGCATAGTCAACCTATGGAACTCATTTCCAGGAGATGTTTTGAAGGCCAAAAATATAACTGGGCTCAAAAAAGAATTATATAATAGGATAGGATAGGTCCATCAGTGGCTATTAGCCAAGATGGTCAGGGTTGCAACCCCATACTTCAGGTGTCCCTAAACCTCTGACTTCCAGATGCAGAACTGAATGACAGGGAATGGATCACTTGATAATTTCCCTGTTCTCTTCATTCTCTTTGAAGCATCTGGCTCCGGCCACTGTTGGAAGACAGGGTACTGGGCTAGATGGACCATTGGTGTAACCCAGTTCTTCCAGTCTTATATTGGACACCATGGCCTCTAGATCACTACAATTCTCCTATGAGGAGGGAACCATGGCATAAAAATACATGTGCAATGGTGCCATGACCCAGAGGATGTCACAAAGTACGGGTGGGAGGGACACTGTCTGCCACCCATCCCCAACTGTCAGACTTGAGCTCTTGACCCAGCTGACACAGGTGAAGGAGGCTGCCACATAGATGGCTTGGCAAGCCTCCACCCATGCCAGGTCTCCCAGGTCCTGGGTCATGAGAAGCATCCCGTCGGTATACTCTGACAGGACCACCCACAAGTCTGGCTCTCACAGCACCAATCCCATCATCTTCCTGCAAAGAAGATGGAGGAAGGGCTCAGTAGAGATGGCATAGAGCTGGCTGGAGAGAAGGCAGTCCTCATGTACCCCTTAACCAAAGATGACAGGTTCATTTAAGCCCTGGTTGAGCTTGACCACATAGTCCACTGAGACATACACACCTGGAGAAACCCCACAAAGTGAGGCCCAAAACCAAATGCCAGAAGATTGCCCATGAGATACCTGTTATCCACCCTGTCAAATGCCTTCTCATGGTCCAGGTCCAGGAGTGGGGGTGACAAACCACCCCTATTGAGTGCTGAGGGAGTTGGCTGATGTGATTGCAGAGCCATTGGCCATTATCTTTGAAAACTCATGGCGATCAGAAGAGGTCCTGGATGATTGGAAAAAGGCAAATATAACTTTAAAAAAGGAAAGAAGGAGACTCCGGAGAACTACAGATTGGTCAGCTTTACCTCAGTCCCTGGAAAATCATTAAGCAGGTCCTCATGGAATCCATTTTGAAGCACTTGGAGGAGAGGAAGGTGATCAGGAACAGTCAACATGGATTCACAAAGGGCCAGTCATGCCTGACCAACCTGATTGCCTTCTATGATGAGATAACCGGCTCTGTGGATATGGGGAAAGTGGTGGATGTAATAAACGTTGACTTTAGCAAAGCTTTTGATATGGTGTCTCATGGTATTCTTGACAGCAAGTTAAAGAAGTCTGGATTGGATGAAGGGTCTATAAGGTGGATAGAAAGCTGACTAGTTTGTCGGGCCCAATGGGTAGTGATCAATGGCTCAATGGCTAGTAGGCAGCCAGTATCAAGTGGAGTGCCCTGGGGATTGGTCCCGGAGCTGGCTTTGTTCAACATAGAATCATATCTTCATTAATGATCTGGATAATGGGATGGATTGTACCCTCAGCAAGTTTGCAGATGACACTACACTGGGGGGAGAGGTAGATATGCTGGAGGGTAGGGGTAGGGTTCAGAGTGCCCTAGACAAATTGGAGGATTGCGCCAAAAGAAATCTGATGAGGTTCAACAAGGACAAGTACAGAGTTCTGGACTTAGGACAGAAGAATCCCAGGCACTGCTACAGGCTAGGGACTGACTGACTAAGCGGCAGTGTTGCAGAAAAGGACCTGGCGATTACAGTGGACGAGAAGCTGGATATGAATGTGCCCTTGTTGCCAAGAAGGCTAATGACATATTGGGCTGCATTAGGAGGCGTGTTGCCAGCAGATCGAGGGAAGTGATTATTCCCCTCTATTTGGCACTGGAGAGGCCACATCTGGAGTACTACATCCAGTTTTGGGCCCCCCACTACGAAAGAGATGTGGACAAATTGGAGAGAGTCAGCGGCGGGCAAGGCAAATGATTAGGGGCCTGGGGCACGTGACTTATGAGGAGATGCTGAGGGAACTGGGCTTATTTAGTCTGCAGAAGAGAAAGGTGAGGGGGGATTTGATAGCAGCCTTCAACTACCTGAAGGGGGGGTTCCAAAGAGGTTGTTCTCAGTGGTAGCAGATGACAGAACAAGGAGTAATGGTCTCAAGTTGCAGTGGGGGAGGTCTATGTTAGATATTAGGAAAAACTATTTCATTAGGAGGGTGGTGAAGCACTAGAATGGGTTACCTAGGGAGGTGGTAGAATCTCCATCATTGGAAGTTTTTAAGGCCCGGCTTGACAAAGTCTTGGCTGGGATGATTTAGTTGGTGTTGGTCCTGCTTTGAGCAGGGGTTGGACTTGATGACCTCCTGAGGTCTCTTCCAACCCTAATCTTCTGTGATTCTATGTTACTCATGAGATGGAGTAGGTCTGGGACCAGATAGAAATCATCAAAGATGGTCCAGATCAGGACCATGTAGGTCTGGTCAGGGTAGGTAACGTCTGTCCCTATGAATCCCAGGTGCAGTGAGATGGCTTTTGCTATAACCATGCAGTCCATGCTGAGGAGTGAAACTGGCTGCCAATTCCTTAGGTCATGAAAGTCCCTCTTCTTAGGCAGCAAAGAGAGCATGGCCCCACTGCATGACAAGGGGACCATCCCATTTCCCAAGAACTCAGCCCAGATGGTAGTGAGGCTTCCAAGAACTCAGCCAAAAGGAGAGGTTGCTCTAAGTGGTCTTGGTTGCCCACATTGACCACAAGGAGTTCTGTAGTGGCAAAGATTATTTTGAGTGAACTCACTAGCAGGGGAACTGATCTATGCTGCTAACATCAGAAGGTCGGTGTTGCCCATGGGCATTACTATGGAACAACACTGAACGAAGAGAAGACCACAGGTCATTTGTGAATGATCATAGAATCACATACACATACCAGTTTACCTACTAGCTGCTAAAATGTCTTTCATTACCTGCACATCTAGACCTCAAGGGATTCATGTATGCTAATTAGACCCTCAGAGATCAGCACTGGAATGTTTTCAAACACTGCTGCTAGACTGGGGGTTGGCAATAAGCTTGACAGGATTAGATTTAGCAGCAATGAGCATGCTTTTTATACTACTGATATTTAAGTCATCATCTGTGAATATTGTTAAAACACATTCAACTGTGTTTAAGATGGTAAATAATCACTATAATGAATTTTTAATTTACATGTGTTCATGCTGAAACTAGGTTATTGCTGACAAAACTAATCCTGAAAGTGCCTCAAAATTAATGTTGAGCTCACTTATCTGCCTCTTGTAATAGGCTCTGAGCACCTCCCCGCTCCCATAGCCAGATGTCACTCTGTAGCACCCGTCTCTGTTTACTCCTCTTCAGGACCCCTTATGCAGACTCTCCACAATTTTATGTGGTCAAGATACGCCTCTCCTTGGGGTCTGGGTTTGTTCACAGAAAATAAATTCAGAATAAAACTCAGAGTCCCAACCTGAGATACAACACCAAAGATTTCCTCTTCCTACTCCCAGGCTATTCTGTCTGAAGAGCTTTGCAGTCCCTTCTGTTTACCCCCTTGGCTACTCAGGGTCTCTCCCAAGCCTCCCTGCCTGGAGAGCATTTGCACTCTTTCCCCTGCTTGTTCAGGGTAGCTTCTGCCTTAGCAGGCTACTTGCAGCCCTTCCTAGCTGAAGTCTTCATCACAGATCCCAGGACTCCGTTGGAGTCTGCTTACTCCTAGCAGTTTCTGCTTATAGTGAGTTATGTACATTCCTTCCTTTCTCTCAGTGCACCTTCCAGCTGCTCTTTTCACGGAATCACCTGATTCCTCTCAAGTGAGCCTTATAGGGCAAGCCACCCTATTATATTCTATTCTAAATCCTTCTGCCATTGCTACCTTCAGGAGGGAGGAAAGGAGGTTCAAAAAGGTCATTGCAAAACATGCAATGTGTACAAAATACTGGCCAAACAAATCCATTATCATTTTCAACAGTGTAACTTAACTCTGTCTTCCAGAGGTGAAACACTAACACGGCTGCTACTCTGAAACCACAGGAAGAGTAATCCTGGCAGCTAAGATGTAAAGGTCTGGAAACTCATTAACACTTCAGTGAATCTTCCCAACAAAAAAGCAGTTTGGTTACCAATTGATTTGGTGTATTTGATTTTCGTCTCCCCTGATGCTGAAGGCTTGTGATGATCATTACAATCCCTTTATCCATTCTACTTTGCTCATGCTTTTTTCATGTAGGTTACAAAAACATTAGGAAAAAAAACAGTACATTAACCAGGCAAAATTCATGCATGCTATGGATAGACTCAACATTTACATCAACCTTAGACAGGGAAAATTAACTATGTCTGACTGGGTTTTTTTTAATGATCGGATTAAAACAAATCCTTGTACTCACTTATGCTGAATAATACTTTTGCCTTGCATTAATTCTTCAAGAAACAATTGAAGCAGAAGGAACTTGTTATATAGACATTTTGATTTTTGATACTTTCTTCCCATCTAAAGCTTGATCAGATTATTTCTAAAACCTAGGAACATTTTCAGCAAATTGCCTGTTTAAATAAAAGTTTTCTTACCACTGATAGCATGTTTCCAGCTAAGGGCCTTATCCTGCTGAAGCCATTTACAAAAGCCCCATTGCTAATTACTCTTAGCCAACACTGTGATGCTGTACAGGGTGCTTGGGGTAGAGAACATTCTTTCTCAATCCCTACAATGATCAGTTTCTGACTTGAAGCAGAAGGACTGATTATTCTTATACTTAACCTGAAAATTATTTAATGCTTTTTAAAACTATAGCTAGAGAATTTGATTCTGGCATCCTGCAACAGTGAATTTCACAAATTGACTATATTCTGTTCCTACTCAGGCAACTCCACTGCCTGGCAGGAACAGAGGGCTAGGTAGTACCCTTCAGATCTGCAAGTGGAAATTCAACTACTCTCATGAAAACATTCCCAACCTAGTTTTGCAAAGTAAAAATGTCCTAGGCACCTAAGCTGGGCCTGTACATGACTCCCTCACTCTAGGCATTGAGGTAGCTATGCCCAGAATGGTTCACAAACCAGGGGAAGACTGGTGTTTTGCTGCTAACAGGCACAATCCTGTAGGGACCTCTGAGCACACCTGCTGGGTTGTGCCCTGTGGTGGTGCTCATCTGCTAACTTTTAGCTTAGTGTTTAGAGAATTCACCTTAAATATTTGATGGGCAAGAGAGAAAGCAGGAATGACTCTCTTATCCTGTGGTGTGGGCACCCATATGGGGGGCAAGAGGCCCTGGGGGTCATGTACCCTGCTCCAGTCACTTTTGTTATTTAGCCACAGTGGAACAGCTTCAATAGAAAAGAGTGAGGGAACCTTTACATCAGAATATCCCATAGCTGAGTGGTTACAGTACTGTCCTGAGATGTGGGAGACCCCCAGTTCCACTCCTTTCCCCCCTGTGCTGGCAGGACAAATTGAACCTGGGTTTCCCACATCCCAGGTGAGTGCTCCAACCTCTTCCTCTGGCTCTTTTGTGTAGAGGGATGCAGGTACCTAACTCATTCCTGCAAAAACTACACAGGTGCCTAATCCAGGGGAGGGGTTCCTGTTAGCGGCTCACTAGCAGAGCTAAGCTCCTTTCTGCAGCTTGGATTTAGGTTCCTATCTCTGAGAAAGGGGTGGGTTTAGCATATCAGCATCTCCCATAGGCAGGGAGTTGCCTAGCAATGCTGGCTTTTGTGGCTCACATTCTAAGGCACTTTTGAGGGTCAAGGTATCATAGCATGGTCTGTTTGATAGAAACATAAAAAAACTGGAACAATTTATCAAGAGTCATGGTGCATTCTCCATCACTGACAATTTGTAAATCAGGACTGGAAATTTTTCTAAAAGATCGGTTCTAGGAGTTATTTTGGGGAAGTCTATGGCCTGTGTTATACAGAAGGTTAGATTATATGATCAGAATGGTCCCTTCTGGCCTTGGAATCTCTCTCTCCCGATTCATTATATAGGAACTCTAACTGACAAACTCAGACATTGTGGATCTCAGTGTTCCTGTGATTGTCTAATGTGCCTAAAAGTTAGGCACCATGACTTTCAACATTGCAAGGTTCAAGTCCCTTTGTAGCTTGCACCCCTCATCCCTATGCCAAGCAGCACCAATGAATTACCCATGGAAAACTAATACAGCAACAGAGTGTATTACCTCTCTGTGCCTCTTTGCTTGGGGTAGCCATTAGCTGGAGAAACCTCAATAAAATTGCTTATCCCTAACTCCCACTTCCTGGGGTATTAGGAACCAGAACAGCAAGGAAGAACTTATTTTTTATGTTCTTCATAATCTTGCACCTGTGGATCAAATCCTCTCTTGTACTTCCAGTACACTATCTTTAACTTAATCTGGATTTCACAGGCACCACATCTTTGCATTTGAAACCAGGGCTAAGAATCTTAGAATTGTTAAATACATAATGAAACTACTGCCTGCCTTTGGTGATTAACTTTTGCATCAAAGTAAGTACAGAACATTTACATTGTGGTAGGCATTGTACAAGTTCATAGTCTCCAATCGCTGTTATGAACATAAGAACATAAGAATGGGCCATACTGGGTCAGACCAATGGTCCACCTAGCCCAGTGGTTCCCAAACTTGTTCTGCCGCTTGTGCAGGGAAAGCCCCTGGAGGGCCGGGCCGGTTTGTTTACCTGCCGCATCCACAGGTTCGGTCGCTTGCGGCTCCCAGTGGCAGCGGTTCGCTGCTCCAGGCCAAATGGAGCTGCTGGAAGAGGCACGAGCCGAGGGACTTACTAGCCGCAACTTCCAGCAGCTCCCATTGGCCTGGAGCAGCGAACCGTGGCCACTGGGAGCCGCGATCGGCCGAACCTGCAGACGCGACAGGTAAAAAAACCTGCCTGGCCCACCAGGGGCTTTCCCTGCACAAGCGGCAGAACAAGTTTGGGAACCACTGACCTAACCTAATACCCTGTCTTCTAACAGTGGCCAATGGCAGGTGCTTCAGAGAGAATGAACAGAAAGGGGCAATCACCAAGTGATGCATCCCCCTTCTGTCCACTCCCAGCTTCTGGCAGTCAGAGGCTGGGAACATCTAGAGCATGGGTTGCTTCCCTGGCCATGTTGGCTAATAACCATTGATGGAACTGTCTTCCATGAATTTATCCAATTTTTTAACCCAGTTATACTTTTGGCCTGCACAACAACATGCCCTGGCAATGAGTTCCAGAGGTTGACTGTGCAGTGTGTGAAGACATACTTTCTTCTGTTTATTTTAAACCTGTTGCCTATTAATTTCATTGGGTGACCTCTGGTTCTTGTGTTATGTGAAGGGGTAAACACTTCCTTATTCACTTCCTCCACATGTTTCATTATTTTATATACATCTAGCATAGCCTCCCTTAGCCCTGGTCTACACTAGGATTTTAGGTCGAATTTAGCAGCGTTAAATCGATGTAAACCTGCACCCGTCCACACAATGAAGCCCTTTATTTCGACTTAACGGGCTCTTAAAATCGATTTCCTTACTCCATCCTGACAAGTGGATTAGCACTTAAATCGGCCTTGCCGGGTCGAATTTGGGGTACTGTGGACACAATTCGACGGTATTGGCCTCCGGGAGCTATCCCAGAGTGCTCCATTGTGACTGCTCTGGACAGCACTCTCAACTCAGATGCACAATTGTTTGCCATTGTTCTGACGCAGGGAGAGGCGACTGACGACATGGCTTACAGGGTTGGCTTACAATTATATAAGATATAAATCTTATATCTATTTATATAGATCCCTTAGGGACATCTCTATTTGTCTCTCTCCATTATGCAAGGTAACCTATTTCCCCTTGTTTTTTCCTACCCCCTCCCCCCAGACGTTCTTGTTAAATCCTGGATTTGTGCTGGAAATGGCCCACCTTGATTATCATACACATTGTAAGGAGAGTGGTCACTTTAGATAAGCTATTACCAGCAGGAGAGTGGGGTGGGGGGAGGTATTTTTTCATGCTTTGTGTGTATAAAAAAGATCTTCTACATTTTCCAGAGTATGCATCCAATGAAGTGAGCTGTAGCTCACGAAAGCTTATGCTCAAATAAATTGGTTAGTCTCTAAGGTGCCACAAGTACTCCTTTTCTTTTTGCGAATACAGACTAACATAGCTGTTACTCTGAATTCTGAAAACTGACATTTATTCCTATCCTTTGTTTCCTGTTTTTAATCAGTTGCTAATACATGGGAGGACCTTCCCTCTTATCCAGTGATAACTTACTTTGCTTAAGGGCCTCTGGTGAAGGACCTTGTCAAAGCTTTCTGAAAGTCCAACTACACTATATCAACTGGATCACCCTTGTCCATATTTGTTAACCCTCTCAAAGAATTCTTATAGATTGGCAAGGCATGATTTCCCTTCACCAAAAAGCCATGTTGACTCTTCCCCAACAAATTGTGTTAATCTATGTGTAATAATTCTGTTCTTTACTATAGTTTCAACTAGTTTTCCTGGTACTGAAGTTAGGCTTACTGGCCTGTGATGGGCAGGAACACCTCTGGGGCCCTTTTAAAAAATTGGCAACACATTAGCGATCCTCCAGTCTTCTGGTACAGAAGGTGATTTAAGTGATAGGTTATGTACCACCAGGGCCATCCCTAGGGGTGTGCGGGACCTGGGACAAATCAGCCTCCCCCTTAGTCTCCTCACTGTCTGCCAGGCATGCCTGCCCACCACTCAGCTCCTCACCTCCCCGCCCGCCCACCTGCCGCTCTCCTCTTCACCATCCGCCCACCCACCTGTCCTGTCCCTCCTCACCTGCCTGCCCGCCTCCCTGCTAGTCTCCTTGCCGTACATCATACATCCTTGTATATCACGCCGTACATCATACATCCTTGCTGTACATCATACATTGGTCAGGATGCAGGACAAAGGGCTAAATATTGGGACAGTCCTGATTTTATCGAAACACAGGGCCCCCCAAAGTGTAGGGCCCAGGGCAGTAGCCCCAATTTGCCCTCCCCAAGTTCTGAAATTTCATATTTGAGTTCCTTCAGAACTCTTGAGTGAACACTATATGGTCCTGGTGACTTACTACTGTTTAATTTATCAATTTGTTCCATATATATTGTAAGGATGCGGGGACTAGAACCTGGGATGTCTGATGTTCCCACAGTGCCACCAGGAAGCCCTGCATAAATTCATTATTTGTACATTATTATTCATTATTTGTATTACGATAGCACCTAAGAACCCTAGTCATGGACCATGTCCGCAAGAGAAGCAAAGGGTGGGGAAAGAAAAAGAGTCAGATGGAGTTGAAGTAACTTGCACTAGGTCACAGAACAAGTCAATAGCTGAGGCAGGATACAGAACACTGCTGTCCCATTCAGTGCATCATGTTGCCTCTCTATTTCACACAGCTCAGGTATATTTTTAGCATAGCTATTCCTGGATATTAGCTTAAGGAAGTTTTTAACTTCCTTAAGAATATATATATTCTTTAATATATTTGAATTAAGATCCTATCTTATTGTGATCACCACATATAAGTTTAATCGGGCTATTTTTTACTTAACATCTGTATGAAAGGCAGCTTCCCACACTAGCTGCATGCTAACAGGTTACAGTGCCACCACGTTGGGGATGCTATTCTTGTATAATTACTGCCTCCAACAGATGGTAGTGCTGGGAATGACGTTAGGTTATTAGTTATGAGTTATAATAGGCCTTCAGAAATGACTGAAAATCAAGGTAGTTGTCTTTTCACTTATGTGGTGTGGATAATTTATTTTTACATTAATTTCAGCCGACCCTGTGCTATTCCCTTACCATGCAAAGATATATCTGTAGATCAGAGAAAAACACCTAGGATGTACCCAAACTGGCTGGCAGTGGGCTACATTTTCCCTGCTTCCCCTAACTTTACAGGATTACAAGTAACAGAGGTAGGGTAGTGTGGCACTCTTATCTAGAAGTGGTGGCACCTGCTGTGAGTGCAATTGACTAGGATAATGTGAATCTAATCAATTTAACATAGAACAGGTAGCTCTAGAAAGAAGGTTTTTTTTGTTTTTTTCTGTGCAAACATGTTGTTATACTTCTGGTTCAGTTGCTACCCTGAACCTTAAAGAAAAACAAAACAGAAGGAAAGTAGGGAAATGCAAAGGTGATATGCTAACAAAGCTTACCTTATGGTAGCCTGTCATTACTATGCTAGAAAACAATTTGTGGGGAAAACCTCGGTCATGGCTTTCACACTCCCTCATTGTTGAACGGTTCCCTAATTGCATATTATTGAATGAGTGGTCAGGCTTATCAAGAATAGAAGAGCCATGAGTGAGAATTTGCCCTTTGCAGACTAGTATACAAATTGTTTTTAATTTTGTTTTCAAAGCCTAGCAGGGAAGGGAGAGGGGACTATTTGAAGGTAATTTGCATTAACTATAGATACAGACAAAAGGGAAGAGATTCAATTTCTGCTCTGAAATTCAATTTCTATTTAATATCTGTGCAAAGCACAGGACAGTCTGCTCAAATTGCTCAAAAAAGAAGGGGGGTGAGAGAAAATAAAATTGAAAATAAATAAAGAAAGAATCAGGCCTTCTCAGAGTGGATTTTTGGGGGGGATTCCTGCAGTTTTTTCTTGATATCCTGAGGCTTCTCAATACCATAAATTCCCTGGGAATAGGCTCAGATATTGAAAACAAACCTATACCAGGTGATCTGGTCTTGTAGGGTTGTATATATTAAGGGAGAGTCCTCTAGTTTATGAAACAGCTGTATTCCATGTGGTATGATTAGGTGAGAGAATGTAATAAGAATGGTGTATGAAAGATTGTTTTGTTCCCTGATCACCTTTAAGTCTATTTTTGCTACAGAATTTTTCTGTTCTAGTTCCTTTCTCCCTTTCTTTTGGAAGTCAAATGAGTGCCAGAGTGCTGACACCTGGGAATCAGTTGGGTCCTCTTAAAAACAATTAGCCAGAAAAGATGGGTCTAATTGCCCTGATTTAATCTTGAAAGGCCAGGTGAAGCTTACTGAGGAGGGCAGAGTCTAGAGCCCGTCATGACAGATGAAAACAGCTCTCTTGAGTTTGAGGGTGGCTAATTTAAACAACAGAAGCTACAAGCATCCTGACTGCAAATGTACAGGGCTAAGCCTTAGAGAACTGCATGCTGAAAACCCCAGGTGGGCAACCTGAATTTTGACTTTGGAATGTTCTATGCATGTCCTTTCTCAGCTCAGGGAAGGATGAATATAACTTTTATTTATCCCTTGAGAGAGAAAGCACCTGTGATTTTGTTTTATTAAAGCCAGATCCACCACTCAAGATGTCCCTTTGATTAATTGCAATATTTGTGGTCACTAAGCCTGCAATCTGATCAGTGTGGGTGAACATTTGTACCTGTCTGGAGCCCTCTTAACATCAATGAGACTCTAACTAGTGGGTGTGAGTGTCTGACCACGTGGATCTGATTGGGACCTCAATATGAATATAGAAGCATGTCTCTGCTGCTGCACCTCTAGGGCTAGATTCACAAGGAGTACTTAGGAACCCAAGTCCAACATTTCAGTACTACTGGCATTCACAAAACCCATGCTCGGTTTCCCCCTAGCCAAGTAGATACCTAACGTCCCTGAGTGCCTAAGTTTCCACTGGTAAAGTGCCCTAGACATTTAAGTTTCTGCCAACAGGCATGCAAAAGGCAATCTCAGTCCTGATATAGCCAAGTTACAGTGTCCCTAAATCCTGACAGGATATAAAATTAGGTGTTTCCTTGCCTATTTCACCTGGGAGACCTAGTCTGGTGGGTGTTCTTAGAAGTAGGTGGAGGTGTGCCACCACCCCTTATACCTAATAGCTAGGGACTTGTCCATGTTCAAATCCTCACTCCACCTGATTCAGACCAGGTCTTCTACCTCTTACATGAGTACCCTTACCACTAGGCAATTGGGTATTCTGGGTGGGGCGCTCCCTTGCTGAAGCTGTTATACTTTGTGTGAAATACTTAAATAAACAGCAGTAAGTCACCAGGAGCAGATGGTACTCACCCAAGAGTTCTGAAGGAACTCAAATGTGAAATTGCAGGACTACTAACTGTAGTCTGAAACCTATCATTTAAATCAGCTTCTGTACCAAATGTCTGGAGGCTAGCTAACGTGATGCCAATTTTTTAAAAGGGCTCCAGAGGTGATCCCGGCAATAACAGGCCTGTAAGCCTGACTTCAGTACCGGGCAAACTGGTTGAAACTACAGTAAAGAACAAAATTGCCAGACACATAGATGAACATAATTTGTTTGGGAAAAGTCAACATGGTTTTTGCAAAGGGAAATCATGCCTTACCAATCTATTAGAATTTTTTGAGGGGGTCTACAAGCAACTGGACAAGGGGGATCAAGTGGATATCATGTATTTAGATTTTCAGAAAGCCTTTGACAAGGTCCCTTACCAAAGGCTCTTCATTAAAGAAACCAGTCATGGGATAAGAGGGAAGGTCCTCACATGGATTGGTAACTGGTTAAAAGATAGGAAACAAAGGGAAGGAATAAATGGTCAGTTCTCAGAATGAAGAGAGATAAATAGTGGTGTCTCCTAGGGGTCTGTACTGGGCTCCATCCTATTCAACATATTCATAAATGATCTGGAAAAAGGGATAAACAGTGAGGTGACAAATTTTGCAGATGATACAAAACTACTCAAGATACTTAAGTCCCAGGCAGACTGCAAAGAGCTACAAAAGGATCTCTCAAAACTAAGTGACTGGGCAACAAAATGGCAGATGAAATTCAAAGTTGATTAAATGCAAAGTAATGCACATTGGAAAACATAATCCCAACTATACATAAAAAAATGATGGGGCCTAAATTAGCTATTACCACTCAAGAAAGAGATCTAGGAGTCATTATGGATAGTTCTCTAAAAACATCCACTCAATTTGCAGCAGAAGTCAAAAAAGCAGACTATTGGGAATCATTAAGAAAGGGAGATATAATAAAACAGAAAATATCTTATTGCCTCTACATAAATCCAGGGTATGACCACATCTTGAATACTGCATGCAGATGTGGTCACCCTATCTCAAAAAAGACGTATTGGAATTGGAAAAGGTTCAGAAAAGGGCAACAAAAATTATTAGGGGTATGGAACAGCTTCCTTATGAGGAGAGATTAATAAGACTGGGACTTTTCAGCTTGGAAAAGAGACGACTACTGAGGGATATGATGGAGGTCTATAAAAATCACAACTGGTGTGGAGAAAGTAAATAAGGAAGTGTTATTTACTCCTCATAAAACAAGAACTAGGGGTCACCAAATGAAATTAATAGGCAGCAGGTTTAAAACAAACAAAAGGAAGTATTTCTTCACACAACGCACAGTCAACCTGCGGAACTCCTTGCCAGAGGATGTTATGAAGGCCAAGACTATAACAGGGTTCAAAAAAGAACCAGATAAATTCATGGAGGATAGGTCCATCAATGGCTATTA
The DNA here is from genome assembly GCF_965152275.1 of Natator depressus. NCBI lineage: Eukaryota > Metazoa > Chordata > Testudines > Cheloniidae > Natator > Natator depressus. The sequence continues at coordinate 280,249,461 of NC_134234.1, forward strand.
GCTAGGATGGGCAGGGATTGTGTCCCTAGCTTCTGTTTGCCAGAAGCTGGGAATGGGCAACAAGAAATAGATCACTTGATGATTACCTGTTCTGTTCATTTCCCCTGGTGCACCTGGCATTGGCTACTGTCAGAAAACAGGATACTGGGCCAGACAGACCTTTGGTCTGACCCAGTGTGGCCATTCTTCTGTAATATTCAGTGGGCCAGAGAGACAGCCCAGCGGTGAGGATACTCATCAGGAGGCAGGAGACCTGGATTTATGTTCCTGCTGTAAATCAGGCAGCATAGAGATTTGCACTGGGTCACTTAAATCCCAGCTGAGTGCCCTAACCACTGACCTATTGGATATAGGGGTAGTACCACCCTCACCATTTTTCAAGAGAGAAGACTGACCTGGTTCAGGCGCCTAATTCCAGGAGAGAGTTCAAGGATGTGAATCCTGAGTGGAGGGAGGTTCTGACCTTTGACTGAGAGCTAGATGGCTAACTCCCTTTGAGTGGTGGGTTTTAGGCCACTCCCCTCTCCATCTCATTTCCTATGAGTTAACTTAGACAAGTCCCTGCTCAGCCTTGAAGGATTTTTTTTTGAGACATTCAATGGCTTTTGTTATACAGGAGGTCAGACTAGATGACAGTGGTGCCTTCTGACCTTGGAATCTATGAATCCTGGTTTCTGTGAATTGGTTTTTCAGGCACCTAACTCTCCGCAGGCATGCAGAGCCTGGGTGCCTAATTTGGGGTTGTGCAGGGTGCCTAAAAGTTAGGCATTGCCATGTTGAGCATCGCTATGTCTAAGTCCCTCTTGTGAATCTTGCCACTAAAGTATGAAGGCTCACTATGAGGACAGGTTTCAGAGTAACAGCTGTGTTAGTTTATATTCGCAAAAAGAAAAGGAGTACTTGTGGCACCTTAGAGACTAACCAATTTATTTGAGCATAAGCTTTCGTGAGCTACAGCTCACTTCATCGATGCATCATATGCAAATTGGTTAGTCTCTAAGGTGCCACAAGTACTCCTTTTCTTTATGAGAACAGGGATTACTGTCCACTCGAAGTGAATCTATGGGTATGTCTATACAGGGATACAAAAACCACATGGCTGGCCTGGGTCAGCTGGCTCAGGCTTGTGGGACTTGAGCTCCAGCCTGAAAAATTGCTGTGTAGATATTCAGGCTTGGGCTCGGACTCCAGCATGAGCGGTATGTGACTCCTGCATTTGAGGAGGCTTGATGCGAGTTTTGGAAGCTTCCTAGAAGTGTGTGTGTGGGGAGGGGGGCACTGGCTCCTGGAATGTGGCCCTGCCCCCTGCTCCACTCTGAGGCCCACCCCTGGTTGGTCTTCTCCCCCGAGACCCTGCCCACACTGCACCCCTGCTCCATGCCAGGCCCCGCTCCTGCTCAGCCCCCTCCCCTGAGGCCCCCCCACTTGCTGCTCATGCCTCTCTGCTCCCTCCCCCTGAGGTCCCCCCTGCCTGCTGCTCACTCCTCTCCTCCCACAGTGGGTGGGGGGCCCCACATGGGAGGGGGCAGAGTGGGGACTGGAAGAGGCAGAGCGAGGGCAGGGCCTCAGGGGAAAAGGCAGAGCACGGGTGGGCCATGGGGGAAGAGGATGAGTGGGAGCAGGGCCTCAGCATGGAGTGCAGGCAGAGCCACGGCTTGGGTGCCCTTTTGGCAGCAGTGCTCCAAAGGTGGCGGACCAGCATGCCTCCAAAGGGGGGTGTACCACGTCCTGTTTAGGGAGGCTTAGCCTCCCCTAGCCTCTTATACCTACAGCCCGTGGACTCCAGCTTGAGCCCAAATGTCTACAACACAATTTTTAGCCCTGCACCCTGAGCCAAAGTCAGCTGACCAGGGCCAGCCATCTTTTATCCCTGTCCTACGCCATCAGCACAAGCCATCATCCCTTTAAGCTCCTTCTTAAGGTATAATACCAATGGACCATTTAACCCTATTTTCCCTCCCTTCATTCTTGAGGAGTAGAAATTCTTTGGTCCCTTGGGACATTCGCTGAATACCTCTATCTCCAAATTAACAAATTCCTTATTTGTATTGCACAAACACCAAAAGGCTCTGATCAGGATCAAAGCCCCATTGCACTGGGTGCTGCACAAGGAGACATGATCCCTGTCCCAAAGAATTTACAATCCACTTTGAAACAAAATGTAACAAGTGAGTGTGACAAACAATAGGAGCACGGAGTAAAGAGAATAAAGGTAATAAAACAGGGGGAACATATGGTTCTATTGGCAGCTGAACAACTTGATGGCTCAGAGGTATTGAAAGCTTTGTTTAAATAAATAAAGTCAGCTCTTGCCAGTTGCTGCATCTCACTTTACCATCACTGGTTGGCAGGGGGGAATTAAAAGATACAAAATTTAGTAAGGAAACTAATGACAGTTTCAGGCTGGTCAAGGGTTTTAAACAGCAATAAGGAAACAAAAAGTGAGAAATGCCCCATATGTTTAAAATACCAGGTCCATATAAGATTTTTCTGTCTTATCTCTATTGCCCTCCTCAATGGTCACAGAAGAGGAATGTGAATCAATGCATCCACTTAAGGAAGCCAGCTTTCTGGAACAATCACCCCAGTGTTAGCTCAGTGATGCCCTACCTCTGAAACACCTCTCCTGCAAATACCTCATTCCACTTTCTAGTAATTGCTAGAGGGACACTGTGTTCCTAGCATTGCTGCTGCTCTGCCAAATCATGATAATGCCCAAGGCTCCCATCACAAATCTCTTCTCTCCTCTCCTCAGCAGATTCCACACATCTGCTCCTTCTGCAAATGGAAGTGCCTGAGGCGTGGCTCCACAAAGGGATTTAGGCATTGTGACACTGAGTGCTGCGGTGCCTAACTTTTTGGTGCCTAGAAAATCACAGGAACACCACTGTGATCCACAGCTCCAGAGTTTGGTGCCTAGGCACCCTATACAGTGAATGGGGAGAGCCTTCGAATGCTATACACAAAAAACCCACATGGCGGGGGGGCCAGGGAGATGCATAAGCTAGCCAATGGGAGATGCCCATTGACTTTTCCTAAAATTATGGAGTGGGCAAGCATCTCCTCATCTGAGTACACCTCCCAGATCAGGCTCTAGTTAGGTGGGTGAATGCCTGTCTTCCCTGGTTTGTGGATTGCTCTGGGGCTAAGGCACGAGTTAGGCTTTTGGATGTCTAGTGTAAGGGTAGCAGTGTACATCCCCAAAGAGAGAAACTTAGGAACTTTTAGCCTGAAAATGTAGGTGCTGAATGAATCTAGGTGGGTGTTCTGGGTTTGGTGAGTGTTCTGTGGATCTCAGAGGAGTCTATCACTGGGACTCAAGTGTCTCTGTCCTTTTTCAGATTGGGCCCATGCCTTACCACAGAAATTATTTGGCTCAAGATCATCCAAAGGCAGCTTGTGCTCTGGCACTGCATCCAGCCAGACACTTCCCATCAACAATCACAACTGCCTACCCTTCCCCAGCGCTTCTGCTGTTATCATGGGATACTAAACCCACTTTTCTTATACATGCCAGAGGTAGTATTTTCGTAAGTGTTGCTTGGAGCTGATAAAAAAAATGGTGGGGGAGGAAGGAGAAATTCAAAGCATTTATGAAAAATTCACATTCAAAAAAGTTCCCCCTTGAAATACAAAATTTGAAATTTCATTGAAACTTGGCAAATGGAGCTCTATAACTGGTCCAAAAATGGTGAATTTTTACCTGATTTTTTAAAATTGTACAAATTTGAAACATTTGGACCAATTCTAATTACAGCTTATTTCTCCTGCTTGTCTGGTTACAACCAATCAGAGCTTTCACATCCAAATTACTATTTCTGTCAATCAAAATAATATTTTTATTTAACAAATGAAGAGCAGAAACACTTAAAAATAAAGAAAAGCACTGGCTATGAGACTTAGCTGCAAAGTCTGTGAATGTTATATATTATTCTGCAGTTTCTTATGCTCTCAAATCAGGTCATAACAGGGTCGTATTAGAAAGGGACTTACTGTAGCAAGACCCTAGTATTCATACATGCAGCTTGGTTTGGCCTTTTCTCTCTCCTCACTTAGGTGCACAGTCCTCTAGTCATTATTCAGAACAAAATCCTTACTTCCTGGCAGAATGAAATGTCAAAGCGTTCACTAGCCTGTTTAGACATTATATTAACTGTAAAGCTCAGACATATATATATATATGTAGATGTAGATCACTCCAACAATAGTACAGTATCTCTACAGCACCACCTAATTACATTTATTATACATTAATCTATAATCTTTTAATTTCCTCTATTGTTGTAGAAGCATCGCAAAGAATATTTTGCTACTTCATTACTTTTTCAAAGGAAATCCCTCCTCTCCATGGGTTCATGGGCAAACATACTTCAGAGAGAGAGGTTCATTAGAATTTTAATTATTTCTAACTCTGTGATGCTTTCTCTGGTTTCTTTTTCCTGAACAGTGGGTTTCACATTTCCCCTCTACCTAATAGTAAATCTACTATAATTATTTATGCAATGGTACATTATAATAAAATATATATTAAGGTACATTATCATGTAATATATATTAATAAGAACATATTCAAAGAGGTACAGTTGTCTGTAACAATGAAACTCAGATATATTTCAATAGGATAGATAAAGTATTAAATTTTTATTCTGGGCTTCATTTTAAGAGAGGTTCTAAGTCTGCACATGTGTATTTGCATAGTTGCACATACAATAGCTAGTTGGACTCCTTCCTGACAAATTTCAGCGCCTGCACAATCACAGCTTGAGCATGTGCATATGCAAATGAAGGTGCACAAATACGCATGTCAAAATGAGTGCATAAATGACCTTCTACTTTTTAAAAATAATCAAAATCTTCCATTATTTTTTGAGCAGGCCTCTCAGTCCTGCTGATGATGATAGTACATATTGCTATTGGACTGCAGTAGTTTGTCCAAGAGCAGAATTTTTCCCTTGGATGAATAATTCTTCCCTGGGATGAAGCTTGGAAAGTTGTCTGGTTTTGCACAGTCTGTAAGGATTTGAATTAATCAGTCTGAAAGTCAGCATTGTGTCAATCTCAGATGGATATTGCTCCTGCAGAAAAAAAAAATCCCCAGGAATAGTGTGCTAGACTGGAAAGCTGTCAACTCCCATTCAACATCAGCCAGGACTTGGGTGACCTTTGATTAGCCTCGTGTTACCCCGCAGCTAAATGAGTTAGTAGCTATTAAAGATGAAACACACACAGTACCTGACATTATAAAAGAGCGTCTCGTATTCATTCAGCTATGGACAGTTTTTAAACTGGTGCACAAAGCAGTTAAATTTACAGATCCTTCTTTTATTTGCATACCTTCTGCAACAGTAAAAACAAACCATTCATTTGCCTAGAATATTTTAAATTACAGATTCTATAGCTTTTAATTGCATAATACCACCCAGTATCAACTGCCTCTCATTCACAAATTCAACTAAATGGACATTTTTTTTATACCACTACTTTACAGGGACACTTACTGAAGGGAGTAATTTCATGTTGGATCATTATTGCATTCCCAGTTTAAATCCCTCATTCTTCCCCCTCCCCCTCCCCACTTGTACAGCAGCACTCCTACCTTTCAACTACTAAAGTCCAGCTGGGCATGCAACCTGCAAGGCTCTAAACGAGGGACAAACATGCTCACTTTGCACACAAAGTTTCAGGCAAGTAAATTAAAATGCAGGTAAATTAAAATTCCCCTTTAGAGCACATCACTCTTTCTGTAACCTCAGATTCATGCTTCTTTCTTTCTGATGTACATAACGTTCAACAACAGAATGAGGAGATGACATATGTGTGTGAAATGAAGGTAACTTTGGGACTAAAATGAATGACATCCCTCAAAATGAGCTACACTTGAGATATATGGCTGCATCTAGGTATTAAACAGCGATGAGGATGGCCTTCTTTTATTATCACTGATGACAGTTTTCTGTACCCACTAACTACACTCTTGTCCTTCCTCTCCCCTGCCTACAAGCAGAAAGAGCTGTCAAGGTGCACTGCCCCACTGTATGCAGGAGATGTAAAGTTACCCTGAACAGTCTTTCCTAGCTCTCCACTCCATACAGCAGCCTTATGGTAGTTCTGATGCTCAGATAAATTGGTTAGTCTCTAAGGTGCCACAAGTCCTCCTTTTCTTTTTGCGAATACAGACTAACATGGCTGTTACTCTGAATTCTGGAACTGGCGCTTCCACAAGAAGGGATGCCATTTTTTCACTTGTGTTAACCCCGATGTAAATTATGTAACAAAAAATTCATCTGTAGTATGGCCAGATTCTGCTTAGTACAGTGCAGGGGGGCATCGGGGAGTCACTTATGGCTCCCTGGTTCTGAGGTCCAATATGCTTCAGCAATACTTAAATGCTTCAGCTGCTGTAGGATCTTCAAAGACTATATACCTGTGGCGAGTATGTATAGCTCCACTCTGTGCTGTCACCTCTCCAACACCTCTCAAGAGAGGTGATGGGGCAGAACCCGGCAGAGGCAGATCAGCAGGAAGTTCCCATTCAAAAGGAAAATTATATGATGTCCCTTTGCAGCCAGAGTACTGCCCTTTTGAACTGCCTGTATGATGCAAAGGGGGCAGCAACTCAGTTGAATACCTATCTATTTACTGTAAGTTCCTCTCATTTTGGGAATGGTGGGGGATGATATGCTGCCCCATCACCTTCCAGCACTGGTTTTGGGAGGCAGCACAGCAGAATAGAGCTATATATATACATAAACATGCTGCTTCTTTTTTTTTTTAAAGAGTGGTTTGTTTAAGACATAAATGAGAATTAGTCACTGCAAGATTCTCAGGAATTCCAAGTATTATGATATGTGCTCACCAGAAAGCTGTAGCATCTCTCCAACTCACAGTATCACATACAAATTCAGAGAACACATGCTGAGGATGTGTGGAAACATGGAGTAATTCAATAGCATTTGAAAGTGGGCGTGGAGGTGGGCAAGAGCTATTTGGTCAATCAAATACATGTTATGATGGCTATTCTGTGATGGCGTCTCTGTTCCATTAGCCTATCTACCATTGCAGTTGTTGAGTGTTCATAAGAGCATCAACGTAAGCTGGTTAAAAAATCAAAACATTTTTCAGGAACATTTTTCATAACAAATATACCCTTTTTTGTCAAAACTTTCAAAATGTGCAGTTTTCCAACCAGCTCTGGCATAAAGACTGAAGCCACCTTTTGTGGAACTGTTTCTCTTCTGCTTGCTGTCTCTCCTTGTTGAAAGGTATCTTGGAATTGTTCTGAAAGGATAAAAAATGGGACAATACATATGTGAGAACTTATATCGTTAAAATGCTTTCTCCTCCACCAGTTGGATGTAAATCTTACATTGAGTTGTACACCTTTTGGGTTGACAGATAAAAATGTCATTACTATGTGCAAAACTGAAGTAAAAGTATTGCCTCTTTGCAATAACGGTCCTCCTTTTGAGTAGCATCCAAATGAGGTGGGCCAGCTTGTGGGGCTGTCCTACAAACAACTGTTGCCTGAATTGCTCAGATTTCCATGATATGGATGAAAGTTCCACAAAAACAAGAGACAAAAGGGCTATGATCGATATAAAGTGGAGCCTAGGTGTGATCTAGCAGGAAGAGGAGAAGGAGTATACCCAAAATGAAACTGATTAGGAAATGTCGCAGATGATTAAAGCATGAGAACTTCTTCCCACTTAAATCTGAGAGAGAAATTTGTGGAGCAGAAAATGGGCCGTACACCTCCAAAATATGGAGGACGCTATCCAACACTTGTATCTGCTCTGTTATTTCTACCCTTTCACTTACCTTGAATTTCCATGATATCACATAGTAAGATTTTTTAGCCTCAGCTTTCTTTTAATTAGCTTATTCTTTTGAGAAAAACAAGCACAGCTAATAATGCAAAACTACAGTATATAGGACTATTAGTGACGCTTTGTGCCAGTGACGTTCAGCCTTGGAATAAATACAGTGGAGAAACACAACATTTGGCTATGGGAACACAAAACAAGTGGCTATAGATCAATTCATTTTCTTGAAATCCCATATTACCTCAGCAAGTATTTCCACGGCATATCGCATACATAATGTCACCAACAGGACTTCAGACACCAAGTGGTTCAGTTCCACATTATTGCCATCAGCTAGCGTTGTCTGCCACCTGGCCAGTTTTTGAGTGACTTAGGATTCCTTTTGTAAATTAAAGATACTTTAAATTGAAGCAAAACCTTTCTTTTTTATTCTGTGCCCTGTACACCTTCAGGCACACTGTTGGCATTAAGTAAATAGGTTTAATTATTGTCACTATCTTATATATAAATACGTATAAAAGACACTCCCTGAAACATTTTTAAGCTTTTGAAAATAGTTTCAAGCCTCTGACAAAGTAGATGTATCTAGAATTCCCATGAAGAGCATCAATACCCTTGAGAGTGGGGTTGGGGTGTCACATCTAATTATCCCATTACCCAAAGCCTTCTTTTTTCCCCATTCTCCAATTCCTCTCTACTTCCCATTTTCCTAAAGTGAATTGGTGCCCAGAAGGGTAATAGACTGAGAGTTCTGGAGACAAGTATTTTGTCCATCAGCAAAGGATATGCAGAGGTCTGGTCTACAGTATAGAGTTAGGTCAATGAAAGGCAGTTTACATCGACTTAACTATGGAAGTGTCTACACTTAAATTTTGCTCCTGATGCCGTTAACTGCCCTGCTAATCTGACTTAATAACTCCACTTCCAGGAGCAGTATAGAATCAAGGTAGTTGTAGTTAGGTCGATGCAGTGTCAGTGAAGACACTGCCTTGCTTATTTCGACTGCTATTGGCTTTCAGGAGCCATCCCACAATGCCCCATACTGACAATACGATCGATACAAATGCTCCTGGTGAGGAGGTGCACTGCCAACACAAGGAACTAAGTGTAGAAATGCATAAAAATATAATTACTGTGACAGCTGTATGCCCACATAAATTAGGTTGACTTAATTTTGTACTGTAGACATGGCCAGAGTACCACACTGTTGACAGCTGTGTAAACTTCCTCACTTGGACTGATAATGCTTCAAACCTCAACACAAGGGACCATCTTTAGCCATTAAAGAGTAGAATGAAGAATGCTCTTCATGATCTTTCTTGCCAAGGCCTTTTTGCTGAAATTCTTAACGAGGGTGGTAGATATAAGCATGTTTTTTTATAAGGAAGATACCTGTCCAGCTGAATCCTCCTTTAAAAAATATTCAGCCAAAAAGGCATTTATCATAATCTGTCATGTGTTTTGTGTGATCTCATTCCTGTAAAACATTTTAGTTTCTTTAAAAAATAAGGGAGACCCCCCGCACCACGCAATCACAGACCACTAAATGGATGCCAAATCATAAGATCTCCAGTTACCAAACTGATCTTAATGGAAATCAATGCTCTAAGATGAAAGGCCCTTATAATCTGCCCCTCCATATGTATTCACCTTTCTCTCTTAAAACTAGATTTTAAGATATTTAGGCATTGAAGCGCTCAACATTGCAAAGATTAACTGATTTAGGAGTCTAAATCTTATTTTCAAAAAGGATTTAGGAATTTAGGAGCCAAAATTCCATTGGCAGATGATGGTAGTCAGACTCCTAAATGTCTTTGCCATATCCCATCTGTGCTGCCAGTGATGACAGACACAGTCCATCTGTTGTCTGCATCTACCACTACCATTTAGTTTCTTCTTCCACTCTATAAAAAAAGCCCTTCCTGAGCTGGTTTATAAATACACTACCCTCTTCACATTTAATTCCCTCCTAAAGATACACTTTTTACATGATACCTGCCAGAACCTAAATAATTCAGTCATCTCAAACTATTTCATTTATTAGTCTCATGAATTAACTCCTATTTATATGGGAGGCATGAATGTTGAGAGAAAGGGAGCAAGGACACTGGAGCTGGGATTAATATGGAAGAAACATGAGAGGACTGGACGGTGAGGTTAGGAGATGTTAATGTTTTTAATTTAAATCAACAACAACTAATGAGAAACTAACAAGCCATGAGCTATTCCTCACTTTTGGGTCAGATTCCTTTTCCCGTACTCTCATTGAGTAATACCTTATCCCATGATGTCTCCCATTTTATCTCTTTCCTCCACTGTTTCTCTGTCTTTGTCTTTTTAGACTCTTGGGGCAGAGACTGTGAATTCATCTGTGTTTGGACAGCAATTACTAAAATGTGGTTGGTACCACAATCTAAATAGTGATACTAGATCTGGTTGGAACATTTAAATTAAATGTTTTTAATTGGAAATTCTATTTTGTCATAAACAAAAAGTTCCATGGTGATGTATCAATTTTGGTGACATTTTCCATGGATAGGCTTCTGAGATCCAGGGTGGGCTCTCTGATGAGGAGCAGGAGGAGCACCTGAATTGAAAACCTGACCTTTTTTATCCAAAAATGGAAGCTGCAACAAAAATCATTTTGTGAAAAAATTTGAAAGGTTAGGTTTCATTCTCATGTGGAACAAAAAACATTTCTGAAACCTTGAAAGTCTTTGCAAAATGGGATTGTCAGCCTCAGCCCAAGTCTAATAATAATAATAAATAATAATAATTTAATTTATTATTATTTATTATTATTATTATCAGTCATCTGACCAATGTCATGCTCACACAAATTTGTCATTTGTTAGCCATTAACCATTCATTTTTAAAGCTGTCCCCTAGTAGTATCTAATAAGCCATACACATATTCCCCCCAGGTCTATAACAGACCACAGATTTTTAACAAACCCTGTTATAGCTTACTTCTGGGAATTCTTATTTTAAATTTTCTTTACACATGTTGACACCAATGTTGCTGAAATCTAGAAAAAGTAAAAGACCCTTTTGCACACCGTGAGTGAAAACCTGAAGTAAATGGCAAAACTCCCATTGACTCCAGTGGAGCCAGGATTTGACCCTTTATCTCACTGACTTTACTTTCTGCCCCAAAATATGCCCTCATTCATACCAATTTACCTTAGGCTAGAACTGTGGCATAAAAACTCTTCTTAAAGTCAATGAGGATGCCATTGTATAAACTGATGGGCAAAGGGTGATGTATGCTAAATGTGACTCGTAACCTGAAAATAATGTTTAGCGCTTATATTACTCTGGACATGTTCAGTGCACTGTGCAAACGTTACATGAACCCTAACATCCCTGCGTGGAAGGCAAGAATTATTATTGCTGCTGTACAGCTGGGGAAACTGAAGCCGAGAGGTGAAGTGACTTACCTAAGACTATACAGCCAGACACTGGCAGAGAAGAAATAAGAACTCAGGATTTCCTTCCCAAATCTGTGTTCATTTTACCAGTCTATGTCACCTCCCAACTTATAAGAAATGTGCAATACCAGAGTGCTGGTAAAAGACTGATCTTTATTTGCTGACACCACTCACATTTCAAAAGGTTATACCCCTGTCACATGGCAGGGGTGAGTTTGCACTGATTCCAAAAACTTTTCTCCACAACCATGAAGGTTTTTTTTTTTTAAATGAAAGCTGAGAGTCTCATGTAATCACATGAATCAGAGAGCTGGGGCTTTCAGAAAACACACCAAATAGTGCGAGGCACATGATAAAATCATGAGTTGGCATCACTGCTCTCTGTTCTTCAATTTTCCCCATCTATGAAATAGTGCAAATTCTGCTTTCCTCCTCACAGAGATGCTATGAGACTTGATTCATAAACATTTGTAAAAGCTAGAAGGCATTATTTGTATTGGTATAAAGAACAACTGATTGTAAAAATGTAAATTAAAGAAATTATGGATAAAAACCTCCAACAAGCTGTTTAATACAACACTTAATGGACTTCTATTCTTGCTTACTGAGTCTGAGTTATCTAGCTTATTTTGAGATCAGTATTTTATTTAAACAGCAAATGAACTGTGATATTCTTTATTTTAAATATGCATATACTTGTAATAAACCTGACCATTTGTTGACATATTGGAGAAGTCTCAGAGTTTGAAAATGTTCTGAAATATTCAGCTTTAGTTTTTTGTTTTAATCTTTTTATTTGCCAGAGTTTGATCAGTTTGGGGGAGCTGTTGATGCAGTGTTCATTTGCCCACGGCTTTGCCTATGTAGTCCTACATTGCCCTCTGGCCAGCAATCAGAGCAAACAGAGTCTTCTAACTTCTGCCTCACTGCATCTGTTCCAAGTGCTGTCATGCACAGCAAATTAGTAATCTAAAAAAAAAAAAAGTGGAACAAGTGTTCAGGTCAACAGCTTTCATATGAAACATATATTTTTAAAACTCCTTCCCTGTTCTGACTAAGACCAAAACTTAAGCTGACATGTACTTCATTGTACTTAGACAACACAGGATTTTAACTGTAGATTATTTATACAAGAAGACTCACTTTTTAAGTGATATTTGGATCATTAAACAAACATGCACAATCTGCTCTCCACAGATCCAAATGAGGATTGGAATTTTTTTTTTTTAAATTGAGACTACTTGTTGGGTTTCTTTAAAAATATGCACTGTTTTATTTAAGGGTGAACTGAAACACTATTTTTAATTAAACATGACTCAATAGCACAATACATGTGCAGTCTTGAATATTTAAAAATAGATCTACCGTATGTTCTTGCTCATCTTGAAATTCTTAGGACTGTGCAAAGACACAAACTTAAGCTAAAAGCACTAGAGCTCAGAAATGGAAGAAACTGCAGTCTCAATCACTCGTTTTACCTACTATTACACACACCTTTGGTAATCATGACAAATGATAGGCTAATAGTTCTGTGTCAAAATCTAGAACCTGTAGTCACATACCAAAAATTAAATATCACTTTACTACCCTGGGTCAAATCCTGCTGTGTTCCACCAGTGCACAGTGGGATGACACCAGTGTAACTGAGAATAGAATTTGGCCTCATGTCTTTTTCTGAGGAAGACCTAAACTTCCATTGGCTTCATAGAATCAGGAGATCCTCAAGATTGTTAAATTTCCATGACAAGAAGTTTACTTGCTCCTTTCTTCATAAAAAAGGCAAAATGTGTTGCCCTTATTTACATTTGTGGAGGCACCCCTTTCTGCCAGTGTCCCTCAAAGCTCTGTCCTTGGTCCCTTCTTCCTTTGAATGGTATCCCTTGGTGACCTCATTTGTCCTCTGAAATTCAGTTTTCATTTCTGTGCTCATCACACACAGTTCTACCTCTCCACACCGATATGTCTTTTAATGTTCAGTCTTGCATAGATGTGTCTTTACTTTTGATCATCCTAGATTGCCCACCATCAGCTGAAGATCAACCCAGTCACTTTCTTATTTCCAACAGGCACTAAGGGAGAACATGTTGCAGTTTTCACCAGCAGGTGTAAGGGACGGTATAGCCCCACGCTCCCTACCATGTTCATTGAGGCAATCTGCCTGCATCTGCCCTTCTGCTGGCACAATGCCTCAGAATAGATTCCCTTTATTTTTTATTATTTCTATCACGACAATGGCACGTGAAGGCCTCCAGCTACCAAAATAGTGTGCCTGTTGGCCTAAGCACCATACAAACATGCAGTGACAGAGAGTGGTGCCTCCCAAGAGCTTCAATCTAAATAAACAAGACAGACAAACAAAGGGAGGGAAAGCTGAGATAGGGAGAGGTGAAGTCATTTGCCTAAGGTCATGAAGCAAGTCCATGAAACAGTCAGGAACAGAACTGGGATCTCCTGAGTCCCATTCCCCTGTCCTATCCACTAGACCACACTACCCTTGAGGCTACAAATCCTCACATCTTTAGTGCTCTAGAGAAGACCAAGTTTCCATTAAGGTCCTATGAATTTGTATCAGGTGGAGATTCAGCTTTACAATATTTCCAATTTAAAGAACTTAAAGATTACATTAAAGTTCTAAGCTCACTATATTACACCAGGAGTAATTCACCTCTGCATTCCCCCAGTATTTTCTGCTGGGGTAACTCCACTAACTTCAGGGAATCTGCACTGGCATAAAAGTGGAGTAATACAGCAGTTAATGACGACAGGCAACCTACCTACAACACACCACACTGTATAAACTGCAGTGTATGCTTTTTTTGTACTTGTATGCTGTACTATAATTACACTAAACTTTTTATCTATAGTTTCAGAACTTCAACTGCAGTGTGACTGTAGTTCACAATAAGAACTAAGTGCTAAAAATAAAGCAAAGAAAAAACCTTTGCTCTTTGCTCACTCAACAGTGATTTCCTGCATTCCATATAATGGGGAGACATATTTTTTTCCCTGGCAGAAAACTTGTTGCCTTGCTGCACCAGGAAATCTTTTGGAGTTAAGAAGCCTCCCCCTATGAGATCCACATTGAAATTCCCTACTATTTTTCTGTCAACTTCTTCGCTGTTATTTTTGACATGGGAAGGCTGATGTTACCACATTTTTGATAGGACTACCAAAATTTAACATGTGGTAACCCAACTCAGAGAACCATTTTCTACCAGGTTAGCAGATTAGCAGATATCCTGGAGGTTTTTTGCCTTCCTCTACAGCAATGGACATTGGTCACTTGCTGGTTTAAACTAGTGTAAATGGCGAATTCTCTGTAACTTGAAGTCTTCAAACCATGATTTGAGGACTCCAATAACTCAGTCAGAGGTTAAGGGTCTATTTCAGGAGTAGATGGGTGAGGTTTTGCGGCCTGCAATGTACAGGAGGCCTGTCATAAATATAAAGGGAAGGGTAAACCCCTTTAAAATCCCTCCTGGCCAGAGGAAATCTCCTCTCACCTGTAAAGGGTTAAGAAGCTAAAGGTAACCTCGCTGGCACCTGACCAAAATGACCAATGAGGAGACAAGATACTTTCAAAAGCTGGTAGGAGGGAGAGAAACAAAGGGTTTGTGTGTCTGTCTACATTTTGTCTTTGCCAGGGATAGACCAGGAATGAAGCCTTAGAACTTTTAGAAAGTAATCTAGCTAGGTATGTGTTAGATTATGATTTCTTTAAATGGCTGAGAAAAGAATTGTGCTGAATAGAATAACTATTTCTGTCTGTGTATCTTTTTTGTAACTTAAGGTTTTTGCCTAGAGGGGTTCTCTATGTTTTGAATCTAATTACCCTGTAAGGTATTTACCATCCTGATTTTACAGGGGGGATTTCTTATTTCTAATTCTATTTTTATTAAAAGTCTTCTTGTAAGAAAACTGAATGCTTTTTCATTGTTCTCAGATCCAGGGGTTTGGGTCTGTGGTCACCTATGCAAATTGGTGAGGCTTTTTATCCAACATTTCCCAGGAAAGGGAGGGTGCAAGTGTTGGGAGGATTGTTCATTGTTCTTAAGATCCAAGGGTCTGGGTCTGTAGTCACCTAGGCAAATTGGTGAGGCTTTTTACCAAACCTTGTCCAGGAAGTAGGGTGCAAGGTTTTTGGGAAGTATTTTGGGGGGAAAGACGTGTCCAAACAGCTCTTCCCCAGTAACCAGTATTTGTTTGGTGGTGGTAGCGGCCAATCCAAGGACAAAAGGGTGGAATATTTTGTACCTTGGGGAAGTTTTGACCTAAGCTGGTAAAGATAAGCTTAGGAGGTTTTTCATGCAGGTCCCCACATCTGTACCCTAGAGTTCAGAGTGGGGGAGGAACCTTGACAAGGCCAGACTAGATGATCACAATGGTCCCTATTGATCTTAAAGTCTATGAGACTAGATGTAATGAAGCAGCCATCCTGACATACTTGAATCAGATTGGCAATCACCTTGCTGATAATTGGATTAGCAGAATACCCTGGGTTTGAAGATTATCAGTTTGAATAGACGGGTTTTGCTTCACTCTGATTTATGGCCTGGTTACTTATATTTACATGGAAGACTTAAGATTTACTAGTGAGTGATCATCCTAAACCAGACCCATTCTATTCTTTCCAGGTACCTCTACAGTGGTTTAGTTTCTTTGTTACTTGCATTTGTAGATAAAAGATGTTCAGGTCAGATGGATGAAAGGGTTTTGACCAAGGGTCAATGAACCTGATGGGGTTCAGATAATGGCCCCACAGGGTCTATTCATTGGTGTCAACAAACTTCTGTATGACTATTTTCTTACAAGTTTGTTTACTGTAGAACCCAAAGGGGATCCCTCTTCCTCCCCTCAGAGTACTCCTAAATCATTCCCTGCTCTCTTCCTTCCCACGACCCCTGAACTCTATAGTATATTGTGGGACTGTCTCTTTAAAACTAGAGCACTTCACAATTTAAGGGGTCTCTCACATGGTGCCAGCATGCTCAGGGTCTGCATGCTCAGAGTCTGTAGGAACCATTATGTCATGTAACTAATAAAGAAAGTTGTGGTTTAAACTTCATGTTCCTGGTCTCACTCTTTATATTTGTGAAGTACAGAGACTGCAGCATACCCACAGGCAAGACACTGGCAGCTGCCTGACCTGTACCGTGCTGACTTGCTGGGGACCAATGACCTCACAACCCACCTGCTTCCTCACAGATTCAGGCGTCCCTTGCAGTCCCTCATCTTCCAGCATCAGAGGTCACCAGAAAAGAGCCACTGCTCTTCCAAAATTGTGAAGAATATTCAGTCTGTCAGGAAATAGTTGAACCCCACTCAATCCACTGAGCAGCAAGAGTAGGAAATACTCCAGCTCTAGCTCTTGCTATGGAAGCTAAGATACTAAGCAGTGGGGTCATATGTCCTATCTATGCTAATGCCCTCATCTTGGGAGTCCCTAATTATTCCACTCCAACATCTCCATTACTGCCACTCTGTTTAACTATCACTGCAACAAGAGAGGAGAGGTTCCCCAGTCTTCCTACCCTCCTGGGAGGGAGGCAAAGACCACTTCCCTGCTTACTCCCTGAAAAGCCTCTGGACTTGGTGGTGGTTGAGAACCTCCTGTTGCCTCCCCTCAAGTAGGGAGTGGCTTCTGGTTCCCATAAAGACCTTTAAGAGAGCACCTGATCCAATGAGGAGTCAGAAAGCAACCTGTTAGGGTAGGTTCTAATGGCATGGCATGCAAGCAATGTCCTGGGGTTCCTTTCGGGGGTGAGGACATCCTGAGTTGTGTGAAATTCAGAGTTAATCTTCATGATCCTTGATGTAGTTAAATGTGTAATCAATAGAACTGGCTTGAAGAAAAAAAAACGCAGGAAGGAATTTAAGTAGAATTGGACCATTTAATGCAGATATTGATATAGAGCTTGAGGAGAGCTAATGTGGATGTTAACAGTCCTTGCACACACATCAGTTATTATAATTAAATATTTGTATTTCAAAAGCACTTAGCAAGTTAGGTGTCCAACTCCCACTGATTTCAGTGGGAGTTAAGCACCTAACTCACTTAGTCAGGTTTGAAAATCCCACTGAGTGCCTATCTGCATCTTTAGGTGCCTAAATACCTTTGAAAATTTGGCCCTAAGGCCTAGATTCCTTGACATTTTCAAAACCACCCTTCAGCTGCCACCTAACCTAGTAGGCCCCTAAATTCCAGCCAGTTTGCATTCCGAAAGGCACCTAAGTGCTGATGTCACCTGCTGCTAATGAGCAGCTCAAAGCCTTTGCTCAAGCTGAAGCCACAGACACCCCAAAGCAGGATTCTCAAAGTAGGCAGGGCCAGCAGGGCCTGATCCCATAGGTGTGCTCTGAGCACTCCTAATACCTGCCAGGCCCCACATAAGGAGGGCTACATGAAGGACCTGATAGGTGTGGGAACATCACAGCACCTGCACAAAAGACACATGGGGGCACAAGGAAATGTCGGAGAAGCATGAGAGAGGTATCAAGTATGAAATGGATTTTTGCTGCTAGGGCATGAGCTAACTAAATGGGTGACCTGGTTTAGGCATTAACTCCAGCAGAGGATTTGCAATTGATGATCCTGAGTGGAGGGAAGTGCCAATCTCTGACTCACCATCCAGGTATGCCAAGTCAGCTGCTTAGGCACCTAAGACCCTCTCCTGTATCCACCACTCTCTTTGGCATTTTCACACCTGGCTAGCTAAGGTGGCTTCCTGTTCAGCTTGCTAACTTCTGAGGATCCCTTTCCTAGGTACCTAACTGTCCCCATGCATTATATGGGGAACCTAGGCACCTACCTTGGGGCGTCACTCACACTTACCCTACATTTTCCCTTGGTGGCTTTGCAAATGCCGAATGGTGGAAACTTAGGTAGCTAGGGGACTTCGGAACCTTTGGGGTTTGGTGGCTGCTGAACAATGGTTTTGAAAATATCAGTGGTGCACAGATGGTGGACTTAGAAACCTGAAAAAGCAGATAGTCATTTAAGTACCTTTAATGATCTCGGCCTGAACTCTTATCTCCAAAGTGCCTAAACCCCAGATCCTCAAAAGAGGTTTAGGCATCTAACTCCCATTGAAATAGATGGCAGTTGAACACCTGAATACTTTTGCAAATCTGGGCCTAAGTTACTTTTAAAATGGGACTTAGGTGCTTATGAAAATTTTACCTCTAGTCTGGAACACATTTAAGGTATAATTTGTTCCAGGGCTATAGCATTATTGAAAATCTGAAGTGAAAGGATTTCCTGAGAGCAATAAAAGTAACAGTCTTTCTTAGCTTGAATAACTCTTGTTTTCTACTGACAAGTGGGCTTTTGCTGAAGTTTATTATAGGGTTAATTTATTTGCAATGGATTCATTAGAACATTATCCACTTGACCTGATTTTACAGCTACTATTCAGGATGGCAACAGGATGACCCAAATGCACTGAGGACAATTACAAATAAAGCTAGGACACAGAATTATGGTAAGTGATTTGGGGCCTTGCAAAACACTCCAGAATATTAGATAATGTACTGTGGTCATTGGGTTAGAAGAAAAAAGAGACACACTAGTATTATTTGTGACTACAATGTCCATAAAGGATAACTGTGAAGCACAATGTTGCCTCACTTTCTAATGTACTGTAGCTCTTGATTAAAGTTGTCTGAACAAACTCTCAGCACTTGATTATTGTTCAGAATCTGGCTAATCTGGATATTTTACCAGTAGTAGCTCTGATCAGTGGATGCTCTGGTATTGTCTGTCTGGGGATTGACAGCAGGTGGAAGCCAGTGAGGGGAAGAATAAGTATCCAGTACAAGTTTAAAGTTAAAAAGGACACAACCACTGGCTGCTGGAGGAGAAGAGAGGGAAAAGACCCATAGCAGCGAGTCTTAGAGCCCAGGTCAACTGACTTGGCTCACAGGGCTGATGCTATGGGGTTAAAAATAGTAGTGTAGATGTTCAGGCTTGGGCTGGAGCCCAGGGTCTGAGACCCACCCCTCTTGCTGGGTTTCAGAGCCTGGCCTCCAGCCCAAGCCCAAATGTCTACATTGCTATTTTTAGGCTTGTAGCACAATTCCTACAAGCCTGAGTCAGTTGACCTGGACTCCAAGACTCGCTGCTGTGGGTCTTTTGTTGCATGTAGACCCTTAAACATTGCAGTGTGCTCCAGCCCTGATGCAAAGGGATGGTGGAAGGGTCTCTACACCATAGAGCCCTGCAGGAAGCTGTGAAGGCATGTTTCTATAATTGAGGGCTGTTCCAGACCACTCATGCTCACTTGTCAACAGAACCTGTTCAGTTTTGCTATGTATTAGTGGAGGGGGAGGATTTGAAATGCACTGAGGGAGGGGTTCTTGTATAGCATCACGTCAAGGGCAGTTAGGGGTATGTGTGTACCAAAGAATATACCTGTGCACTGTTTGGAGGAGTCATTGGGCTAGATAGGGAGAAGATTCTTCTCTCCACCTCACAGAATCTGGCTAGGTAAATTGGGCCAGATGCTGGACAGAGGATTTGCCTCTCTCTGTACACCAGAGAGGAGATTCTATGCTGGAGCCAAACAGACCTCTTAGGCGCGCTAGTGATAATGTAGGATTCAGGCCTGTATTTTCACCTGAGATAGAATTTTGGGTCTTGTTTGCCTGTTTGATTCTTCATACATTTATATTCTTACTCATATGTGTGAACAAAGGGACCCTTACTAATATGTGTAAACAAAAGACAAAGACATTGTGTATGTTGCTTCTGCTAGCCAGATGGGTGTGTTAGTATAAAGGGAACAGATAAGAATATTTAAAGTGTGACCAAGCATGGTGGGAGTGTAATATACGAGCATACACTGAAAGGCTGCCTAGCTCCTCTCTCAAGCCAGGGTCAAGCAACTAATTAGGAGGGTCAAGGAGAATGGGCTGGAGGAGGCATAAGAAACACTAAAAGCCAAAGAAAAGCTTGGCCTCACACAACCTCACTCCTTACCCCTCCCATGGTATACAAAAGAGGTGGGATGAACACCCCAGACTCATGACCCCCCCAAAATGGAACATGACCATAAATTGAAAGAGGTAGGACCAGGGGCGTATATTACAGATATATTTATGCCTGCTAAGGAGGGGGGAAGATGGGACACTGGGAAACAAGGCTCTGCGGTGTCAGAGTTATGGATACGCTTGCTTGAAACTAACCCCAATAAACATCGCATTGCCTGCACTTCGGGCTTCTGGTCTTCTGCTTTCTGTCTACATGACAAGAACCGGGGGGTGGGTTTGTATGTGTGAAGTGAAAACCCCCTAACAAGGCCATCATATAAATAGGTTTGGTTCAGGTCAGAAACACTGGGTCCATGAGTATTCAGATCAGATGGTTAGTGTTGGGGTGCACTGGAGAACAGCAGTAATGACCATTTTAGCCTATTGTTTGGAAGAGAAATAAATTGAGGGGCCATGTTTCAGCCCTCCAATCTGCCCAGGGGTGAATTCCATCCCCCAAGACCTGCAGACATTCTCACACACATCCAGTTACCCTCTTTCTTGTCCTTCTTTCTGGTCTGGGCTGGATTTCACCATGTCTACAAATGTTTTTGGACTAAAACCTGGTTTCATTCTTCAAGCAGTCGACAGCAATTTCTACTCCTAATTACAGCATCACATTGACTTGGTAACTTCTACTTTTAATTTAAGGGCCTTATGCTATATCTAAAATAATGGATTTCTTTCTTTCTTGGGGTGGAGGTACATTGAATGGTTGTTTCTTATGGCAAGGGTTACATTTTCCAACATGTTGAATATTTGTGAATAATTGAAACCTAAAGGTAATATGTGGTACAATACAGTGCCTGTGTCCTTTGAATCTTTAAGAAAACGATTCATATCTCTGGCTTTTGCTGATTTTACTATGGTCATCCCATGCATTTGCTTAAAATCTGCCATAAAAATGCTGTTATAGTTATTCTAGGGCCCAAAGTAATAGTGAAAAATGTGAATCTTCTAATTGAGCTCAGAGTCAGCACTTTGCCTTTCAAGATTCAAGGTACAACCTCAATGAGAATTCTATACCAGTGAGGGTTTTTTCATTTGATCTGTCCCAAGTGGATAATTGTAATTCTGTGCTGGTGGACTTACCAAAAATACTTTGAGAGAGCCTCCTCCACCCATGCATGACAGATAAGAGCATATTCTGAAATTCCCATTCTTTGTGTAGGGAGCTGTTCTCCATTTTGACAAAAGAAATGGCACCTCAATCTCTGAAACCAGTTTTTCATTGTTTAGTTGTATTCATTTTGTGAGGTGTCGGTATCTTGTCCCTATCATTGTCAGCATTTGTGTGCTGACATATATGTCTACACTACGAAATTAGGTTGAATTTATAGAAATCGTTTTTATATATTCAATTGTGTGTGTCCCCACAGAAAATGCTCTAAGTGCATTAAGTGCATTAACTCGGGGGAGTGCTTCCACCGTACTGAGGCAAGCATCAACTTCCGGAGTATTGCACTGTGGGTAGCTATCCCACAGTTCCTGCAGTCTCCACTGTTCACTGGAATTCTGGGTTGAGATCCCAGTGCCTACTGGGGTAAAAAACATTGTCACGGGTGGTTCTGGGTACATGTAATCAGGCCCTCCCTCCCTTCCTCCCTCTGTGAAAGCAACAGGAGACAATTGTTTCGTGCCTTTTTTCCTGAGTTACCTGTGCCATACCACGGCAAGCATGGAGCCCGCTCAGCTCACAGTCACTGTATGTCTCCTGGGTGCTGGCAGATGCGGTACTGCATTGCTACACAGCAGCAGCAACCCATTGCCTTGTGGCAGCAGAAGGTGCAATAGGACTGGTAGCCATCATCATCATGTCCGAGGTGCTCCTGGTCGCCTCTGTGAGGTCGATCAGGAGCACCAGGGCAGACACGGGGGCAGGGACTAAATTTGGAGTGACTCGACCAGGTCATTTCTCTTTAGTCCTGCAGTCAGTCCTATTGAACCATCTTATGGTGAGCAGGCAGGTGATTCGGATTGCTAGCAGTCCTATTGCACCATCTTCTGCTGGGCACGCAAGAGATAAGGATGGCTAGCAGTCCTATTGCACCATCTTCTGCTGAGCAGCCATGAGACGTGGATGGCTTGCAGTCCTGCACCGTCTGCTGCCAGCCAAAGATGTAAAAGATAGATGGAGTGGATCAAAACAAGAAATAGACAAGAAATAGACTAGATTTGTTTTGTACTTATTTGCTTTCCCCCTCCCCACCCGCCCCCCTCCGTCTAGGAGACTCATTCCTCTGGGTCACACTGCAGTCACTCACAGAGAAGGTGCAGCGAGGTAAATCTAGCCATGTATCAATCAGAGGCCAGACAAACCTGCTTGTTCCAATAAGAACAATTACTTAGGTGCACCATTTCTTATTGGAACCCTCCGTGAAGTCCTGCCTGAAATACTCCTTGATGTAAAGCCACCCCCTTTGTTGATTTTAATTCCCTGTAAGCCAACCTTGTAAGCCATGTTGTCAGTCGCCCCTCCCTCTGTCAGAGCAACAGCAGACAATCGTTCCGCGCCTTTTTTCTGTGCGGACACCATACCACGGCAAGCAGGGAGCCAGCTCAGCTCACTTTGGCAATTAGGAGCACATTAAACACCACATGCATTATCCAGCAGTATATGCAGCACCAGAACCTGGCAGAGCGATACCGGGCGAGTAGGCGACGTCAGCGCGGTCACGTGAGTGATCAGGACATGGACACAGATTTCTCTGAAAGCATGGGCCCTGCCAATGCAGGCATCATGGTGCTAATGGGGCAGGTTCATGCTGTGGAACCCGATTCTGGGCTCAGGAAACAAGCACAGACTGGTGGGACCGCATAGTGTTGCAGGTCTGGGACGATTCCCAGTGGCTGCAAAACTTTCGCATGCATAAGTGCACTTTCATGGAACTTTGTGACTTGCTTTCCCCTGCCCTGAAGTGCATGAATACCAAGATGAGAGCAGCCCTCTCAGTTGAGAAGTGAGTGGCAATAGCCCTGTGGAAACTTGCAACGCCAGACAGCTACCGGTCAGTTGGGAATCAATTTTGAGTGAGCAAATCTACTGTGGGGGCTGCTGTGATGCAAGTAGCCCACGCAATCAAAGATCTGCTGATATGAAGGGTAGTGACCCTGGGAAATGTGCAGGTCATAGTGCATGGCTTTGCTGCAATGGGATTCCCTAACTGTGGTGGGGCCATAGACGGAACCCATATCCCTGTCTTGGCACCGGAGCACCAAGCCGGCGAGTACATAAACCGCAAGGGGTACTTTTCAATAGTGCTGCAAGCTCTGGTGGATCACAAGGGATGTTTCACCAACTTCAACGTGGGATGGCCAGGAAAGGTACATGACGCTTGCATTTCGGGAACTCTGGTCTGTTTCAAAAGCTGCAGGAAGGGGCTTTATTCCCAGACCAGAAAATAACCGTTGGGGATGTTGAAATGCCTATATGTATCCTTGGGGACCCAGCCTACCCCTTAATGCCATGGCTCATGAAGCCATACACAGACAGCCTGAACAGTGGTCAGGAGCTGTTCAACTACAAGCTGAGCAAGTGCAGAATGGTGGTAGAATGTGCATTTGGACGTTTAAAAGCGTGCTGGTGCAGTTTACTGACTCGGTTAGACCTCAGCGAAACCAATATTCCCACTGTTATTACTGCTTGCTGTGCACTCCACAATATCTGTGAGAGTAAGGGGGAGATGTTTATGGTGGGGTGGGAGGTTGAGGCAAATCACCTGGCTGCTGGTTACGTGCAGACAGACACCAGGGCGGTTAGAAGAGCACAGCAGGGCACGATGCGCATCAGAGAAGCTTTGAAAACCAGTTTCATGACTGGACAGGCTACAGTGTGAAAGTTCTGTTTGTTTCTCCTTGATGAAACCCCCCGCCCCTTGGTTCACTCTACTTCCCTGTAAGCTAACCACCCTCCCCTCCTCCCTTTGATCACCGCTTGCAGAGGCAATAAAGTCATTGTTGCTTCACATTCATGCATTCTTTATTCATTCATCACACAAATAGGGGGATGACTACCAAGGTAGCCCAGGAGGGGTGGTGGAGGAGGGAAGGAAAATGCCACACAGCACTTTAAAAGTTTACAACTTTAAAACTTATTGAATGCCAGCCTTCTGTTTTTTGGGCAATCCTCTGTGGTGGAGTGGCTGGGTGGCCGGAGGCCCCCCCCCCACCGCATTCTTGGGCGTCTGGGTGAGGAGGTTATGGAACTTGGGGAGGAGGGTGGTTGGTTACACAGGGACTGTAGCGGCAGTCTGTGCTCCAGCTGCCTTTTCTGCATCTCAACCATACACTGGAGCATATTGGTTTGATCCTCAGCAGCCTCAGCATTGAATCCTGCCTCCTCTCATCACGCTGCTGCCACATTTGAGCTTCAGCCCTCTCTTCAGCCTGCCACTTACTCTCTTCAGCCCGCCACTTACTCTCTTCAGCCCGCCACCTCTCCTCCCGGTCATTTTGTGCTTTCCTGCACTCTGACATTGTCTGCCTCCATGCATTCATCTGTGCTCTGTCAGTGTGGGCGGACAGCATGAGCTCAGAGAACATTTCATCACGAGTGCGTTTTTTTCTCTTTCTAATCTTCACTAGCCTCTGGGAAGGAGAAGATCCTGTGATCATTGAAACACATGCAGCTGGTGGAGAAAAAAAAAAGGACAGTGGTATTTAAAAAGACACATTTTCTAGAACAATGGGTACACTCTTTCACGGTAAACCTTGCTGTTAACATTACATACATAGCACGTGTGCTTTCGTTACAAGGTCGCATTTTGCCTCCCCCCACCGTGTGGCTAACCCCTCCCCCCTCCCTGTGGCTAACAGCGGGGAACATATCTGTTCAGTCATAGGCAAACAGCCCAGCGGGAACGGGCACCTCTGAGTGTCCCCTGAAGAAAAGCACCCTATTTCAACCAGGTGACCATGAATGATATCTCACTCTCCTGAGGATAACACAGAGAGATAAAGAACGGATGTTCTTTGAACGCCAGCAAACATACACTGCAATGCTTTGTTGAACAATGATTCCCGAGTACGTGCTACTGGCCTGGTGTGCTAAAGTGTCCTACCATGGAGGACGCAATAAGGCTGCCCTCCCCAGAAACCTTTTGGAAAGGCTTTGGGAGTACATCCAGGAGAGCCACGAATGCCAGGGCAAATTAATCATTACACATGCTTGCTTTTAAACCATGTATAGTATTTTAAAAGGTACACTCACCGGAGGTCCCTTCTCCACCTGCCGGGTCCAGGAGGCATCCTTGGGTGGGTTCGGGGGGTACTGGCTCCAGGTCCAGGGTGAGAAACAGTTCCTGGCTGTCGGGAAAACCAGTTTCTCCACTTGCTTGCTGTGAGCTATCTACAACCTCATCATCATCATCTTCCTCGTCCCCAAAATCTGCTTCCATGTTGCCTCCATCTCCATTGAAGGAGTCAAACAACTTGGCTGAGGTAGTGGTGGCTGAACCCCCTAAAATGGCATGCAGCTCATCACAGAAGCGGCATGTTTGGGGCTCTGACCCGGAGCGGCCGTTTGCCTCTCTGGTTTTCTGGTAGCCTTGCCTCAGCTCCTTAAGTTTCACGTGGCACTGCTTCGGGTCCTTGTTATGGCCTCTGTCCTTCATGCCCTAGGAGATTTTGGCAAATGTTTTGGCATTTCGAAAACTGGAACGGAGTTCTGATAGCACGGATTCCTCTCCCCATACAGCGATCAGATCCCGTACCTCCCGTTCAGTCCATGCTGGAGCTCTTTTGCGATTCTGGGACTCCATCATGCTCACCTCTGCTGATGAGCTCTGCATGGTCACCTCTGCTGATGAACTCTGCATGGTCACCTGCAGCTTGCCACGCTGGCCAAACAGGAAATTGAAATTCAAAAGTTTACGGGCCTTTTCCTGTCTACCTGGCCAGTGCATCTGAGTTGAGAGTGCTGTCCAGAGCGGTCACAATGGAGCACTCTGGGATAGCTCCTGGAGGCCAATACCGTCTAATTGTGTCCACAGTACCCCAAGTTCGACCTGGCAAGGCCGATTTAAGCACTAATCCATTTGTCAGGGGTGGAGTAAGGAAATCGATTTTAAGAGCCCTTTAAGTCGAAAAAAAGGGCTTCATCGTGTGGACGGGTGCAGGTTTACATCGATTTAACGCTGCTAAATTCAACCTAAGCTCCTAGCATAGACCAGGGAATAGTCTTGTTGCTAATAAGACAAAAGTGAGCTGTCATGGTTTCGCTGTGTTTTCTCCAGGACTTTGTATCAGTCTTCTCAGGAACCTTAAATAGTGCCAGACTTGAGTCCAACTCAAGTCACTGTTTTGAGCTAGCTGATGGTTTGGCTCATAGCAAAATGAGCTAAATTGGAGGCACAGGCTTAAGAGCCACATAGATGTTACTGAGATGACATTTGCAATCTCTGAACATGATGTATGTGTGTGAAATATTGCATAAGGATAGACACTGCATTTTTTTAGGATAGAGTGGGAACTTTTGTGAAAATGTTTCCATTTTTAATTCCCCACCACTTTTCATCAAAACTAGCAAGTTTGAAATTTCAATATCCTGATATTATCAAATTGTGTGGTTCCCCCCCTCTTTTACTCAATAAATACAATGTAGTGAATGTTGTCCATTCCTTCTGCTCCCCACCTCCTTCCCTGCCATTTGGCACTGAAAATTTTCAAAACTTCCTCAACTTTTGATTGTTATAGATTGTCTGAGTGTCCAACAGATCAACAGAGTCATAGTTTACTGCTATCTATAACACCTCCTCCAGATGTGCTCTTAATAGTCTATATACCACATAGTACTCCTAGGTATGTTACACACGTAACATCTATTAATCACTTATTTATGCTTTCTACATTATTTATAAATGTAACCTTAATATAAAGCGTGACCATCCCCCTGTATTTGAGTATCCAAAACATGCAAGGACCAATATTTATACACAGACAGGTGTATCATTTATGATAGGACATTTTCAGGGTTGTCCAGCCATAGCAGATGGCTATGATGACAAAAAAGGTATTATTTTAATGTGTACAAAATGCAGAGGATAGTGACAAGACAATAGATGAAACATACATTAACTACTCTTTTTTTCTAGAGTCATCAAAACTTTAGAGATGAAACACCTAAAGCAGAATACATATTTTGATTTAGAGTTTTCAAAAAACCGTGAAGTATAATCAGACTCTGAGATTAAAACTGATATGAACTACACAGGAGAGGAACAGAAAGATCTAGCATAGGCTAATGCAGGAATCTGTAGTTAGGAGCAATTCAGAACAAATAGGCAGTAGCTATTCTGTCTCACACCTGATGCCCTAAAATAGATTTAAATATGATCCGTCTTTGTGGATGGCAAGTGAACAAACAAATACAATAGGAGCTGATGGGGAGGAGGGAGATGGGTAGACACTTCACCATTGACATACTTTGTTCTGTTGCACCAGGGAACTAAGGCTGAATATGTTTAGCTTGGATCTGAACTGGCAGTCTCAGCCCTTTGATTAAAAATAAGAACTGTTGTATCATGACATGCAGCATTCTCAATCTACTATTCCTGATGAAAAAGCATTTTGTATAGATGCACTGCCTTACACTTCAGAGATAATGGGATATGCCTAGTTTTAGCCTGTGTAAATGGGCCTTAGAAATTATTGTTTGCACAGAGGATGATATCCTGTAGTAAATTATTATCGAGAAGTAAATAAAAAAATGAAAGCACCAAAACATATTGATCATCCAAATACTCAACAGTGGATCTTCTAACGCAAAAGTGCTGCATCATTTCTGAGATCTAAAATCACTTGAAATTCATAACTCCCACAAATTCCTACTAGCTAGCAGCCGCAAAAATGTCTGAGGTCTACAATGAAATACCAAAACCTCTCAGAAAAAAGGCTAACTTCACAATTCAAAGGAATAAAGTTTGTTGGTATAAAACTCTGTACATTTTTCTTGTTATGTGTTTCTCCAAATGAATACGCACTGCATATCATTGATAGAATGATTTATTTCTATCACACAGGTAAAACATTCAAATATGATAGATCTTTAATGAAGACACTATAAATTAACACTGCAGGATTAGCATATTTAATTAGCTGAGCATGGATATTAATAGCCAGCTGTGACTGTCATCCACACTTTATCTAGTTTAATACCATATTGCACTGGAATATATATATATATATATATATATATATATATATACACATACACATACACATAGTAGGAAAGGTACTAAGGAAAGCAGCAGGACTTTGAAGAAAATACATTACAAACATAATCTAATTGCTAATTAGTCTCTACTAAAACCCAGTATCTGCAGTGATTAATGTGCTCTTAACAATAGAAAAGAATGAGTCATTCTGGAACACAAAAGAGGTTTGCTTAACACGACAATTAATCTTTCAATTTAAGGGGGAATTGTTTATTGCACATTTTCCCCTCTCTTCACTGACAGAGATGGATAATTCTGAATGTCATTCAAACTAGATCTGTATTCTGACTCAACATTTGATTAGTTTGACCTAACATTTTCTTGATTTTTTTAGTTTTCATATGAGAGTCCAATTACCACAGACAGCTGTAGGTTTATCATTCATCATGGTTAGTAGGCACTTCAGAAAGCACATTTTAGTTGCTTCCCCAGAAAATGACCCTAAACTTCCTAGAATAGGGCCATTTTGCTGCTATGCTTCTAGGAAGTCATCTGTAAACTAAGGAGTGTGCCTTTGGTAAACAACTGAAAGCCCCAAAATCACTAAGGCTATGTCTACACTACAGCCGGGATTGACGTGCTGAGATCAATCCACCAGCAGTCGACTTAGCGGGTCTACAGAAGACCCGCCAAATTGAGTGCAGATCATTCTCCATTCGACCCCTGTACTCTACTCCTGATGAGAAGAGTAAGGTAAGTCAATGGGAGAGGTTCTCCCATCAACCCCCCCCCCACCCACAGTGTAGACCCCCTCAGTAACTCAACCTAAGGTTTGTCGACTCCAGCTACGTGAATAATGTAGCTGGAATTGTGTAGGATAGGTTGACTTACCGCAGTAGTGTAGACATAGCCTAAGATGGTGGTAGGACATTTACTCTGGATGAAACTCCACCCTGGTATGAATGGCCATCCCTAGGACCTCAGCATTGGAACCACATGGGGAGCACTCCAGGAGTACCATTGAAAGGTTCTCTGCTTTGATCTGTGTAACCAATATGGAGAGCAGCTGGACCAGAAGAAGTGTAAAGGGAGCTGTGCTTACAGAAACCCAGAGACACAACTACTCTCTTCAGTTACCCAGGGAGATTGTGGAATCTCTGTCACTGGAGGTTTTAAAAAACAGGTTAGACAAACACCTGTCAGGGATACTCTAGATCAGTGTTTCTCAATCTTTTTTGATACAAGAGACTGGCTCGCTGCCTTCCTAAACTGTGTCAGGGTGATCTCAGGGACTGGCGCTGACCTATGGGCCAGTCATTGATAACCACTGCTTTAGATAATACTTAGTTCTGCCTCAGTGCAGGAAACTGGATTAAATGACTTCTTAAGGTCCCTTCCAGTCCTACATTTCTATGATTCTATGATTTGGCATGACTGGGTTGCAAGCAGCTGCTACTCAGCTATAGATTGCTCGCAGCCCACCAGCTAGGTTCCAGATTGGGGGTGGAGTTAATCTCCCCAGCCCAATAATATATCTCTTGAGCATGATATAGAACTTGCTGTCTCTCTTCTTTAGGCAAGTTAAGTACTACCAGTAATATTTATTATTATTGGCCCAGATCCTCAAATGTATTTAAGTGCCTAACTCCCATTGAAATCAATGAGAGATAGGTGCCTAAATACTGTTTAGGATCTGGGTCCTAACCTGGTTAGGCCCTTTTGACACCGACTATTCATTACCGGCTCATGGTATATTAGCTGATTTAATGAGAGATTGCTTGTAGCTATGTATGACTAAGTGTACTAAAGGGGAGCATTGGGAAGCACATAGATGGAGGAGGAGCAGGAGAAAATTAAATAAGAATGAAAGCATCTGAATAGCCTAGTCATGTTCTTTAATGGTGATTTTATTACATGGTGAGTAGATTTATAATTGTTGTATTGTAGAATTGTGCTGTGAAACATTCACTCCAGCAAATAGCTTTTCTGAAAATGATATGACAGCACTAGTGTATTAATGGCCTTAGTGCTCCAAAGTATCATTTTCAGAACCCAACCATTTCTGATAAGGCATGTCTTCACTACGGGGGTAAGTCAACCTCAGTTATAGCTGGAGTCGATGTAGCTTAGGTCGACTTAACCCAGTATCTTCACTATGCTTCATCGAGGGGAGACACTCGCCAGTCGACTTACCTTCTGCCTTTCAGGGAGCTGGAGTACCGGGGTCAACCTGAGGGCGCTCAGCCATCGATCTCACTAGACTTGCTAAATCGACACCGAATACATCGATTGAAGCAGCATCAATCTTCGCGGTAGCGAAGACAAGTCTGGAGTGAAAAATGACACCTCTCCCAAGAGCATGTAAAAGTATTGTAAAAATTGGCCTTATTCATGGGCTGGCAGTGATTCCATGTTCACAGTAATCCCCGCTAAGGTAATTGCAACATGACTCCTTACAGTCTTCCTTCACAATCTTATAGGAGCTTGAAACGCCTTCTCTTCATCGAAATTACATGGTGAACAAGACCTTTTAATTTCCTATTTTTAAAATGGGATGGTAGCATATATTGAAGTGTGCACCCCACTAAAGAGAGCAAAGAAAGGCAAATAGATTACTTTTTAGGGAAGGGGGAATATCTGTGTGCTGTCTGGCTAAAATCACTATCAATTACTTTCTTCTTTCCTAACACGGACTGGATGGTGTTATATAACCACTAAAGAGCTAGAGCGGTATTTTGTTTTCTTTTGGTTTTTTTTTTTAAATCACACAGCGCACAGCATTGTCCACTGCATTAAACCACAATATGTATGAAATCCATAACCCTCAAGTAGTGTTTTCTCCTATTGATTTCACATGCAGAATCCATACAAGTGCAATCCATTACCTGTTAGCAAAGACACTACCACAATGCAGGTCTATAAGCTGTGACAGCGTACAGTAGGTTCTGGCTTTTTACCAACTCAATTTTATACTTTAATATTTTTTAAAAAATTAAGAGGTTATATTACACAAAAATTTTCTCCAGAAAACTTTCTGCAGATGAATCAAGAAACTTCACAGCACCATTCTCATTCATACAGGACCCGATGCTACACTTTTGCTTTGAATTAATCATTTTCTTTTATTAGTAAATCAGACCCTAGAACAGGTGAGTTTTTGGGAAATCCACCCGCTGTGGGGAGTCTGTTTGGCTGACTGAGAAGGTAAACTGAGGCATCAGATGGGCTTGATGCCAGTTTGGGTGAGACCCTGCTACAGAGGCAAATGACACACTTCCAATTTGTACTGATGAGGAAATTGACGAGCAGAGGTAAAATGAATTCTCTAAGTCTACTTAAAAAACAGAGCCAAATATAGTCTGACAAAAGAAGGCATAACTCTGCTGAAGTCAAAGAGATGAACCCACTTACAAAGAGCAGAGCCAGGATCAGAAATAAGAACTTCCAGACTCTCATCTCATCAGGCCATCCTGCCTCCCAGTGCTGCCCTATCTTGTGTTACAAAATCACACTTTCTCTCTTTCTCTCTCACTCGCTCACTCACACCCACAAACTGGGTAGTATTTTATTTTCACAAGAACAGGGTTAAATTCTGCCTTCAGATGTCTAAAACAACTTCAACGGGGTCATGTATGTTCCCCATTATAAGAATGTAACCTGTATACAGAATAAGTTATGACCAGCCAAACCCACTTTTTAAGAACTGGTGCATAAAAAGAGGAAGCCCAGAATGAATATTAATGACCAAGATTATAATCCCCTGAAAGCAGGGACTTGTAACGTAAACACTGTCAGATGCTTAATGGTAGCTCTGCAACCTACTGCTCTAAGGTGCCTGATGCAAACCCCATTGAAGTCAAATGAAAGACTCCCATTGACTTCAGTGGTCTTTGGATCAGGCCTCTAATGCCATTTACAGAGATAATGCATGAAATATACATGTATTTCTCCTGTATTCTGGAAGAGCCAAAAGACTACAAAACCAAAGTCTATTTAACCACCAGATCTATGGGGCTGAATGATAATTTCAGTGTGCTGTGCAGGAAGTGATATGAACAGCTTCCATTAACTCTGAGGGGCAAGTTGTGTGTAACTCTCTGTGTACATTAAAAAAAAACTTTACCTCATAAAATGTACTGTGCTATCCATAAAAAATGTACTTGCCATCTTCAGTTCCTCGATATTTATTGGACATTTCTACTACCACTATTGCTTGGGAGTAGTATATCAACACATACGTTTTGTCCAAAATACGCAAGAGCCATATCTTAAAGCTGGGGCCTATTTAGGGGATAGTCTATAGATTTAAATCTTGAATTTTTTCTATGAAGTAAAAGCGATTGCAACCTTTTCCTTTTCATCCTGGAAGGCAGGCATTTAATTGTTTTGGCCAAGCTGATAGGCAAGTTAAGGCAACACATTTTACGCACATTTAGATTGTTGGTATTTTTTTCTAGGATGAACAAGAGATGGCTGGGCTGGACTCTAGATGGGAAATTGCTTACATAAATTCACAGGCCTTCTCTTTAGATGTTAAACCTTTCATCAGAGTTTTTAATATAATTTCCTGAAATGCTATACTTTACTGTTTCCTCATCGTAATGAAATGCTTAAGGATTATATGATAAGCATTAATTCAAATTTTATCAAAATTCTTAGGAAGCATGCTTTTCTCAAGAGTGCATAATATGTGGCATAGACGGCATTCAACTCCCCTGCTAATAGCAACTCTAGATTTGTAGGCATCAAGTGACTCTGTAGCTGGTGGCCATATTCACTCTGAATTCCATCACTCTAGAAGTGTGGCATTTAAAACATGAAAATAATTGCAGTTGGCGCATTAGAAGCTTCCAGGTTTCCATTTTCAGATGCTCAGTTACTATATAAGTAGGGCTACTAATGTGTGCAAATATACAGGAAAGAAGGGTGGTAAATTCTGCTTCTGTTCTTTCAGGAAAATTACCATTGATGTATGGTAGCTCAAGGGAAGTTGAACTCTTCAAAGAAAGTCAGCAGCCCCGTATCATCTATCCCAGGAGACATGCCATTGATCAGGGGATGAGGCTACTTAAGTAATTCAGTCTTTTTAGTGGCCACAGCGGGTCATGTCCACCTTTGTACTGACATCTCTTCTTTAACTTTATAATCATCATTGATCTCACAGTGGCACATACTTACTGGGAGAAATGTTCATGGATTCTCTTTTCTCTTCAGCAGTATCTTCCCTCGCCACCCCCACCCCATTTCTCAATAAATAGGATTTTATCCAGTGAAATCAAAAGGCCACACATTTAAAACTGATAGGCTTTTATCTTTTAAATACAACTCATAATTAACGTGTGGAACACCATCTATCTATCTTGTACTTCTTCCCATTGCCGACTTGAACACCTTCCATGTAAAATAGACTGGCAGTGCCCATTGGACTTCATGCAGCCTGGGGCAATTCTCTCTTAATGGAAAGCTCTGCTTAGGTTGGTGTTTTAAAGGAGGGAAGAGGGCAGCTGATGTTGGGAATGTGATTCTGGTTATAGTGGAAAAGTTTTAGCAAATAAAGCATTTGCAGCATTTCCTACTTGCATTCAGATTCTGCATTCACCTGGCTTCCCTGAAAATTTGTTCCACAGGTAGAACCCACTAACTGGGAATGTTTCCTCTCCCACCCTTGCATTCTGTGTTTTGGGCACAGGGATCTCCATTGACCTAAAGGAGTGAAACTGTCTTGGTGCTTCATAGATGCAGATCTGATCTCTAACACAGCTAGGACCTGATTCATTAATTGCTTTGAACGTTCGGACAAGGGCCTTAAAATGGTTGCAGAAATGGAGCAGAGCCAGTGCAGTGACTAGGAGCACAGACTTGTTGTGTTGACTGCAGCCTGAACAATGGAGGAGGTGGGCAGCAGTGTTTTGCACCCGCTTTAGCAACTCACTGTCACAAAATATCATTAAGCCAGGAGCTTAGGAGGATTTAAAGCATTATTAGAAACATGCGTGAATAAGGATATTAACAGTTACATTACATCGTAATTATAAGGGATATTAATCCTTGTGCTTCAAGGTTTAAGACAGCCAGTAACTACCAGAGGTTAGGTTGAAACTGTCCTTATAGACAGGTTATTTCATAATTATTTGTTGTGGAGTTTCTTGCACCTTCTTTCAAAACTCCAGTTACAGGTCAGGATAAGAAAAAAAATTTACCATGTGTCTTATCCATGGCTACGGTTCCTATGTTCCACTTGGTCTGTGTTCTTTCAAACACATTGTTCTTCAGTAAAATATTTTTGGATTGCCAGTGGAACTGAAAAAATATCAAGAAAAAATATCAGCATCTCTCTCTCATTTGTTCTCACTTCCATGTACTTCTCACCCTTATACTTTGGCTGCATAGAATCATAGGACTGGAAGGAACCTCGAGAGGTCTTCTAGTCCAGTCCCCTGCACTCCTGACAGGACTAAGTATTATCTAGACCATCCCTGACAGGTGTTTGTCTAACCTGCTCTTAAACACCTCCCATGGCAGATATTCCACAACCTCCCTAGGCAATAAGAAAAGGAGTACTTGTGGCACCTTAGAGACTAACAAATTTATTTGAGCATAAGCTTTCGTGATCTACAGCTCACTTCATTGGATGCATTGTATTTCAGTGCTTAACTACTCTGACAGTTAGGAAGTTTTTCCTAGTGTCCAAACTAAACCGCCATTGCTGCAATTTAAGCCTATTGCTTCTTGACCTATCCTCAGAAGTTAACAAGAACAATTTACCTTCTTCCTCCTTGTAAGAACCTTTTATGTACTTGAAAACTGTTATGTCCGCCTCAGTGTTTTCTTCTCCGGACTAAACAAACTCAGTTTTTTCAATCTTTCCTCATAGGTCATGTTTTCTAGACATTTAATCATTTTTGTTTCCCCCCTCTGGACTTCTTCCAACTTGTCCACTTTCCTGAAATGTGGCACCCAGAACTGGACACTGTTGAGGACTAGAGCAAAAGAATTATTTCTTGTGTCTTGCTTACAACACTTCTGCTAAAACATCCCAGAATGACTATGGGGTTTTTTTTGCAACCATTTTACACTGTTGACTCGTATTTAGCTTGTGATCCACTATAACTCTCAGATCCATTTCCATAGTACTCCTTCCTAGCATTTTACACTGTTGGCTCGTATTTAGCTTGTGATCCACTATAACTCTTAGATCCTTCCACAGTACTCATTTCCCATTTTGTATGTGTGCAATTGATTGTTCCTTCCTAAAGGGAGTTCTTTGCATTTGTCCTTATTGAATTTCATCCTGTTTACTTCAGACTATTTCTCCAATTTGTCCAGATCATTTTGAATTTTAATCCTGTCCTCCAAAGAATTTACAACCCCTCCCATCTTGGTATCATATGCAGACTTTATAAGTGCACTGTCTATGCCAGTATCTAAATCATTGATGAACATATTGAAGAGAACCGGACCCAGTGAGTAACAAGACCCTATCCTTGGTCTTCCTCTTGATTCCAATGTATTTGTAGAATGTTTTCTTTTCATCCTTTGTCTCTAGCCGGTTTAATCTCATTTTGTGCTTTATCCTTTCTAATTTTGTCCCTTCCTGCTTTTGGCTTTTTTTATATATTCAGCCTTCATAATTTGACCTAACGCCCGCTTTTGTAGGACTCTTTTTAGTTTCAGATCATTGAAGGTCTACTGGGTAAATCAGAGTTGTCTCTTGCCATACTTCCTATCTTTCCTATGCAGTGGGATAGTTTGCTCTTGTGCCTTTAATAATGTATCCTTGAAAAACTTATCCACCTTCTGAAATAAACAAATTGTTTCCAATATATTCCAAGAACTTGTTTGATAATCTGTGCTCTGCTGTGTTATTTTATTAATAGATGTCTGGGTAGTTCAAGTCCCCCATCACCACTAAGTCCTGTGCTTTGGATGATTTAGTTAGTTGTTTAACAAAAGCTTCATTCACCTCTTCTTCCAGGTTAGGTGACCTGTAGTAGACCCCCACCCCATAATATCACCCTTGTATTTTTATCCCTTTTATTCTTACCCAGAGACTTTCAACAAGTTTGTCTCCTATTTCCATCTCAACGTCAGTCCGAGTGTATACATTTTTAATATATAAGGCAACGCCTCCTCCGTTTTCTCCGTTTTTTCTTCCTTCCTGAGTAAGCATACCCTTCTATGACAATATTCCAATCATATGTATTATCCCACCAAGTCTCTGTGATGCCAATTATGTCATAGCTGTGTTTACCAACTAGCATTTAAAGTTTTCCTGCTTATTCACCATACTTCTCACATTAGTATACAGACATATAAAATACTGATTTGATTTCCTCTCTATGTTCTCTCTTGACTCTCCCTTATTCCTCTATAATGACAGATTCCAACCCTTTTCCCAGGTCTTCATGTGTTTGACTTACCTCTGGGCTTTTGTCTACTGCCCCCATCAAACCTAGTGTAGAGCCCTCTTTACTAGGTTAGCCAATCTGTATCCAAAGATGCTCTTCCCCTTCCTTGATAGGTAAACCCCATCTCTGCTTAGCAGTCCTTCTTCCTGGAACAGCATCCTGTGGTCAAGGAAGCTGAAGCCCTCCTGTCAACACCATCCTTGCAGCCAGGAATTCACTTCCAGGATACAGCTGTCTCTGCCTGGGCCCCTACCCTTGACCAGAAGGATCAAAGAGAACAACACCTGCATCCCCAACTCTTTTACTCCCAGAGCCTGATAGTCACTCTGATCTGCTCAGATCATACCTCACAGTATCATTAGTGACTACATGGATGAGTAGCATGGGGTAGTAGTCGGAGGGCCGGATGATCCTCAACAATCCCTCTGTAACATCTCGAATAAGGGCCCCTGGCAGGCAGCATACCTCCAGGATGCCATGTCAGGCCAACAGATGGGTGCCTCCTTCCCCCTCAGAAAAGAATCACCAACCAACACTACCCTATGTTTCCACCTAGGAGTAGTGGCTGCGATTCTCCCAGCCTTGTGGGTACAAAGCTTCTTCTTCTCCACCTTTGGGGGAAATTCCTCATCCCTCATTTCCAGAGCAGCATAACAGTTCTTTCTTACTACGGTGATATGAGTTGGGAATAGGAGTGGATACTTGCCTGCTGCCAGCAGTAACCAAAAGCCAGTATCCTATCTGTGACAGACCCATATTCTCTTCTCCATGTGGCATGACAGCAGTTATCTCTAGCTGGATAGCTTCCTCAGCTTTGGGCATCTCCATATGAATATTCACAATGAATTCCCCATGTGAACAGATGCTCCTCAGCCTAGCCACCTCCTGCTGTAGCTATCCCACCTGCTTCCTGAGAGATTCCACCAGCAGACACCTTTCACACTGGATAGTCCCTCCAGCCTGACTTTCTACAAAAGGCAACAGTTTTTGCAAATCCACACCAGGAGCTGGATAGAGGCATCCGTAGTCAGGTTCTGGATACAGGTGCAGGTAGAGGAGACAGCAGCAGCATTGGCACTGGCAATGGGGCCCTTCCTAATCATACCAATTATATTATCTCTCCCTCCAACAAACTCCTGTTTGCTGTCCCTTGGTCGCTTAAGATCTGGTTTTTTGAGCCCTATTCTCCTAGGTCAGCCCTACCTCCTCGTTAATCACTCACAGGAGGAGGGTGATCACAAGACTTGTGCAGTATCTCTGTGCATCCCAGAAGAAGGCTTGTGCAGTATCTCTGTAGGTGAATGGAGTGCAGATATGAAAGGAGATATTTATCTCTTTCCTTACTAGTTCTTTCTACCCCTTTTCTTATTTTCCCACAGCCAGAGCCATGCTACTTTCAATGGCCCCTCTGAAATTGTTTTTTCCTACTCCTATCTACCCTCAGTATTCATCAATGGCCAGACACTCTGAATGTATCTTATGTATTTTGAACAGGGTGCTGAATATGTGCAAGGCCAAAGCAGTAGAATCTTCCCTGTTACCATTTCTCTTTCAAAGTTTTGTTGATTTAATCTGTATTTGAACAGGCCTTGCCTACCATTGCTACACCGCAATCCATTATACACCTCCTAATCACACTGTCAAAATACTTTCCCCATTTCTTGGTTTCAAGTGTGCATTCTATGCAGGTCATCATACCTCGCCCATCAACCATGGTATCTGAATGCCTGAGCATAGGATGATGTCCTATGAATCATAATCTTACTTAAGCAATGTCTGTAATTTCTTTGAGCAGGTCTCTTGTAACACCATTAAATGAGCCTTGAGATTTAAATACAGACATGCGGTCAAATTTATTTCTAGTGCAACACCACAGCAATCAATGGTTGCCCAGGGGATGAATCTGGGTTGAGTTCTTATATTTCATATCATTTTGTTTAATAGCTGTATTACCCCTAGATAAGCAGAATCTTAGAAACACTTCTGAATCAGTCTAGTCTAAAATAATTATATTGTTTCCACACTGGAGATGTCTTGGAATCCTATCTTTATCAACACATTATGTATAACCATGTATAGCCATTGCTTCAGTTGTTTGACAAATTAATCAGGTAAATCAGTCATTGCTGTGCCTTTCTGAAACCCATAAAAGATAATGGACAGAAAAATGGACAATATGTTAGATTTCATTTAACTGCTGCTTTATTGCCCACTTCATGAGAGAATATAAATAAGAACCTATTCTCCCAGCTATCATATTTCTCATAAAATGGTCACAATTTGCTGATGCAGGTGGAATCCTCTTGTATCTATATTTTACCAAGTACTGCTCATCAACACACCAAACAAGCATTACAAAGGTCAGTCAAAATAAATTATACTGTCAGGATTTCCAAGTAGCTTTGGAAACAAGGCATGGGTTATTTCCTTTTTATGAGAGAAATGATTGGACACACAGACACAATTTACAGATTTACTTACAGTGTGTAAAACTGCTATAGAGCACAGTTTTAAACAAAGATTCATATTAAACAGCAAAATCAGCACAGCCTGTGTACTCACAAACTGCAATAAAGACTTTGCTATGAAAAACTCCTCTCAAACAGCACCCATATAGAACTAATACTCCATTCTGTTTCTGTTGAGCCTTTATATCTGCCTTGCTTATTTCTCCAAAGTGTGTGCTTAAGATATTTCCATGAAGTGCACATTTCCTTTTATCAACCATTTGGAATAATGCAAGTGACTTTTCCTTCTCCCCACACAGCTGAAGGTTTGGAGCCTCTCTGTCTAAGACGGTATACAATTCAAAAGGAAGACACTTAAACTTGCACTGTCAATAGAGACATGCCATATCCCTTTTAACCACAATCCTTCTTCCCTGAATTTTGATGGTTTGTATTATTATTGATGGTTTGGATCCAAATCACACCTAGTCAGGGTTTTGCAAAGCCTAAACTTGACCAATGAGATTTTGAAAAATATGACTTTCCCCGTCTATCTCAATGATCCTGATTGTATTAAAAAGTCACCCTCCACATCAAAGGCAATGGCCTGTTTAAATGTCTTGTAATGGATGTAATTCTAACTTTCTGTTGCTGTGTTTTTCCCCACATTGTGTTGTAATCAGTGAATATCAAAACTAAGTGAATCCAATATGCCTCTCTGTTTTCCCTTTTACAAGTATAGGTTATTGGTCTTGTTATCAGGGTCTATCACCTGAGGAAGCAGCTCCTGTGTCCCACCCTCCCTCACAAGTGTGGTGTAGGAAAGAGGAGGAGAGATAAAAGTTATGTTTGAAACAGGTAAGTAGTGTATTAAGGGTTAGTTACATGAAAGGAATAAGGGGAAAACCACAAATAAACACATAAAACTCAGCAAACAGTGGACTGCAACAAAGGAGCTTGAAGCTCAGAGCCAATATACCCCTCCCTTGGCAACAAGAATATAACAAATCCCC
Organism: Natator depressus; assembly: GCF_965152275.1. NCBI lineage: Eukaryota > Metazoa > Chordata > Testudines > Cheloniidae > Natator > Natator depressus. The sequence goes on from NC_134234.1 coordinate 280,289,763, forward strand.
AGTATAGCCTATTGCTAATCAGATGTCATGTATGGACAGGTCAGATGGTAGTGAGTGGAGGATCCAGGACCTTTTACCCTCAGCCAAACGCTGGTCTTTGGGGAGTGTCATAAATATAAAGGGAAGGGTAAGAACCTTCCTGTATACAGTACTATAAAATCCCTCCTGGCCAGAGGCACAAAATTCTTTTACCTGTAAAGGGTTAAGAAGCTCAGGTAACCTGGCTGGCACCTGACCAAAAGGACCAATAAGGGGACAAGATACTTTCAAACCTGGAATGGGGGAAGGAAGGTTTTGGTCTGTCTGTTCTGTGTGCTTGCCGGACACAGATCAAGGAGGCAAGCAATCCAACTCCATTAGAATTAGTACGTACTAGCAAGGGCATGCGTTAGCTTATTTTTGTTTTGGCTTGTGATTTTCTCTGTGCTGGGAGGAAGGTATATTCCTGGTTTTCATTTTGTAACTTTAAGGTTTGGCCCAGAGGGAAATCCTCTGTGTTTTTGAATCTGATTGCACTGTAAGGTTATCTTCCATTCAAATTTTACAGAGGTGCTTCTTTTACCTTTTTTCTTTCTAATAAAGTTCTGTTTCTTTTAGAATCTGATTGGGGGTTTTTTTTTAGTGTCCTAAAAAAACCCAAGGTTGGTCTGTGCTCATCTTGTTTATTCTCAAGCCTCCCCAGGGAAGGGAGTGTGGGGGCTTGGGGGGAGCAGGAACTCCAAGTGGTCCTTTTCCTGAGTTTGTCTAAATCACTTGGTGGTGGCAGCATTACCTAATCCAGGGTACAAGGGAGAATTTGTGCCTTGGGGAGTTTTTAACCTAAGCTGGTAGAAATAAGCTTAGGGGGTCTTTCATGTGGGTCACCACATCTGTACCCTAGAGTTCAGAGTGGGGAGGGAACCCTGACAGGGAGGAACAAAAGGTCTCGGCTGCTGGATGGTGACAACCTGCTGGAACTGAAGTTGCTGAACCAAAGGACCCTGCAGGTAAGTTGATAGTGTCACAGGATCCTTCACATCTCTTGATCTGGAGACCCACGCAAAAGCCCAACCTCACATGGCTGCCTCCTGGACAGACAGCCCCGTGATGATGTGGCACAGTTCTGTAGGATTCATAAAGGTTTATGCGCTTGGCAACATTCAGGGCACACCCGGAGTGTTGTGTAGGAGTAGTGCACACACTGCTCTATCCAAGGGCATCAACCTTGGAATCTCGCCAAGATGATATGAACCGTGGGAAGCCTCTCAGGACTGGGCTCAAGGCCCGAGAGCAAGGAATGCGGTAGATAGAAATTGGTAAATAAGAATGTTAAACAAAGCCAGTGTATTCCTTTTATCTGTTGGAGAATGTAATGCGCGGGGGGAGAGAGAGAATAAAGGGGAAGGTGGAAAGCTGACAGGCAAAAGTTGGTTAGCAGAGACCAGCCTGCTTGCTTGCTAAAAGCTGTGTTCTGTCTTGTCATTGAACCGCCACAAGTTCCTTATAAGGAGTGAGTGGCGGGAAAGTTCTGAGGGGATGGCAGTTACAAGTCAGTTCCAACTGGTTTGAATCAGCCCTCGTGCCACAGCTTTGGCGCCTTAATTTTCCCCCCTTTGGGGACAAAATGGAGATTCAACTCCAGATTAAAAAGTACCAAACTCCATATGGATGAGGGGAAACAATATAAAAACCTTATCCTAAACATTTTAAATCACTTATCATATAAAATCATCAACAATGTAAAGAACTTTTATTCATGTATTAATTCTATATTTATGCCACTTCTCCCATAATACAGTTTATTCCATAAGTAAAAAGCATTCTTGGACTTCCGCACATACACTAAAGAATAGAGTTTTATTTTTGCTTATTTAGGGGTTGGGAATGTAGATATTGTGAGAGAGCCAGAAATCCTAATATAATCCTCAATAGGGGCACCTTTATACTGGACCTGAGAATGACACAAAGACAACTCTCCCAGAGTGTAAATTATAATGAGGAATGATCGCTCCCATGCATTCTCACCCTTCTTCTTTAAAACATAATGATGTTCAAAACTACAAAGGATTTCTGGGGAGGTGTGCACATGTGTGTTGGCTCTCTAATATTCTGGGACCAACACAGCTACAACCACACTGCAAACAACATTTTATGTCAATGTCAATTTTAAAGGGGAAAAAAGAACATTTTAATTTGAAATTTGAAATTCAGTCAAAATTCATTTGAAATTGCTGGAGATATATCAGTTTTCCAACCAGCTCTAATGCGAATGCTGATCCAGTAATAGGAGTAAGATTTTGTGTTCCAGGTAGCCTCACGTTGCTGTGGCAGCAATTTTGTAAGAAGTTAAAAACCATGCTGAGGTGGGGAGAGGAATTAAAAGAAAGGTCAGTGAATCTAAAGAGCACAGTGAGTTACACCTATTTTCAGAGCATTAGGCATTAAAATAAAATAAATGTATTGTTTATATTACTGTAGTACCTATGAGTCCCAGTCATGGGCCAGGACCCCATTTTGCTAGGCACTGTACAGACACAGAGCAAATAGATGCTCCCTTCCCCAAAGGGATTACAATCAAAATGTAAGACGAGACACAACAGATGGATACAGACAGATGGGCGAGTACAAGTAATGACAATACTGGTCAGCAGACTAGGCAGTGGTCTGTTTGATAATATATTGTACATTTCCTTTACAATTGTATTTAGCCAAATGTCTTTTTTCTAATATATAATCTAAAGAGGCATGTTGTTCAAACATCAAATACAAAACCATATGCTGAAGGAAAATGTTGAACAAAGAAAGAAGTATCTATGAGCCTGGATTTACAGGTGACTGGCAAAGTTAGCAATGCCATTCAATAGTCTCCCCTTTTCAATAATTTCAGTGTTTTCAGTCTTATTTGCTCTGTTGGGAAAGAGCTGGAACTCAATTATCTTCCCTGGTGGTGATGGTTCAAAACTCAAGAGGAGACTGAGCTGTTAAAGGCATGATCTGCAGTAAAGGCAAATAAGAAGAGACTCAAATCTGTGTGGCCCCAGAGATGAGTGAGAGGAGCTGAGATACCTCTGTGCAGAGTGAAGGCAAAATAGATACTAATGAGAGTTCAGAAGGTTCCCAACCCCAGGAGAGAAGGGAGGTTGAGGAGGGCTGAGAGAGTGATATGTGTCCCCTGATTGGTCCACTTTGGGGAAGAAATGTATCAGAAGTTGCGTATTGGCTATTGAATAGAAGAGTCAAACTCATCCTTTCTGGGATAGAACCCACCTGAACATCAGGTACTAGAAATTTCCTCTCCTGACTAACAACATTGTCTTTGTAAAATTTAATTGGACTCTGGAATATCAATCTAAATACCTGGGGTGAAATCCTGATCCCAGTGAAGTCAGTGACAAAACCGTGACTTCAATGGAGCAGGTTTTCACCCCTAACTTATGGATGTAAATATTTGAATGCCAACATTTTCAAACTTGGGTGCCTAAAATTAGGCACCTTAAATCCATAATTAGGCACACAGCTATGATGCCTAGATTTAGGCCCTGATGTTTCAAATCATAAGCTTATATTTCTAATTCTGAATATTAAGCCCATTGTTCATTAAGTGAAAACACATAAGTACAGTTATTTGTGAACCTAAAATTGTGCATGTCAAAATTGTGCTCTCTGAGAATGTGGAGGGTAATGCTGGTCCCCTGAGTCAGACACCGTCACATGAATTTCAAAAAGGAGAATCACCAGGCTGCATTCCACTGTAACAGAAATATTTTGCCACCTTTCAAATGCCATCCCAAATTGTATGCCCAGCCTCTTTCTTTTGGTATTCCTCACTGTAGTGGGGTGGCTGCCCCACTCCTATACTAGATGGGGCTCCAGCAGGCCAGAGAGGCTGTGCAGGTGGGCGGCCAATCAGAGAAGGCCTGCTAGGGAGTCAATCAGAGGCTGAGTAAGAGGTAGCCAATCAGGGCCAGGCTCAGCCCTATATAAAACCTGCCCAGGAAGGGAGCAGTCAGTCTCTCCTAGGCCTTCAGAGGGTCAAGGTCTGTCTCCTGTGCAAGGGGACTAGCACCAGGAACAGCGCAGTGTGGGGCAGACAACGGGAGCAGAAGGAACTCCAGCCTGGTATCTGCCAGGCTGCAGGACCCAAGGGAAGGGCTTGGCTGGTGCAAAGGGGATGAAGGGGAAGCGACCCAGGGAGAGAGGCAGACAAGGGGAGAGAAGGAGGGCAGGAAGGCTGCCACCAAAGGGTCTCTGGGTCGGGACCTAGATTAGAAGGTGGGCCTGGGTCCCCCCCTTTCCCCTTGCACATACACCCAGCCGTTGGATGTGGCGATAGTGGACTGCACCAGACCCCTGGCAAAAGGGGTTAGACTTTGGGGTGTGGTTGGCTGCTGTGGCTGGGCAAAGTGAAAGACTGCTGATACCCTCCCATAAGGGGGTGAACTAGGACTAGGGGGCACTGTCGGAGGGCAGTGTTTTGAAGAAGACGCCGCAAGAAGGAAGCAACCCAGGTCCAGGTGCCAAGAGAGGGCGAGAGACGGATGGGACACCACCAGTGGAGGGCGCTCCACAGTAGACTGAGCTAATTCCCTGATGAGTCAGCAGGAGGCACTGCGGTGGTGAGTCCCAACCCTGTCACAAGTGGTGGAGATTGCAGGCAATGACCAGGGACTAGAAGGACCGACATGTACAAAATGGAGACAGACAAGCTCCTAAAATGGCTGCTGGAAAACCAGCAGCAACAGGCTGTACAACAGCAGACGCAGCTGTTACAGCAACTGGCGGCGCAGCAGCAACTGCAGGCAGCAAAGCAACAAGAATCCCAGCAACAGCTGGTTCGGGAGTTAGCCGCCCAGCAGCAAGCGAGTCAAGATCGACTCTTCCAACAGGTGGCGACCTTGTTGAAAATGGCAGCCACTCCTCCCCCCAACCCAGCTGGAGGAGGACCAGGGGAGGGCTGCGGGGGACTACCGGTGCGGCTGACGAAGATGGGGCCGGGGGACGACCCCGAAGCCTTCTTAGTAACTTTTGAATGGGTAGCTACAGCCACTCAGTGGCCCCTAGAGCACTGGGCCACTATTCTCGCCCCGTATATAACGGGACCCACGCAGGCTGCTTACTGCAATCTGGACCAACAGGAGGCTCTGCAATACAAGAAGGTTAAGGCTGCCATCCTAGACCAGATGGGCATCAGTCCGGAGATGTACCGACAGAGGCTGCGTCGAGAGAAATATCCGCCTCAGGCCAGACCACGGGCCGTAGCCCAGAAGGTCCGTGACCTCTGTTGGAGGTGGCTAGAGCCTGATCAATGTACTATTTGCCAGGTGGCTGAGGCTGTGGCGCTGGAGCAGTTCCTCTGGATCCTTCCCACCGGGGGGAAGGAGTGGGTGCAGTGACACCGGCCGAAGACCCTCGCAGAGGCTACATCCCTCATCAAAGACTTCATGGCGGTGGAGCCAGAAGAGCGAGCGGGTCTTAAGACAAGGACTTCAAGAGGGGGAGTCCAACCCCCAGAGAGAGCAGTGCATAAGACCGGCGGGGGAGGTCCCTGTTTGCCCGCCCAGCAGTTGGGGTCTCCGACAAACCCCAAGACCGGGGGCCCCTCGGCGTCGCGCCTGCCTGGGGACCAAGAGGACCCATCTGGGGAGTCAAGCCTACCACAAGGCACCCTACCCTCAGAGGGAAATCACGATAGATGCTACCAGTGCGGACAAAGGGGGCATTTCAGGAGAGAGTGCCCCTATATGGACTGTAATTATGGACAGGTCCTGATGGCGGACCGACGAGCCCAGAAGGACGGGCTGGCGAAGATGGTGATCCCGGTGCGAGTGGAGGGAACCCCAACCTTAGCACTGGTTGACTTGGGGTGCAGCCAGACTGTCATTTGCACAGGACTGGTAGAGGACTCCCTTCCCGCCGGGGCCCCGATACATTTACAATGTATACATGGGGACGTGAAGGCTTAGCCCACCATCTGGGTACAACTGGAGGTCGCCCAATGAGAGGCACGTTGCTTAGTGGGGGTGGCCCCTAGATTAGTATAACCCGTGGTCTTGGGTCACGACTGGCCGGGTTTTGCCGGTCTTATGCAGGGGTGGAGCGGACAGCACATGAAGAGGAAGAGAGCCTGCTATGGGAGGCATGGTTTGTTGGGCCAACCCAGGCCACAAGACCCTTTGGAGGGGACATCAAGAGGGCCTGAAGTAACCGAAGGGAGCCAAACCCCGACCGATAGTTCGACAGGGGAGGAGACGAGGTGGCTAGATGTTAATGGAGTTTTCCTGGGGGAACAGAGAGGGGACTCCAGCCTTAGCCGAGTCTGGGAACAAGTGGTCAGCCAGGACGGAGAGGCCCATCCTCAGCAATATCGGCCCCAAGGCCCCCATTTTGAAATCTACAAAGACTTACTTTATCGAGTGGCCCAGGAGCCAGAGTCACGAGCCGAGGTGCACCAATTGTTGGTCCCCCGAAAGTTCCGAAGAGCACTGCTCCACCTAGCCCATGCGGTCCCCTGGACAGGGCATTTGGGGTGAGAAAAGACCTTCCTACGAGTAGTCCAACAGTTTTTCTGGCCAGGCATACACCAAGAGGTCCGGGATTACTGCACCTCTTGCCCGGAGTGCCAGAAGGCCAGCCCAAAGGGGGTACCCAGGGCCCCGCTGGTGCCTCTACCAGTGATTGGCACTCCTTTCAAACAGCTTGGCCTCGACCTGGTGAGGCCCCTGGAGAAAAGTAGCTTGGGTCATACATACATCCTAGTCGTAGTAGACTATGCGACTAGGTATCCAGAGGCAGTACCCTTACGAACAACTACAGCCCCCATCATCGCCAATGAGCTATTATAGATATTTTCCCGGGTGGGGTTGCCACGAGAGATATTGACAGACCAGGGGACTAATGTAACCTCTAAGCTGATGGCAGAGCTCTGCAGACTACTGAACATCTGGTCCCTTAAGTCCTCTGTCTACCATCCCCAGACAGATGGATTGGTAGAACGCTTTAATGGGACCCTGAAGGCAATGCTGTGGAAATTCGTGGGGGATGACCCCCGTCAGTGGGACAAGTACCTGCCAGCACTCCTCTTCGCCATACGTGAGGTGCCACAAGCTTCCACCAGGTTCTCCCCTTTCGAGCTTCTTTATGGGAGACGACCCCAGGGGATTTTGGACCTCTTGAAAGAAACCTGGGAGGAACAAGAGACCCAGGTCAAAAGTTTGATCCAGTATATCCTCCATTTGAGGGAACGGCTTCGGGAACTAGACACCCGAGCCAGGGAGAGCCTGTTACAAGCGCAACGCAACCAGCAGGTCCAGTACAATCGAGAAACGAAGATGAGGAACTTCAAATCAGGGGACCGAGTTCTGCTGTTACTGCCCTCCTCAGAGTCTAAATTATTAGCCAAGTGGCAGGGACCGTTCGAGGTGGTTCGGTGGGTGGGACCCGTTGATTACGAGATCCGGATGTCCGGATGACGAAGGGACACCCAAATATACCACATGAACCTGCTGAAGGCGTGGAAGGACCGAGAGGGTTTTATGATTGCCCCATACCCCCCAGAACCCGAGCTTGGGCCCTTAGCCGGTGAGTTCGAGGAGCCGGGCATGGCAGACATTGGCCAGGAGCTCAACCCTACACAACAAGAACACATATGGCAGGTGGTAGCTGCATTCCCCATGGTACTGTCCGCTCAACCAGGGAAGACGACGGTGATCAGCCACCATATTGCCACTATCCCCGGCCAAAAGGTGAGAGAGAACCACCGCCCGCTCCCTAAGAAAATGTGGGAAACTGTGCGGAAGGAGTTGGAATCGATGTTAACCCTGGGGGTGGTGGAAGAATTGAGGAGTGACTGGAGAAGTCCCATAGTGCTGGTCCCCAAGCCAGACGGTTCAATAAGACTTTGCATAAACTTTCGCAAAGTGAACGCCATCTCTCACTTTGACGCCTACCCCATGCCACGGGTGGACGAGTTACTGGAGAGACTAGGACAGGCAGAATTTATCTCCACCCTGGATTTAACCAAGGGGTATTGGCAGATCCCTCTGACACCTACCTTGCGAGCAAAGACAGCCTTTCCCATGCCATTCGGCCTTTTTCAATTTACAGTGATCCCTTCGGGTTGCATGGTGCCGCAGCTACATTCCAGCAGCTCGTAAACCAGGTACTGAGCCCCCACAATTTGTACGCCGCAGCATACATTGATGACATTGTCGTTTATAGCTCCAGCTGGGGAGACCATATTTGGCACATAACCAAGGTACTGCAAGTCCTGGGTGACGCAGGCCTCACGGCAAATCCGGCCAAATGCCATTTAGGACAGCGGGAGGTGACTTATTTAGGCTATACAGTAGGGTGAGAGAAATTACGCCCCATGGTAGATAAGGTACGGGCTTTGAGGGACTACCCCACCCCTAAATCCAAAAAACAGGTACGACAATTCTTAGGGTTGGCGGAGTATTATCGGCGGTTTGTCCCTAATTTCTTGACACTGGCTCCCCGTTGACGGACCTAACAAAGAAATCACAGCCCCAGAAGGTCCAATGGATGGAGGAATGTGAGAATGCCTTCCACACACTCTGAGAACAACTGACCCGGGAGCTTGTGTTAACCCAACCCCACTTTACGAAGCCATTTATTCTCCAGACGGACATGTCTGGAGGAGGTATAGGAGCTGTACTGTCGCAAGAGGTAGAGGGGGAAGACCACCCCATTTTATACCTCAGCCGGAAGCTCTTTCCATGCGAGACGCACTACTCTACCATAGAGCAGGAGTCCCTTGCAGTTAAGTGGTCAGACGACACACTGTGGTACTACTTGCTGGGGAACCACTTCTTCTTAGTGACTGATCACGCCTCTCTCCGCTGGATCAACAGCATGAAAGAAACGAATGACCGAATTATGAGGTGGTATTTGTGCCTCCAGCCCTATTTCTTTCAAGTACTACACAGGCCAGGTAAGGTCCACAGAAATGCAGACTTTTTCTCCCAGATGGGAGAAGAGAAGTATGAGGAAGGGAATGGGACAGGGGAAACCCCTACCATTGTTCTAAGAGGGAGGGTGTATGACGGGGCGGACGGGCCCCGCACTGGGAAGGAGACGGTCAACCCTTCCCTGCTGGCAGAAGAAGCCATGCCCCTGAAGCTCTGCTGGGCATGCTCCAATAGAGAGTCAAGGACAAAAGCCTGCAGAGTTGCTCAGTTAGGGTGGGCGGCTGAGGAAGGAGGACACCCAGCGGAGGCTCCAGCCTAGGAGCAGGGGCAACTCGTTCAGGAGGAAGCCAATGGGCCAGGAAGTGGGAATAGAGACTGGCAGCTGTGGGCACCCTGGGGAGCCCTGGGGGCTGAGGAACCTGAAGGCCCTGATGCCACAGGGACTGCTACATCGGGAGAACAGGTAGGAAGTGACCCAGGAAAGGGAAGGGAGTGGGTATCTCCCACCACTCTGAGGGCAGTGTGTTGCAGTAGGATTCCCTGCTGACCCGGGGCGGATCATGCCCTCAATGACAGGGCCCTGGGTTGGATCCCGGTGAAGGAGGGTGGGCCCGGGCTCCTCTACTGGGGGTCTCAACCCCTCCCCCCTTTTTTGTGATGACATAGTTCACTGACCGCTCTCTTACCTCAAAGGAGATAGATGAACACTGGCTGCTGGGCCGCACTATCCTATAGGGGGAAGAAGATTTAGAGGGAGTGCCCCGATAAGGCTCACAGGGCCTGGGTTAACCCTAAGGGAAGGGCTAGGCCGAAAACAAGCAGTCTTAGGGCCGGGGCAGCAGGAAGGCACAGAGTGCTTCCACTGCCACACCAAGGGCCACATAAGGAGGCACGGCCCCCTGAGGCAGAAAGAGGGAGTGCCAGAAAAACAGGCTCAGTCTGGCTGCCAGAAAGGGGTAGTGCAGGCTGAGTGGAAGAGGGAAGCAAGTTGCTCCAGTTGGAGGAGAGCCGGCGATAGGAAAGAGATTCCCTGAAGGCCCAGCTGTGAGGAGCACAAGGGCGCTAGGGGATTTCTCCCCCCCCCCACCACCCAAGAGCATTCTTAAGGGGGAGGGTGTGTGGTGAGCTATCTGCTACACTCCTATACTAGATGGGGCTCCAGCAGGCCAGAGAGGCAGGTGGGCGGCCAATCAGAGAAGGCCTGCTAGGGAGCCAATCAGAGGCTGAGTAAGAAGTAGCCAATCAGGGCCAGGCTCACCCCTATATAAAGGCTGCCCAGGAAGGGAGCAGTCAGTCTCTCCTAGGCCTTCAGAGGGTCAAGGTCTGTCTCCTGTGCAAGGGGACTAGCACCAGGAACAGCGCAGTGTGGGGCAGACAACGGGAGCAGAAGGAACTCCAGCCTGGTATCTGCCAGGCTGCAGGACCCAAGGGAAGGGCTTGGCTGGTGCAAAGGGGATGAAGGGGAAGCGACCCAGGGAGAGAGGCAGACAAGGGGAGAGAAGGAGGGCAGGACGGCTGCCACCAAAGGGTCCCTGGGTTGGGACCCAGAGTAGAGGGTGGGCCTGGGTCCCCCCCTTCCTCCTTGCACATACACCCAGCTGTTGGATGTGGCAATAGTGGACTGCACTGGACCCCTGGCAAAAGGGGTTAGACTTTGGGGTGTGGTTGGCTGCTGTGGCTGGGCAAAGTGAAAGACTGCTGATAACCCACCCCCCCACTCCATAAGGGGGTGAACAAGGACTAGGGATCACTGTCGGAGGGCAGTGTCTTGAAGAAGACGCTACAAGAAGAGAGCAACACGGGTCCAGGCACCAAGAGAGGGCGAGAGACGGACGGGACACCACCAGGGGAGGGCGCTCCACAGTAGACTGAGCTAATTCCCTGACAAGTCAGCAGGAGGGACTGTGGTGGTGAGTCCCAACCCTGTCACACTCACCAAAATACCAAAAATGAATTACATAGCCAGACAACTGCTCTGAATTCAAGCTTATCCTACTGGAAGCATTGCAATGATTGTTCACTTTTAATCGTTTACAAGACTTTATGGCACTTCCCTTTTTTTCTGAAACACTAGCATTCTTTGTCTATCATTTCTTTTCTCAGCAATCTTTTTTATTCTTTCCTGGGGGACTCTTTGAATGAAGGAAGTCTCAAGATTATTGGTGCTGTATATAAGGTAGCACGTCCCAATAGGAAATCTTTCTCATTTAAAAAGTATACAATGATTCGTCACGTTTTTATTCCTTTAGCTGTAATCAAGAGCTGTATTTGAGACTTCTGGGCAACTGTGGGGTCTATATCTTTAGCAAACTGCACCCTTTGGTCCCCATGGTAATGGTTTGCCTGCAATCAAGCAATAAATCATGCAATGAATGGAGCAGCTCTTGAGAAAAGTTGAAGTCACTGTAAACACTTCCTAGAATAACAACGTGAAAATAAAAAAAAAAATCACAAACCAAACCTCATTACTCAGCCTCCCTCTGTGACCCAAAATAACCACTCACTGTAGATTACAGTTTCAAGGTTAATTATTAAGAAATTACATATTAGAATTAAAAAAATAAAACCTACACCTCTCCAGAAAGCTCAAAGATTTTACTAGATGATAAAGACTGCAGAATGGAATGCCAAAAGGTCAGCAAAACTAACAGGGTTATCTTCAGGGATGTGCTCTTTAAACTGTGATAATTGTTTAATTTCTCGTAAGAGCAGGTGTGATGCTTGACACCTGAGTGCTTGCAAAGGCTGGCCCTCAGTCTCCCTGGCACACAGAGTGCTAATAGATTTTGGCAGGTTTGCAGGGATACTATAGTAAAGGTAAAGAAAGGAAGAGTTACATTATGCAGTAGATATCACTGACACATTTCAAAATGGAAATGACATATTTGCAAATTGCTTTTTTGCTGACCGTCCCTGCTCTGTAAATCAACATTCCATTAACAAGAATTTTAAATTTTACACCTAAGAAAAATTGTTGACCTTCAAGACAGTTCTATTAAAACCAATATAATTTGATTCAAATGAATGGAGCTGAAAAGGATCTCTGCATAAAGTGTGATTCTGTCTTTCTTAAAAGTGCAAGAATATAAGGTCAGATGCATTAATGTATTAGCAGAAGTTGACTGACCAAAAGTCAAAAATTCTAAAAATGTTAATATTTTTAAAACTCCCTTACTTTTGCATAAAATTAGACATTTTTCTTCTCTACAGAAATCTGCTTCAGCAAAAGGAACAAAACCCAATCCATGCTGTCATGGCATATCTCCTAAACACATGCCATTATCTAGTGTGTTAGTAGCTTGGCTTTTTTTGAAGAATTATTTACTGATAATCATAAAAAAAGAGAATCATGTCTATTAAATTTCTATCATGTAGTCCGCATTACAGATATTAAGATAAGAGGTGGTCAATATTTTTCAGAGGAACAGTGTTCTTTTGGAAAATGCTAAACAAAAACGGTTGGCAGGACCATATCAATTTTGTCAAAACATTCAGTGGAAACAAGCCAAGGAGGTAACCCTGTTTTCCTGCCAGTCCACCATTCATCCAGCCACCTGGCTGGCAGGGAAGGTGCTAGGTCCCTGGGCTGACCAAATCCTTGGTCTGCCTAACTCCCTGGGTTGCCCAACTGCCCAGGTTGCTCAGGGAGTTAGACACTTTGCTACGCATGGAACAAGCCAAAAAAAAATCCATTTTGGTTTTCCCATATAGTTTTGTATTTGATGTTTAAACATGACTCTTTAGATTATACATTAGAAAAAGGCATTTGGCTAAATACAATTGTAAAGGAAACGTATAACATATTATCAAACAAAACAGGAGTACTTGTGGCACCTTAGAGACTAACAAATTTCTTAGAGCATAAGCTTTTGTGGGCTACAGCCCACTTCATCGGATGCCTTGAATGGAACATACAGTAAGAAAATACATATACACATACAGAGAAGGTGGAATTTGCCATACAAACTGTAAGAGGCTAATTAATTTAAGATGAGCGACTATCAGCAGAAGAAAAACTTTTGTAGTGATAATCAAGATTGCCCAGTTAGACAGTTGACAAGAAGGTGTGAGGATTCTTAACATGTGGAAATAGATTCAATATGCGTAATGACCCAGCTACTCTCAGTCTCTATTCAAACCCAAGTTAAAGGTATCTAGTTTGCATATTCATTCAAGCACAGCAGTTTCTCCTTGGAGTCTGTTTTTGAAGCTTTTCTTTTGCAGAATTGCCACCCTTAAGTCTTTTACTGAGTGGCCAGAGAGATTGAAGTGTTCTCCTACCGGTTTTTGGATGTTATGATTCCTGATGTCAGATTTGTGTCCATTTATTCTTTTGCACAGAGACTGTCCAGTTTGGCCAATGTATATGGCAGAGGGGCATTGCTGGCACATGCTGGCATATATCAGATTGGTAGATGTGCAGGTGAACGAGCCCCTGATGGTGTGGCTAATATGATTAGGTCCTATGATGGTGTCACTTGAATAAATATGTGGACAGAGTTGGCACTGGGCTTTGTTGCAAGGATAGGTTCCTGGGTTATTATTTTTGTTGTGTGGTGTGTCGTTGATGGAGAGTATTTGCTTCAGGTTGGGGGGCTGTCTGTGAGCGAGGAATGGTCTCTCTCCCAAGATCTGTAAGAGTGAGGGATCATTTTTCAGTATAGGTTGTAGATCTTTGATGCGCTGGATAGGTTTTAGTTGGGGGCTGAAGGTGACAGCTAGTGGAGTCCTGTTATTCTCTTTGTTGGGCCTCTCTTTTAGTAGGTGACTTCTGGGTACTCTTCTGGCTCTGTCAATCTGTTTTTTTCACTTCAGCAGGTGGGTATTGTAGTTTTAAGAATGCTCAATAGAGATTTTGTAGGTGTTTTTCTCTGTCAGAGGTATTGGAGCAAATGCAGTTGTATCTTAGAGCTTTGCTGTAGACAATGTGGTGTGTCCTGGATGGAAGCTGCAGGCATGTAGGTAAGCATAGCAGTCAGTAGGTTTCCAGTATAGAGTGGTGTTTATGTGACCATCGCTTACTAGCACAGTAGTGTCCAGGAAATGGACCGCTTGTGAGGATTGGTCTAGGCTGAGGTTGATGGTGGGATGGAAATTGCTGAAGCAAATACTCTCCATCAACCACACACCACACAACAAAAACAATAACCCAGGAACCTATCCTTGCAACAAAGCCCAATGCCAACTCTGTCCACATATTTATTCAAGTGACACCATCATAGGACCTAATCATATTAGCCACACCATCAGGGGCTCGTTCACCTGCACATCTACCAATCTGATATGCCAACATGTGCCAGCAATGCCCCTCTGCCATGTACATTGGCCAAACTGGACAGTCTCTGTGCAAAAGAATAAATGGACACAAATCTGACATCAGGAATCATAACATCCAAAAACCGGTAGGAGAACACTTCAATCTCTCTGGCCACTCAATAAAAGACTTAAGGGTGGCAATTCTGCAACAGAAAAGCTTCAAAAACAGACTCCAAGGAGAAACTGCTGAGCTTGAATGAATATGCAAACTAGATACCTTTAACTTGGGTTTGAATAGAGACTGGGAGTGGCTGGGTCATTACGCATATTGAATCTATTTCCACATGTTAAGAATCCTCACACCTTCTTGTCAACTGTCTAAATGGGCAGTCTTGATTATCACTACAAAAGTTTTTTTCTTCTGCTGATAATCGCTCATCTTAATTAGCCTCTTACAGTTTGTATGGCAAATTCTACCTTCTGTGTGTGTCTCTCTCTCTCTTTTTAATATATGTTCCATTCAATGCCTCCGATGAAGTGAACTGTAGCCCACAAAAGCTTATGCTCTAAGAAATTTGTTAGCCTCTAAGGTGCCACAAGTACTCCTGGTTTTTTTGCAGATACAGACTAACACAGCTGCTCCTCTGAAAGATATTATCAAACAGACCACTGCCTAGTCTGCTGACCAGTATTGTCCTTACTTGTACTCACCTATCTGTTTGTATCCATCTGTTGTGTCTTGTCTTATATTTTGATTGTAATCCCTTTGGGGAAGGGAGCATCTATTTGTTCTGTCTCTGTACAGTGCCTAGCACAAAGGGGTCCTATATGGAACTCCTCTTTCTCCCATCCTCTCCCCGCAGAGGTATTCTAGTAATTCCTCTGAGGACAAGATTGTGACCTTAACTACACACCCATGGAGCGATGGAATGTAAGGAACACTCTTACTTCCCTGTGTTTGCAACTGTTATTGCAGATATCAAGCAAAGCAAGAAAAACAGGCTTCATGGGTCTGCTCCTCTCTTCTCCCCCCCCATGCAGATGGACAGGGAGTGGGTGGAGTCTTTGCTCTCAAATCATCAACAAGCAAAACTGAGCCAGCATGGCAGGAGAAGTAATGATGCACCATGTACAGGCGAGGTGCAGTTTACATCCCTGCCCCTCTCCAGAGCAAAGCGGGAGCTAGCAACCGGACTGTGATGTAGAATTTCTGGTCTGCCTCTGGGGCAGTAGCAGCCAAGTGCTTCCCCTGATTTGGGGCTTGTGGCAAAGCCAAAACTGAGCCAAAAATGTGTATTTCATAGATGTACATCTCAAAAAAAAAATTAAATTGACAATAGTGATTTTTAGTTTACTATGTGGGATTTCAGGTATATTTTTAGAAACACTACATTTATTTAAGATAAAAGCACTATTGGCACATAAAGCTGAAACAGTCCTAGGGAAATAAAAACTGTCTGCAAGCCATGACTGATAAAGGTGCCAAAAAAACTGAATTGCTGTGTTACAGACAAAGTTCCAACCACTGCAACATCTCATGGTGGTATTTTTGCCTCATAGTCATAGAATAGACCCCAACAACTCCCTCACTGCACATAAACATCCCTTCCCCTTTCAAGCTCTGAAAATGGAACAGCCTCTAGTCAGCAAACTTTTCAGTTAATGCCTCTTGTCAGAATCAGGAATGACAGTCAGTTAAAGGAGAGTACCAGTGTGTAGGGTAGCAGGGAAGAGAAGGTGGTAAGTGGAGTATATTTTCTCCAAGATTGTCAGCCAGTCTCTTGCAATATTTGGTTGGCACTGAGTTTGGTTTTGATAGAAAATTATTTATAAAAAGATACCTTGCTTCCTGTTAAATGCAGATCCTGAAATTAGTCAAGCTTTCCTTAATTACATTAGATTTAATCTCTCTCCTTCACCTGTTCAACCTGAGATTTATCAGAGGCTTCCTGAGTGACTGGCTTCACTTGTACAACTAACACATTTTACAGAGTAGGCTCACAGTGCTTCACATTCTATAAAAATATTCAACAACCCAAAAACCAACCAACCAAACAAATATTAGCTACTAAACCTCCAGATGTTCCTGATGACTAGCAAATCAAAACTCTTACCTATTCAAGATAAAACCAGAGCTCCCTGTAATTGTCATCCAATTACACTGTGATGGTAAAGTTGACAAAAGTGACTGTAGACATTTGAGTAGTTAATTCCAAAGAAAATTTCATTTTGATCATAGGAGGTACCAAATATGTAATGTGTTAAGTAAATAAAATATGGTATGCTAACAACATAGCAATACCAAACTTCAAATCAGGTATGTTTTCCTTCTAATTTACATTTGAACAATTTATTCATTACAGCATTTGATTACATGTGGAATTAGATACAGGATTAATTATTGAAAGATCAATTGTGTCCTAAGGGTTAGATTGTCAAAAGAACTCAAAGTCAGATTCTCTTCTGAGTTCTGGCTTCTTCGTATTGCTCCTATGGTGGAAAGAAAACGGAAAGCAGCCAGATCTGTGTGTTGGGAGTGGAAGCGGGGAGTTATCTATCTGGTACTTATATGCCCTCCCCCCCATTACCAGAGTATCTGAGCACCTCACACTCTTTAATGCATTTACCCTCACAGAACCCCTGTGAGGTAGGGAAATACCCTAGTACCATTTAATGGGGGGTGGAGTGGGCAGTTTGTCTCAACTGGAGTCTCTGGAGTCACAGGCTAGTGCCCTAACCATTGTATCATCCTTCCTCCCCATCACTTTGCTCTCTGTTCTCAGCTGGTGCAGGACTGGGGTAGTCAGCCCCAGTGCCCCATCCAGCCCTGACATAGGGAGCAAGGAGAGCACATAATGAGAGTACAGTGCACACTGGCACCTCTCAGGGGATATATGGCCCTTTGAGGACTCTTGCCACTGATATCAATTAGAGCTGACACATTTAGGGTCCTATATCTTAGTTAGAGAAGCCCGTAGGCTGCTTTAATCTACACTGGAGCTGTGATTGCCTCAGTCTGACCTAGAGATTCAGGGAGCTGTAACTACCCTCCCCCCCCCCCCACACACCTTCCAAGTTCCCCTCCCCACACACAGATTGGATTGGGGTGCTGAGATCTGGGTGCTCAGATTCATGCATGTTAAGGCTTGAAGGGACCATTATGGCCATCTAGTCTGACCAGCATCACACGGGCTATAGAATTTGACCAGTAGATACAAGGGTGATGAGGATCATATAAGGATCTTGATAGATGGACAGATACCTTAAATTTGTCACTGCTGCAGAACTGAGTATTAACCATCCTGACCCTCAGGTTGGGATATATATCTATATATATCTCTATCTATCTAGATAGATAGATAGATAGGGAGAAACTTGGAGAAAGAAGTTAATATTTTTGCGACTGGCTGAAGGTGCTAGGGAATTTGGAGTGTTAGAAGCAGTCCCAGTGGAAATGGATTAGAAACTGTGATGGAGGAAGCTCAAAAGGTTTGAAACTTTATTTCAAGAGTTTGAATTCTTATTCACAAAATACTCTTTGATATGATACTTCAAAATGACAGAAAATTAAAAAGTCTTAAATGAACTCTTGACCTCAGTTTAAAGGTACATGTTCAAAAAACATTCCATTTGAAAATTATTCTGGTAGAGAGAATTTAAACATTACATTAAATGACTAGCAACTTCACATATCAAGCTTTATGCTTAAAATGGAACCTGGATTTGAAGAAGAGTAGAAATAGATGCTGTAATCTCAGCATTGATACCCTACTTAAAGGATAGTTTCTGATGTCTAGGATTTGGCAAGACTTGAACTGCCGACAGTGAAGGACTGAGTTGCAGAAGCAAAACAAAGTCTATCCTTCATGTCCCAGGCTTTGTCAACATTGGGAAAATCCATCAGAAGAAGTGTTAACACATTTTAATTAGCATAATGTTAAACATGATTTTGCCTTTACCATGGACGAAGTCAGCGCTGTGTAGAAATATTATGAAGCCTAAAGTTTTATAAAACAATGCATTTTCCCACTGTAGATGAGGCCTCTGAGAATTACAGGGAAGAAACTAAAAGGATCCAGTCAACTCCTTTGTAGTGGCAAATTTAGATCAACTAATAGTGGAGAAATAGTGGTTGGTGATAAAGAAGTCAAATGAGTATTTATAACTATGTCAATTTAAGGAATGTGTTGGAATTAATG
Source organism: Natator depressus (assembly GCF_965152275.1). Lineage (NCBI taxonomy): Eukaryota > Metazoa > Chordata > Testudines > Cheloniidae > Natator > Natator depressus. The sequence goes on from NC_134234.1 coordinate 280,308,124, forward strand.
GTTATGCAACACAACTTAAGAATGTTAACATACCTGAACTCCATTAACTTGGCAATGTAGACTCTTCCAAGACATTTCTGGTGAAAATACAATTCTATATTCTTATGCTGACAGCTAGATAATTTAACACTCTCAGGTCTTCAGTTTGACCTTCGAAAACATCATTACAGTTTGACTCCATTTATACAGAACTCCTTGTTAACCAGTGCTCAGTCTTGTTCTCTAGTGCTTTACCAAAGTTAGTATTCCAGTCTAGGTATCCAGGTCCAGAGTACTGTGAAAAATGACACCACCCAGCTTTCCTAAAGCTAACCAGCCTCAGGTTACAGGTTATACTTTCAGAGTAACAGCCGTGTTAGTCTGTATTCGCAAAAAGAAAAGGAGTACTTGTGGCACCTTAGAGACTAACCAATTTATCTGAGCATAAGCTTTCGTGAGCTACAGCTCACTTCATCGGATGCATACTGTACAGTATGCATCCGATGAAGTGAGCTGTAGCTCACGAAAGCTTATGCTCAAATAAATTGGTTAGTCTCTAAGGTGCCACAAGTACTCCTTTTCTTTTAGGTTATACTTTGAGTTCTCACCACTGGAGAACAGTGAAGAACTGGGCGATTTCCTTAATACTGGCAGACTGACAGGAGCATACTCAGTACCCAGGCTGGCCAGAAAAGGGACTGAGAGAGACAGCAATTAGGGTCTCCTAAACCAAAAGTATATTGAGCAGCATTATTTCCAGCTGGTCAGCTTTAGATAGCTGGAATACGGCTCCTTCTATGAAAAATGCTAAAATTAGCTGAATGCCTGAAAATCTGTAAATTCCCTCAATAAACTGAATTTATATTTTCCTCTGTGACTTTCAAATATGCATTTGTACTTAAAAAATCTGATAGACAGTGGATCCATTACCCCTGATTTCTCCTAGGATCAGCTGATCTGGGGTAATAAATACATCTTGTGTCTCTTAGAGGAGAGGGATGCAGGCAACATCCATTTCTGTCTCATTGGGTATTGCTTATCAGACAGGATATTCAAATCTATAGGTTATGCCATGTCCGAGAGCATTTTACAACAAAAACCAAACTTCAGAGTAAATTTGAATGTAAACTGAAGTACTAAAAGAGCTGTGTAGTGTACTTACAGTAAGATCTGGTAAATGAGGATGAAACACTAGTTTACTTGCTTTCACTGAGAAACATATGCATGATTTGTCACAGAGGGAGTCTGCTGAAAGTTCATCGTTACTATGGGCTTCACTGGTTAGAGTTATTCCTAAAGAGAATAGCAACTGGAGCTCTCTGGCCAAGATCAGACCTGATATAAGTGGGAACAAAAATTAATGGATTTGTACCCACTTGCACCATTTGACTTTGTGTGTCAACTATGGAAGCTTTATTTCCAGAACTAAATTTGACATCCATGTCATGAGTAACATCCAAAAAACTGGATTAGTCATACAATAGAACCTAAGGTAACTGAGCCTTTAAGACATCTCAGGGTTTGTACCAATTTCAAGTCTTGATGCCAGGTTCCTGTATTTGATGGAGAGTGTCCTGAGTTAATTAAAGTGACAAATAGATTTCATCTCCATTGACGATATCATTCTCTCATTCAGTCAGACAAAACCCTACATACTTTATCACCTTACAAGACTTCCTACAACCTGTCACTCACTTTGAAAGAAATGCCACCCTTTTTCAACAATAACTCAAGTTTCTTTGACATGTGTAGTCTCCTGTAATTTCAACTGATCTTGATAACAGTCAAGCCATACAAGCTGTTTCAGGAAGAAATAACTGCAAAGAAATGTAATATTTTATTGACATGATACAACAGTATCACTGAGCTATCAAACACTTTATTATCTGAGACAAAATGGTGTCAGGTGGGATTGATTAAAAGATTGGCAGCGATTATTCTTGCACTTACAACATGCTTTACTTTCACCTCTTATATTGGAATATTTTACATTTTGTTTGTTTTTCAAAATATTCTTATATTAGTACTTTGGGATTAAGAGCTTTTTCATACATATGGGACTAGAGTATATTATTGCCCATGCCTCCAGAACATTATTGTTGCTAAGTTATGTTTTCTCTGGCACAAGGGACAATGATTTACCCTGGTTCAGATACATGAATACATATAAAATTATTGGTTTTCATTTTCATCTGTGAATACTCTTCGTGAAACAGAGCTCATGCCAAAATGATTAATGTAGCAAGGCTTAAAACAAAAATTTATACTGGGTCTGCTGTCATTCTTTGGTGATTCTGTAAATCAGAGTTGCTTTTTCTGACTACATAGGACATAACGGTTCTCAGTGCTGCCCACAGTTGTATAGGTGCAACACCCATTAAACTAGGTACAACAGATGACTTCATGGCTTTTGAAGGTTTTGCTAATCTGTTTATAATTTAATTATACCCTGATATATGAGTCTTCTGAATGATTGATTTAGCAACATTTCAGACTACAGTAGCTGAAAGAAACCAAAGACAATGCTATGCATTGTCCTCATTTAATTTCATCCTAATCTGCAAAGCCTTCCATGGGATTGACCTAAATTACATGAGGCACTGCCTCACTCTGAGTGACTATGACATCCTATGGCAGCTGCAGAACAATAGGTCTGTCAACCTCAAAAGTGAAACTCTTATATGCAGGAGACAGATATTTCGCGGCAACTAGCCCATGACTTCAGAACTCACTTCCAAGACAAAGCAGAATGACCTTGTATTTCAGCACCTTCAGAATTAAACAGTAATCTTATTTTGTCAAGTAGCCTTATGCTGATAACCCCATACACCTCACATTTTATAAATATCACTTCCTGGAGAATGGAGGAAGGAGGGAAAGATACAGAGATTTTCTTGTGTTCATTTTAATTTTTAAGATGTGCAGGTATCATAGTGATAGGTATAGTATAAGAATTTAGACAGAATTGTGGTATGGCGGGAGTCACAGATGAAGCTATTAAACCTAGTGTTACACGTTCTTTTGCTTAGGGTGCAGGCAGTGAAAGGTCTTTGAAGAAATACTCTATTGTTGTTATGTGAAGCAATTCTTTGGGGGAGCTATGGCAAACAGCAAGACAGTGTGCTCTCTGCCTTAATCTTTCTAACTGAGCTACTTTTGGGGCAGAGTTTCTTTCTGAGACTCAGGCACTGGGGTTTGGGCCAAGATCCCTGAATGAGGGGATTGGCTACGTGCTGCTAGTGACAACCTCTGTTCAAGGACTGTTATGCACAGTGTAAACAAACAAGTTGTACTAAGAAAATACCCAGACTCCATGTCACTGATTTCTCCTGCAATAGGAAACCGATCTGCAAGGCCCCTGAAATCTGCTAACATTCAACCAAAGGGTGACAGTATAAAAAGTTACAGCAAGATTAATTTAATTTTTAAAAATGACATCACCAAGCCCTGTTCGCACTTCGAGTAGTTTCCAATTTATCACTCTTTACATGCATTATCACCATGAGTGAGTTTAGTAATGCTGCTCTGAAACTTTTCCATAGTGCCACCTGTCTTCATGTACGTTATTTAGCTTGAATCCTCCACACAGATTCATGGCTTATTGTCCAGGTGTGGAAACAGTGCTGGCAAATAGGCTGCTGATTTTATTCCTGATTCCAAAAGTAAAAATAGGGATTGTCTGAGAGCCAGCCCGTGCCCTCGAATGAGCCCAGAGAGCATTATGAAAACACAGCACTTTGAATTGGAACAATAATATTCTCTGTGAAGATAAGGGACCACACTGTGAACCCCTTACTCAAATAGGTGAGTAACTCTTCATTAATGTGAATTATAGGTTCAAAATTACGGCCAGTTATGAGAGCGTCGCACAAGATGTCTTGTTTTCCTACCCCAACTCTCCCATCACAAAACAACCCATTCTGCCAGGTAAATATTGATAAACTTCCAAGATGAAAGGATGTGTGAAAGAAGGAAAAACTTATCTACCAAGCCAAGGCAACTCAGCAGCCGCATGCAACAGAGCCAGGGGTGATTGCATTGTTGTCAGCATGACTGCTTGCAGAGTTTGCCAAAGAAGCAGATGTAGCTTCTCAGAGACACTCTCTCCTAGTTTGGCATCTGGGGCCTGTAAACTCTATCCAAAGGGAAAGTGGAATAGTGTGTGAGGATGTGCTGGAGTGTTCATGTGACTGATTCTTTTAGACTCATTGGGGAAATTTCCAGTAGAAGGGTTAGTGAGCGAGCTGATGCTCAGTTACTCAGGTGGAGAATAGCTCTGGAAGAGGACTGTGGATGAAATCTGGCTGTAGCTCAATACCTCTGGGATGAACAGAGTTAGCCAGGAGAAAGGATAGGATTGAGCACAGTGGAAGATTTAAGGAGGCAGTGGCTCTATTGTCATGTAATGCTGAATTGCTAGAATAAAACTTGATTTTAATCCTATTTCACAATACACTGATTGTATGGAACCTATCAACACAACAATAAGTTATGTCTCCACCATGATTATAGCACGTCTTGTTTAAATGACTAAATGAAAAGCTAAAATTGCTGTGGCATAGGGATTTATATTACAATAGACATTTTTGCATAATGCTATGGTGATGCTTCAGCTTTTTCTAACAAACACAGCTTAGAAGATTGTTTTTTAGAGAATTTTGAATAAATACTACCAATAGGGGAGGATATAGTTAAAAGGGAGACAGCAGAAGACAGGCTAGAGAGTCCGGTGAACTCCCAAGGGAGATTGCAAAGCACTGGATGAGAAGCCAACAAATAAACTGACCCTTAGCTACTGGGTGGTGGGGTGTGGGGTGGAAGTTTAAGTAGGCAACCCTACTGAAATTTAGGAATGTATGTAATAAATTTATTACAGGAAGAACAATCAGTACTCAAATGTTTTGATCATCAGCGTCGTGGTAACCTTATGAATCCTGAATTTACTAGCAGCTTTTTATCTCCCTATCATCTAGTAATCTATTTTTTGTTTGAACCAACAATGCTCAAGTTCTGTACAATGCACAAATGTAAAGACAGTCTCTTCTCTAACAAATTTGCAATCCAAGACAGACACACAGAAGCTAAACTTTTTAACTCAGTCGGTAGAAGACAGGGTACACTAGGAAATCCAGATTAGGATTTCTCTATCACTCTCTTGCAAAGATGACTTGGAAATACTTATTTGCCTTTTATCAAAATTAGAAAAAAATTTCTGTATTGAACCCAAGATATTAATACTTCATTGTACCTACCTGGGGTCACAAAGTGTGGTAACTGAAGCAGAACAGATCAGCTGATTCAAAGACTCAATTTTCTATGCCTTTGGCTTTGTCTACACTCCCGGGGTAAATCGACCTAAATTACACTACTCCAGCTACGTGAATAATGTAACCATACTCGACGTAGCTGAGGTCGATGTACTGTGGTGTCTACACTAGGCTGCGTCGACAGAAGACATTCTCCTGCCGACTTACCTTACTCTTCTTGTTCCGGTGGAGTACCAGAATCGAACGGAGAGCGCTCTGTGGTCAATTTAGTGGGTCTTCAATACATCCACTGCATCGACCCCCGCTGCATCGATCGCAATAGTGTCGATCCCCAGTAAGTGTAGACATGGCCTTTCTTACTGTCAATAGCAGCTTTACAGTAGTAAACAGCTGGCAATTTCTGAATGTTCAAAATCACTGGCATCTCACAAAGAACCCAACAAAAATGTCTATTTAGGATGGCTATGGAAATATTGTAAATGAAACAGAATATATCATGCTTAAGCCTAAGATTTTGTCACAGATAGGGACAGGTCACGGGCAATAAAGAAAAATTCACGGAAACCTTGACTTTTACTAAAAATATCTGTGACATAATGGGAGCTGCAGGGTTCACTGCTGCCCATGGATTCCGTGACTTCCAGGACTAAATTATAGCCTTAATCATGCTTTAAAGTAAAGGACAATTGTCAGTTCTGCACTGGAGCTCTATGCAGTTGGAAAGATTTACATGATCACTTTAAATTCGAAACATTTTGTGATAAGAAAAAAGGCCAAGCAGCAACAATATGTGTTTAGCCAGCATAACAATTAGTCCAGTAATAATACAGAATATATTTCTTCTTTAGTGCTCTTCTATGGATTACAGATGGGATCTAAATCAGAGCTGGATAAGCTTGGGAATATTGTACTTATTTTCAGTTTAGGAGCCAGCAGGAAAATCTATATAGACTTCAAGGCTCATTGAGGACCCTAGCTTTATAGACAGGAAACAATAGAAACAAAACATTAAGGAGGCTTAAGGGGAAAAAGAACTGATGCTGGATTTTCCCACACAGAATCAATATTAAATGGATTGTGTCCCTGTTTTTTCCCCATATTCAAATAGCCTGACATTTTACTGCTGTTATGGCCCTGTTGTTCCCTGTATTTACACAAATTACCAAGAAAAGTAGGTCCCTTGCATTCTTCAGAAAGAGTCTAGTGGAGAAAGAGATAGTACCTTGTTTTATTTCCATCATCATCAGAATTCTTTTAGCTTCTTCCCTTGTTCTCTGTTAAATCTATGAACATTGGGTTGCCAATACATTCAGTTGCTATTGTCTTTTCCTTTATTTCTTCCTTTGTACTATACTCAAGCTGTTTTAAATGTCATGGGTAATATGAATATTTTGTTTACTTATATTTACTCTATTCCTTTTCATCTTTGCTGTTGCTTTCCTACTCTGATCCCATATCATCCAATGCCACAGAATAACCCCCCCTGCCTTTTTAATGCATTTATTCATGGACTTTGGACATACAATGATTAGGAAAAAACTGATTATAATTCATAATTTGTACTTTGTAGAATTTTACCTCATTCCCTACCCTTCAGGTATAGCTGATCTGAAAGCTTCTTCTAAGGAACTCAAAATGGACCTGTTTGTGTTCAAAATATTTATGAACCTTAAAAACATTTTTCAGAAACATCAACGTTCATGCCACCATCCTTTGAATTTGAAGACCCTTGAATTTTAAATAGTTTAGCACTAAACCACAAATACTTTGGCAACAATTTTCTGGTATCACAATCACTAAGAAGTTCTGAATCTGTAATCAGTGAAAAGTCCTAAAAACATACAACAAAGTTCGCAAAAGTCAACAGATGCAAAACACAGATGGAAAGCAATTGGCCCATTGCCAAAGACCTTGTACCTATAATGTAGACACTACGCCATCTTTATTTCCTGTTTTCTTCTTTGTCCATTGTTGTAAATCAGCTGCAACCAAATGGGCAACTAGGTCATTGTAAGCTGAATGCTAGACTTCCATTTTAGTCTTATGCTTTTCAGCCTCTTAGAAAACAGACCTGCTCCTACATGGATGTAGTCTGAGGACTGGTTAATTTCCAAAGTTTTAATAAGTTTGTGATCTGGGAACCTCTTGGTGCCAACTGGCAGAGAGCAGAGGGGGTGCATGGATATATGGATAATAATGCACTACAGAGTGTCATGTGAGGTCTCTACAGAGAGCCAGTAGCCCACTGATCATCATAATCATTGTGAAATGTATGCATGAATAATATTTAAGGAGTTATTTGTCAATACTGAAAATTATGTTCTTAAAGCAGGTAACCAGGAGGTGACATGTCTCAAGGAAGTTCCTTTCAGGCAGGAGGTAAGTAACAGATGTTTATCTCCCTGTCTGTTCATTGTATTGTCTGCTTCACAATAGTGATCTATTTGCATATTGAACCTAATCGCATAAATGGACAAAAGAGGGAAGACACAAGCTGATATTATGACTTCTCTTATGAATGGAAGATCACAGTCATGCGTCAAACCTGGAAAACTCTGGAAGGACTTTGGGTGAGCCTTGTTCTGAGGCAGTAAAATATCTAGTTAAGTAATTCCAGGTTCTAGAATGTATGATATGATTTTATTTTATATGTAACTGTTTGTTTCCAGTACTTCTACTTCCTCTCACTTACATCTCTATATTTTGTTCAATAAACTTTTACTTATTTTCACTATGAGCATATCTAAGTGCTGTGTGTTAAGTGGAGCAGTGATAAGCTGTACTGCTTTTTTAGAAGCAGCGAATCTGTGAATACTATGAGTGTCCAGTGGACCAGAGGCTGGACCCTCCAGAGAGATGCTTGGGGTTGGAGTTCCTATCTCTAAGATGTAGAGAGACAAGAGTCCCTGCATAGGCCTAGAGAGGAGTGCTTGTGTTGCCTGTGGGCAGTGGATTTCGGAGCTGATCCCCAGGAAGCACAGACAAAGCTTTCTCATGCTAAAGGCAGATGTAGTGAGGTGCCTCACAACACTGGGCACCCCTGGAAAGTGTCACAAGTCCACCAGCAGGCAAGTGAGTCAGGGTGAAGGGAGGGTTTGTGGCTACTGGGAGGAGGGTTGGGTTTGGACTTCTGTTTTGAGTAAGTCTGATTACCAACCTCCTTGCTGGAAACAATTTCCTTGCTGACCTTTTCTGACAGCTCCTATAGTGCCATAAGCCACTCATATTCATTTAAATTCTGGAGCCTAACTTCACATCCCGGGCCTATCGCTAGACTTTTGGCATTTGCTGTAAAAAAAACAAAACCAAAAAAACCCACACCTGTTTTCTCTTTCACTGTTTAAAAGAAAATGTTTTTATGGTTATAGACTCCTCTTCTGAACAGACTTTTGGAGTTGGAGTTTTATATGCCCGGGCTGTACTGGATGAGTCATCGTTTTTCTTCAGGACTGATACCTAGTATATGATTATATATATGAGTTTCCAAGTGTTCTCTGTCTGCCTCTTCTGAGACCCTCCCTACAGGGGCTCATACACACATTTCTAGTGATTTCTAGTTTGCAGGAAACGAGAAATGTTGATGTTAATAAAATAATCTCCTACTTCTAATTGCCGTTGTCAGCTATAACAAAGACCCAAACCCACTGTTGCCCTAAAATTGTTGTGTAGAAGGATCTCAGGCAGTTGAATTCTATTGACATAACTAGCCACTGAAAGCAGCAACTAATTAGCCTGGTGTCATTGTTGTGATATGTTAAAACACTATACTGAAGAATAAGTTTGAGACTGTTTTTTTTTGACCTTTAGAAAGACACTGGGACACTTGCTGCTTTGCCTCTTGAAGGCTTGAAGTCAGTGAGGTTACCACTGACTTCAGTGAGAACAGAGCTAGGCCAATGCTGCTGCTCCAGAAAATCTTACTGTTAGGGCACAATTGTAGTGCTATCTGTAGCAAGAGTAATTGAGTGAGAGTGCTGAAATGAGTCAGGGAAGGGTGACCAAGTCATTCCTTAGCACCATCTAATGAGCAGAAATGGCCTGGCATTAAGTAGAATCACAAAGAGCATACAGATCAGAACAAGAAGTGCCATATGGCAATCAGAATCAGACAATATTTACAGAAAAAATAGTGTAATGGCACTAAAATTAAAGGGTGCTCTTACCTGGGATCTCCAGATACCTAAGAAATCCTGGACCTGAACAAGACAATTCATGCTGTTGTTCCACAAGGTCACCTTTTCCCCCATGTCCAGCACAGAAGAATCCTGAGACCTATGATTTATGTGATGTACAGAAGCTGCTCTCTATATTTTCAGGCAGTATGACTCACATGATCTTCAGCTGCATCACCATATCTTGTTGAAATATAGTTTGAACACACACTTTTACTGGCACAATTGGAAAAGTAGTGTTTAATGATTGGTGAATTTCAAAAGCCTTGGAAGTTCATTTTGGTTGCAAGAAGTAAATGTTCTCATGCCAATTCAGACTGTCCAAGCCTCTGAATTAGGTAAAACTGCACTTTAACTGGCCTTTCTGGTAAGAAACAAGCTCTCCTGTAGTTTTTCTGGGATTTCCCACTTTTGATTGAGCCAGAACTATCAGAAGTGGGAGAGGAATAGCTCAGTGGTTTGAGCATTGGCCTGCTAAACCCAGGGTTATGAGTTCAATCCTTGAAGGGGCCATTTAGGGATCTGGGGCAAAAATAAGGGACGGTACTTGGTCTTGCTGTGAAGGCAGGGGACTGGACTTGATGACCTTCCAAGGTCCCTTCCAGCTCTATGAGATAGGTATATCTCCAAGGCTAGCCTCTTCCAGTCTCTGCAAGCATGTTACTAGCATACTTCTCTTCTCCCCTCCTTCATCTGGTGGGAGGGAATCATAGAGGGTCTTCTTTTCTTTGTTTTTGGAGAGGCAGTAGAGGGAGATAGAGAACCAGCAAGTGGTTGTCTCTACCCCTCACAAAGATTGATGGTCTTCCTCACATGCTCTTCTCATGGCTCTTCCATTGTGATTTCTCTATCCTCACATTGGAAAGTGCAAAGTAGGATTGCGCCTTACCATCCAGGCAGAGAGGGGATAGACACAGACTTTTAAAAATGTCCCATTGTATTCTGAGAGTGTGACGTCCAGTTCTATTTTTTTTTATTTGGAGTGGGAAGGCAGGAAGGTATGTACATTTAATACTCCATCTGACCAGCATCACCCTTGTCTTACTTATTGCCTTCGAGTCTTCTGGTAGTAGAGGAATTGTTTTTAATTGAGGATCCAAGAGGGCAATTATATGCTACCTACACTGCACAATTCTTATAAACACCGCACCACTGTGTATCTATTTGCTGCATATTCCACAAGGGACATTGTTTAATTTGTTCAATTTGTTTTTAAAATTATTTCTGAGCAGCTTCAGGACTTTGGTGAGTGGAATGACCTGATTCAGAGTCCCTCACCAGCCACATGCTGAAAGTAATAATAATACACAATTTCCTCCATTCTAAAATGTTGCACAGTAGCTGCACTTTAGCACTTCTATTATAAATCCATTTTCCTCCATAGGTAAAGGTGCTTATTGGCTATTTTCATTGGGTACGTCTTCACTCGGCGGGTAGTGATCGATCTATCGAGGATTGATTTATCATGTCTCATCTAGACACAATAAATTGATCTCTGAATCGACGCCAGTACTCCACCTCAGCAGGAGGAGTAAGCAGAGTCGATGGGGGAGCCACCATGGTCGACTCGCCACCGTGACGTCGCCACGTCGCCACCGTGACGGCCAGCTAAGTCGAACTAAGACACTTCGGCTTCAGCTATGCGAATAGCATAGCTGAAGTTGTATATCTTAGTTCGAAACCCCCCCCCCCCCCAGCAGTGTAGCCCGAAGTCTCTTAAATCTTATACAAGATGGTTCTTTCCAGGTGGGCTAGACAGATTTCATTGCCATTAGTCAATCATGATGATCATGTTACACATGAACCTGTGAGGAACAAGTCTTCATACAGCTGTCCACCCACATCAATTCACACTTTGTTTACGCTACATATATGTAGTCTTTTTTCCATATCTTGACTGTTCTGTAGTTACTGTGGAAATAATCATGTGATTGGCAGATGATTGACACCTCAGTAGTAGAAAGAAATCCATTTGACCCATGTTTTGAAATGCAGCAAGATCACTAATTGTCACCTCTTTGATCTGCAAACACAGTCATCCTCAATAAAATACTCTTCAGGGTCCCACCTCAATTCTCAGCAAAGAGTAAAAAGTAAAGTAAGTAAAAAAATGTACTTAAAAAATCTCCATGCTACCATTCATTTACTAGCATGGATCAGAGTATAAGCAAAAATAACTAATTATTATTATTGCAATCTACTCCCTCTCTGGTGCTAATATGGAACACACTAGGCATCCGACTAACTTATTTCTATGTTTAATTAGACTATTTTCATTGACTATGTGGGGTAAAATTTTGAGCCCCTTGAAGTCAATGGTAAACGGGGCCAGGATTTCATCCCTGGAATAAGTATTATTAGATTATAAAACTGGACATTTCCCATGTACTATTTATTTTCCCACTCAAAAGTTTTCTGCATAATTAGAGTGACTTCAATAAAAGCATTCAATAAATAAATAAATAAATCTGGTTATTGCACATAAAAGAACTTGAACCTGAAAAACTGTACATTCAAACACATTGCACCACAGAGTCCTAGATAAGGCCAGAAGGGGCCACTGTGCACATCTCTGACCTCCTGTGTAACACAAGCCATAAGACTTCCCTGAATTAATTCCTGTTTGAATATGAGCATATCTTTTTACTAGGGCTGTTGATTAATCACAGCTAACTCATACGATTAACTCAAAAAATTTAATCACAGTTAAAAAAATAAATCATGATTAATCATAGAATATCAGGGTTGGAAGGGACCTCAGGAGGTCATCTAGTCCAACCCCCTGCTCAAAGCAGGACCGATCCCCAAGTAAATCATCCCAGCCACGGCTTTGTCAAGCCTGACCTTAAAAACTTCTAAGGAAGGAGATTCCACCACCTCCCTAGGTAACGCATTCCAGTGTTTCACCACCCTCCTAGTGAAAAAGTTTTTCCTAATATCCAACCTAAATCTCCCCCACTGCAACTTGAGACTGCAACATTACTCCTTGTCCTGTCATCCTCTACCACTGAGAATAGTCTAGATCCATCCTCTTTGGAACCCCCTTTCAGGTAGTTGAAAGCAGCTATCAAATCCCCCCTCATTCTTCTCTTCCGCAGACTAAACAATCCCAGTTCCCTCAGCCTCTCCTCATAACTCATGTGTTCCAGTCCCCTAATCATTTTTGTTGCCCCCCACCGGACTCTTTCCAATTTTTCCACATCCTTCTTGTAGTGTGGGGCCCAAAACTGGACACAGTACTCCAGATGAGGCCTCACCAAGGTTGAATAGAGGGGAACGATCACGTCCCTCGATCTGCTGGCAATGCCCCTACTTACACATCCCAAAATGCCATTGGCCTTCTTGGCAACAATGGCACACTGTTGACTCATACCCAGCTTCTCATCCACTGTAACCCCTAGGTCCTTTTCTGCAGAACTGCTGCCTAGCCATTCGGTCCCTAGTCTGTAGCGGTGCATTGGATTCTTCCATCCTAAGTGCAGGACTCTGCACTTGTCCTTGTTGAAGCTCATCAGATTTCTTTTGGCCCAATCCTCCAATTTGTCTAGGTCCTTCTGTATCCTATCCCTACCCTCCAGCATATCTACCTCTCCTCCCAATTTAGTGTCATCTGCAAACTTGCTGAGGGTGCAATCCACACCATCCTCCAGATCATTAATGAAGATATTGAACAAAACCGGCCTGAGGACCGACCCTTGGGGCACTCCACTTGATACGGGCTGCCAACTAGACATGGAGCCATTGATCACTACCTGTTTTCCAATCTGTTAATCATCCTTGCAGCTCTTCTCTGAACTTTTTCCAGTTTATCAACATCCTCTTTGAAATGTGGACACCAGACTGGACACAGTATTCAAGTAGTGGTCATACCAGTGGTAGATATAGAAATAACATACCCTCTTTATTCCTACTTCATATTCCCCTATTTATACATCCAAGGAATGTCTTAGCCTTTTTAACTACCACACCACACTAGGAAGTCACATGTAGCTGAGTATCCACAATGACTCCCAAATATTTTTCAGGGTCACTGTTTCCCAGGATGGAGTCCCCATCCTGTAAGTATGGCCTGCATTCTTTATTCCTAGAGGTATGACTTTATATTTACATTAAAATGAATATTTTTCTTGTGTCTAGCTTACCATTTGGTCCAGATTGCTCTCTATCAGTGATCTGTCTTCATTATTTACCACTCCCCAATCTCTGTGTCATCTTCAAAACATTATCAGTGACAATTTACTTCTCTCCAATGTGAGAGCTCACCATTCATGCCTAGCCTTTGTTTTCTATCTTTCAATCAGTTATTGAGCAATGAGAGGGCCTTCTTTCTGATCCCAGGACTGCTTTGTTTGCTTCAAAATCTCTGGTGAGGAACCTTGTCAAAAGTTTCTGAAAGTCCAAGTACACTAAATCAATTTCTCCACATTTGTTGACCCCCTCAAAGAATTCTAATAGATTGGTGAGGCATGATTTCCCTTTATCGATTGGTGAGTCATGATTTCCCTTCACAAAAGCCATGTTGACTCTTTCCCAAAATATCATGTTCATATATGTGTCTGATAATTCTATTCTTTACAACAATTTCAACCAATTGTCCTGCTACTGAAGTAAGGCTTACTGACCTATAATTACCCGGATCACTTTAAAAAAAAATCTGTGTTACATTAGCTACCCTCCAGAAATCTGATACAGGGGATGATTTAAGCAATAGTTTACATACCACAATTAGCAGTTCTGCAATTTCATATTTGATTTCCTTCAGAACTCTTGGGTGAATACTGTTTGCTCCTGGTGACTTATTATATTTTAATATATCAATTGGTTTCCTGACCTCCTCATGACACCTCAATCTGGAAGAGTTCCTCAGATTTGTCAACGAAAAAGAATTGCTCGGATATGGGGATCCCGCCCCCGTCCCCCCCGACATCCTCTGCAGTGAAGGCCAATGCAAAAAATTCATTTAGCTTCTCCACAATGACCAAAGATTGTAAAGCTTTCTGTTTCTGATGGACTTCAAAAAATTGTTACTGTTAGTTTCTCTTCTGCTCTTTAAATACTTTCTTGGTCTGCCTTAGTATACTTAAACTCTGACAAGTCAAGTGTAAATGCTCATTTTTATTTTCCTCACTAGGATTTTATTTCAATTTTAAAGGATGCCACTTTGACACTAGCCACCTTTTTTACTCTGCTATTTAGCCATGGTGGCATTATATTTGGTCCTCTTAGTTCTGCTGCTTTTTTTTTTTTAATTTACAGTATTCATTGTGTTTGAGCCTCTGTTATGGTGTTTTTAAGTAGTCTCCATGCAGTTTGTAGGCATTTCACCCTTTAGATTATTCATTTTAATTTCTGTTTAACTAGCCTCCTCATTTTTGTGCAATTCCCCTTTTGGAAGTTAAATGCTGTGGTGGATTTGTTTGACATTTTCCCCCCATAGGGATATTAAATGTAAATATATTATGGTGGCTATTATCAAAGGTTTTAGTTGTATTCACCTCTTGGACCAGATCCTGTTCTCCACCTACTACTAAATCAAGAATAGTCTCTCCCCTTATGGGCTCCAGGACAAGGTGTTACAAGAAGCAGTTATTTATGGTGTCTAGATATTTTATCTCTACATCCCTTCCTGAGGTGACATATACCCAGTCAATATGAGGAGAGTTGAAATCCCCCATTTCTGAATTTTATGCCTCCTTAGCGTCTCTAATCTCCCTGAGCATTTCACAGTCCCCATCACCATTCTGATCAGGTGGTAGACAGCATAATCCTACTGATATTACTCTTATTGTTCAAGCATGGAATTTCCATCCATAGAGATTCTATGGCACAGGCTGATTCATTTAAGATTTTTACTTTATTTCACTCCTTTCACACATATAACAGTATATGTAGATATAATATAATAGATAATATTGCCACTCCCCCAGTAACATTATTTACTGTGTCATTGCTATATATTTTATACCCTGGTATTACCATGTCCCATTGATTATTCTCATTCCACCAAGTTTCCACAATGCCTGTTATATCAGTATCCTCATTTAATGCCAGGAACTGCAGCTCACCCATCTCAGTATTTGGATTTCTAGCATTTGTATATAAGTGCTTGCACATTTTGTCAGTATTCAGTTTCTTGCCTTCGTGTGTGCCTCCATTTGACAGTTTTTCATTAGCTCCTACATATATTTACCAACATCTTTCCTGTCATCTTTACTAGGATTTAGAGTTTCCACATCAATCAATTGATCCCTAAGGGATGTCTCTGCCCAACTTGTTAGCTTTCCCCCAGCCCTTAGTTTTAAAACATCCTCTCCAAGCTTATCAATATTATATGCCAGCAATCTGTTTTGGTTTAGGTGGAGCCCATCCGTCCTGTAGAGGCTCCTCATTCTCAAAAGGTTCACCAGTTCCTAATAAACTTAAACCCTCCCCCCATGACATCATCTCATCCACGCATTGAGACACCACAGTGTCTTTCTGTCTCTGTGCTTGGAGCTGGAAGCATTTCAGAGAATGCTGCCATAGAGGTCCTGGACTTTATTCTCTTATCTTTGGCTGCCAGGAACTCTCTTCTATCTTTCCTTAGGACATTGGTACCTACATGTACCATGACTAGACCCAACTATAAACACACCTAGCACAGTTTCAGGGCAACTGCACCTATATACCCACTCTGTGGGCTCACAAGGGCATCTATTTAAAGATTTTTGACTCCCTGCCATCATCTGTCTTGGGCAGAAACACACCTTTCACTCTCTCCTGACTCGGGGTTTTAAGGCTGCACAGTTCCCTGATTTGTACAGTGATATCCTCAGCAATCCAGGCTGCCCCAAAAGCAGCCCCTTCACTTTACTTTCTTTCTGAGGGCAATGAACAATGTATTGCCCACAATTTCAGAGAGCTCTTTCTAAGCAAGCACATTTAATTTTAAGGTAAAAGCATTACAGAAAAAACATCTTAAAACAATAAAAGAAACCTACATGCAAGCTAAGAAGCTTATAAGAGGTCATCCCCCAACTCCAGCCTGGGGGTCAAGTAGGTTCAGTCCTTCAAAACCCACAACTGGGTTCCCCCATGGCTACAAGTTCATATTCATCTTATATCCAGAACCAGAATCTCCAACCAGGCACATCAACTGTTCCTTTATAGAGGTTGGGCCTTTGATTTTGGCCTTTTGTAATAGGTAATCAGCAGGCAATGACTCCTCTCCTGCAGGCTTGTCTGCAAAAGGCTGATTTGGGGGTAGGGTGGGGGTGGAAATCACATTATTTTTCCTTACGGGTTCTCCAGGAAATCCACTTCACACTTATTGTCTGCCACTTTTGCAATATAGTTTTTTGAGCTCCCAGGTGTTGTATCTATCACATCTCCCCCTAGAAAGGTTGCATACAATCCCAGCCCACAATAATACATCAACTTAATAAAACAAGGTCTTTCAAGGATATTACAGGAAATTGTCACAACTCCCACTCAGTATGATTCCCTACTTATAATTACATTTTGAGACCTATCATTTAACCAGTTTTTAATCCATTTAACGTATGCAATGTATCATTCTACTTTTTTAATAAAAATGTTGTGTGGTACTCAGTCAATTGCCTTGCAGAAGCCATACACCAGCTATATTTGATTATCTGTTTGAAAATGTAATTCTAAATATCTTATTGTAACACACTGCAAAAAATGCTTCCTTAGAAGAGAGAGGCTTTTAAAACTGAGTTACATATTAATCCAAAAGGAATGAGTCTCACTTGAAATGAGTGTGACTTCGACAGCTCTGAGTTTCTTCTTTGGAATTCCCTGCTATGTCAGAAACAACAAACCCAGCAGCACTTATTCCCTGCATGTGAAGTCTGTCTAGATTCTGTCATATCTACTCAAACATTTGATTGTTTACATTGTAGCTACTCCCAAAAGTCTGTTTTACAGTCTTCTGATTACCACTACAAATTTCAAATGTGAATCTTCTCGTCCCCCCTCTCTTTTCCATTTCCTCTTCACCTGCCCTCAATCAAACTTCTTTACTTGTTGCAATAAAATACTTTGTCTTCACAAACATTTTATATTGCTAATTACTTTTACTGCCTATTCCTGTGTCCCATTTTATTCATCCAGCATACTATCCCAGCCCATGGTTGTGTGTTTGCCTTACATAAAAGAGGTATATAACTCAGGTCAGGACCAGACCAAACCAAACTGTCTAATATAAAGAGTGGAAGTATTGCAGTTGCCATCATTGGCAGAAAGAGATCTGAAGGTTGGAAGGTTTTTTGTTTTGTTTTGGTTTTTTTCCACTGTGGTTCAGGAAAGATCCTTTTTCAGGAAGGCAATTAAGTATGAATTCCAAGTGCTTTTCTGAATTAGGCCCTTGCACCCTCAAATTCCAGAATGAGAGAGAGGGCAATTCCCCAGCTCCTAACAGTTTTTATTGACACCACATCTTCCTGCTCATGAAGAAAGTCATGTGAGCCTATCTAGTGAGGTCCTATAGGGACAAAGAGAACTTTCATTTCTAATTCACTGAGAACAGCACAGAGATCAAAGGGCCTGCTTCCTTCTATACAAACCTCTATCTTCACTCTCTTACTGCTCAGATCCTCTACCAGGCAAGTTTGCATGGCTGCTAAATGCATGCCACCCCTACTGTGGTTACCTCTCCAAAAATGGGATTCCCAACATCTCTGTGTGCAAGGTCAGGGCCTTCTGATCCTAACCACTAATGTGGTCTTCCACACACACCAAGCCAAAGCCCTATTTTGATATCACCTGATAATTCTAGATACCCTGTTAGAATCTGTAATTTAATATTTTTGGATTGTAGTTCAGATGAGGTAAATACCAGTACACTTCTACTGAACACAAATCTTTTCACTGGTCTGTTTCATTATAGGTATCTTGTTATTCAGAATGTTTTACATGAATTATAGGTGCTTGGAATTATTAGATTCTTTCATGATGCTGGCCAAACTTTTATTGTTGCAGTAAGGATGTGTGTGTGTTTGTTAAAACTTGCATTTCCTATGAGCAATGGACAATAAGCAATATAGGCATTTAAGGAACTAAGCTTCCCTGACCAACCCAATTGCTTGTGTTGTTGTTGTTGTTGATAAAATTGTAATATTAATGGATGAAAGGCTCCTGCTAGATGCAATAGATTTGAGTTTTAATAAAGTAAATGACACCATCTCACCAAATTGTACTCCCAAAACAAATTCAAATTTGCCTTGGATATGAGCACTGTCAAATAGACTAAAAATTGTCTGAAGCATCATAAAAGTCCAATGATAAATGGCAATGTATGGAATTAGAGGGTGGGAGGTCCTATCCTGTTTACATTGGTGATATGCAAGAAGGGGTTAACAGTCTGATAAAGGAGCTCATAGATAGTACTAAAGTGAGAGACATTGCGAACACCTGTGGGGAAGGAAAAATTCTAGAAAGAGACCTAGGGTGAGATTTTCAAAAAAGCCTAAAAGAAAGTTAATGGCACTTCTGCTTTCAAATCACGTAGACTCTTTGAAAATCCCACCATCAGGCTGGTTAGCAATGTGTGCCTATAGAAAATTGCATGTTAAAATAGCTGGGGGAATATAATCTAAAACACATATATTCTACAGTGAGGGAAACAGTAATGCTGAACGAATCCTAGCAGAATCACTGATTATAAGGCCAGAAGGGACCACTGTCCTCATCTAGTCTGACCTCCTGTATGGCACAGGCTATAGGACTTCCTTAAATTGATTCCTGTATAAACTAGAGCATCTCATTTAGAAAAACATCCAAGATTTCTGGTGATGGAAAATCCAGCACAACACATGGTAAATTGTTCCAGTGGTTAATTACATCAACATCATCATGGCAACTCCCAAAGGAATGTAGCCTCCTTGTAGATGAGGGGTTTTAAACCTTTTTCCTTCTGAGCCCCCCTCAACATGCTATAAAGACTCCATGGCCCAGCTGTGCCACAACAACTGTTTTTCTGCATATAAAAGCCAGGGCTGGCGTTAGGGAGTAGCAAGCAGGGCAATTGCTGGGGGCCTCATGCCACGGGGCTCCTGCAAAACTATATTGCTCAGGCTTTGGCTTCAGCTGTGGCGGGGCTCAGGCTTCGGCTTTCTACCCTGGGCCCCAGCTGGTCTAATGCTGGCCCTCCTTGGCGGCCCCCCCAGAAACCTGCTCGCACCCCCCAACGGCCTCGGACTTCTGGTTGATAACCACTGTTGTAGATCAAGTGCCACCTGTACTGATTTCAAGCAACATGCAGGATATCAGAATGAACCTTCTACAAGGTTTAATTTTGGTCATTTTCATCTCATCAGCAGGGAAACTCATAGCTATTTCAGCTACAAGGACAACTGACCAGATTATTGCAGGTGTTGGCCTCAGCATGAACACTCTCACTATGTGAACATACTGACCACAAAGGGTTAATGGTTAAATACACTCACTGTTAAAAATGTTTGTCTTATTTCCACTGTGAATTTGATTAGCTTCAACTTCCAGAAGTTGTAGTGGGAAGCAAGTGAAATGTGAATTTACAATGCAATATAGCAACCCAGTATTGCATTGGCTTTTCTTATGTATTGGATGCTGCAGTATCACTGTTGTATTTTGAGGTGGGCCTGACTGAACACTGCCAAACAGCTTCACGAGCTGATGCATTCATTCAAATTCTGAACTGCATTGGATCCAGTCACATTCCCATGAATGTTTGTGCATAATAGGGAATAACAAAGATACTGACAAATTGGAGCAAATTCTGAGAGAAACAAAAAATGATCAGGGAATTGGAAAGACAGACTACTGTAGAAGGTTTGAAGTAGCTGGAGGTGTATGGAAAAGTGATGATTTGGAATGAATGAGGCATGATTAATGTCTACAAATTGAAAGTGTGCAAACACTAAGGAGTAACAGGAATTATTTAGGGTGCAACCAAATGTTATAACTCTGAAAAGTGTGATATAATTAGAAGAGGAAAACTTAAGGGGAGTATCATGGAGATTTCCAGCTTGGAAAAGAGACAAAGGGGAGATAAGATAGAAGTCTATAAAATCGTGGCTGGTGTGAAGAGAGTAAAGAAGGAAGTGTTATTTACTCCTTCTCATAACACAAGAACTAGGGGTCACCAAATGAAATTAATAGGCAGCAGGTTTAAAACAAACAAAAGGAAGTATTTTTTCACACAATGCACAGTCAGTCTGTGTACGTCTTTGTCAGAGGATAGTGTGAAGGCCAAGACAACAGGGTTAAAAAAAGAACTAGATAAGTTCAAGGAGGATAGGTCCATCAATGGCTATTAGCCAGGATGGACAGGGATGGTGTCCCTAGCCTCTATTTGCCAGAAGCTGGGAATGAGCGACGGGGGATGGATCACTTGGTGATTACCTGTTCTGTTCATTCCCTCTTGGCATCTGCCGTCGGCCACTGTCGGAAGACAGGATACTGGGCTAGATGGACCTTTGGTCTGCCCCAGTATGGCTGCTCTTATGTTCTTATGAGAAATTCTATTAGGCTATGACATAGGCGCCACAAGGAAGTGGGAGAAGCACATCAGACCTGTCCATTGTTCTCTATACTAATTTCCCGTACAACACTGAGTCAAGGGCTGCATTAAGGAGGCTGTGTTGGTGAGTATCTGAGTGTCTGTTGTGGGGACAGTTTGACCGTGTGCTTGACTGGTTGTTTGAAAAGTGTGAATTGGTAGTGCTTTGTTCCAGGTGAGCTTTGAGTGGGCCTGACTGTTATAAAAAGCCAGTCAGCTGCGAACCAGATGAGCAGCGAACAGCAGAGAGGCTTCCATCTTGCCGGCTTCTCTGAGTAGTTACTACAACTCCTGAGGAAGCTCTTAGAAGGAAGGTAATATGGATGGGGAGTGTTCAGCTGTTGTGACCTGCACTGGATGTGCCATGTTTGTCTTTCTTCCACAGGACAGAAGCGACTTTGTCTGTACAAAGTGCAAGCTGGTCTCCATATTGGAAGAGAAGGTTCAAGGTCTGGGGCAACAGGTACCAACCCTGCGTTGCATAAGAGAAACTGAAGATTTCCTGGACAGACGTCAGGATATGCTTCTACGGATACAACGTTCTGAAGATTCAGAGCAGGCTGCACTGCAGGGACAGGAGGACGGTGAAGAAATTTGGCAGCATGTGACCTCCAGAAGAAGAAAGGGGAGTGTCCATGTACCAGCAACGCAGATACAGGTAAGTAACCGTTTTCATGTTCTCTCCACAGGTACTAATGCGGAGAGTGGACTAGATGATACATCTGAGGGAAGGGAACAGAAGGAGACTCCACCGATTGGAAGGCATGAGATGCACCCCTAGGGTTGGGGGTTCCACGACCACCGCTCCCAAGAGAAGGAGGCGGGTGGTGGTGGTCGGGGACTCTCTCCTCTGGAGGAATGAGTCATCTATCTGCCGCCCCGACCGGGAAAACGGAGAAGTCTGCTGCTTGCCAGGAGCTAGAATTCACGATGTGATGGAGAGACTGCCGAGACTCATCAAGCCCTCAAATCGCTACCCCTTCCTGCTTCTCCACATGGGCACCGATGATACTGACAAGAATGACCCTGAGCGGATCACTGCAGACTACGTGGCTCTGGGAAGAGGGATAAAGGAGTTTGAGGTGCAAGTGGTGTTCTTGTCCATCCTCCCCGTGGAAGGAAAAGACCTGGGTAGAGACCATGGAAGTTAGCGAATGGCTACGCAGGTGGTGTCGGAGAGAAGGCTTTGGATTCTTTGACCATGGGATGGTGTTCCAAGAAGGAGGACTGCTAGGCAGAGACGGGCTCCACCTAACGAAGAGAGGGAAGAGCATCTTCACAAGCAGGCTGGCTAACCTAGTGAGGAGGGCTTTAAACTAGGTTCACCGGGGGAAGGAGACCAAAGCCCTGAGATAAGTGGGGAAGTGGGATACTGGGAGGAAGCACGAGCAGGAGTGCACGAGAGGGGAGGGCTCCTGCCTCATACTGAGAAAGAGGGATGATCAGCGAGTTATCTCAAGTGCCTATACACAAATGCAAGAAGCCTGGGAAACAAGCAGGGAGAACTGGGAGTCCTGGCACAGTCAAGGAATTATGATGTGATTGGAATATCAGAGACTTGGTGGGATAACTCACATGACTGGAGTACTGTCATGGATGGATATAAACTGTTCAGGAAGGACAGGCAGGGCAGAAAAGGTGGGGGAGTTGCATTGTATGTAAGGGAGCAGTATGACTGCTCAGAGCTCAAGTATGAAACGGTAGAAAAACCTGAGTGTCTCTGGATTAAGTTTAGAAGTGTGAGCAACAAGGGTGATGTCGTGGTGGGAGTCTGCTATAGACCACAGGACCACGGGGATGAGGTGGACGAGGCTTTCTTCCAGCAACTCACGGAAGTTACTAGATCGTAGGCCCTGGTTCTCACTGGAGACTTCAATCACCCTGATATCTGCTGGGAGAGCAATACAGCAGTGCACAGACAATCCAGGAAGTTTTTGGGAAGTGTAGGGGACAATTTCCTGGTGCAAGTGCTGGAGGAACCAACTA
Source organism: Natator depressus (assembly GCF_965152275.1). Lineage (NCBI taxonomy): Eukaryota > Metazoa > Chordata > Testudines > Cheloniidae > Natator > Natator depressus. The sequence goes on from NC_134234.1 coordinate 280,331,070, forward strand.
GGGGCAGAACTCTTCTTGACCTGCTGCTCACAAACCGGGAAGAATTAGTAGGGGAAGCAAAAGTGAATGGGAACCTGGGAGGCAGTGACCATCAGATGGTCGAGTTCAGGATCCTGACACAGGGAAGAAAGGAGAGCAGCAGAATACGGACCCTGGACTTCAGAAAAGCAGACTTTGACTCCCTCTGGGAACTGATGGGCAGGATCCTCTGGGAGAATAACATGAGGGGGAAAGCAGTCCAGGAGAGCTGGCTGTATTTTAAAGAATCCTTATTGAGGTTACAGGGACAAACCATCCCTATGAGTAGAAAGCATAGTAAATATGGCAGGTGACCAACTTGGCTGAACAGTGAAATCCTTGCTGATCTTAAACACAAAAAATGAAGCTTACAAGAAGTGGAAGATTGGACAAATGACCTGGGAAGAGTATAAAAATATTGCTCGGGCATGCAGGAGTGAAATCAGGAAGGCCAAATCACACTTGGAGTTGCAGCTAGCACGAGATGTTAAGAGTAACAAAAAGGGTTTCTTCAGGTATGTTGGCAACAAGAAGAAAGTCAAGGAAAGTGTGGGCCCCTTACTGAGTGAGGGAGGCAACCTAGTGACAGAGGATGTGAAAAAAGCTAATGTACGCAATTCTTTTTTTGCCTCTGTCTTCATGAACAAGGTCAGCTCCCAGACTACTGCACTTGGCAGCACAGCATGGGGAGGAGGTGACCAGCCCTCTGTGAAGAAAGAAGTGTTTTGGGACTATTTAAAAAAGGTGGACGAGCACAAGTCCATGGGGCCAGATGCACTGCATCCAAGAGTGCTAAAGGAGTTGGCGGATGTGATTGCAGAGCCATTGGCCATTATCTTTGAAAACTCATGGCAATTGGAGGAAGTCCCGGACGACTGGAAAAAGGCTAATATAGTGCCCATCTTTAAAAAAGGGAAGAAGGACGATCCTGGAAACTACAGGCCAGTCAGCCTCACCTCAGTCCCTGGAAAAATCATGGAGCAGGTCCTCAAGGAGTCAATTCTGAAGCACTTAGAGGAGAGGAAAGTGATCAGGAACAGTCAGCATGGATTCACCAAGGGCAAGTCATGCCTGACTAATCTAATTGCCTTCTATGATGAGATAACTGGCTCTGTGGATGAGGGGAAAGCAGTGGACGTGTTGTTCCCTGACTTTAGCAAAGCTTTTGACAAGGTCTCCCGCAGTATTCTTGCCAGCAAATTAAAGAAGTATGGGCTGGATGAATGCACTATAAGGTGGATAGAAATCTGGCTAGATTGTTGGGATCAACCGGTAGTGATCATGGCTCCATGTCTAGTTGGCAGCCCGTATCAAGTGGAGTGCCCCAATGGTCGGTCCTCGGGCCGGTTTTGTTCAAAATCTTCATAAATGATCTGAAGGACGGTGTGAATTGCACCCTCAGCAAGTTTGCAGATGACACTAAACTGGGAGGAGAGGTAAATACGCTGGAGGGTAAGGATAGGATACAGAGGGACCTAGACAAATTGGAGGATTGGGCCAAAAGAAATCTGATGAGCTTCAACAAGGACAAGTGCAGAGTCCTGCACTTAGGACGGAAGAATCCCATGCACCGCTACAGACTAGGGACCGAATATCTAGGCAGCAGTTCTGCAGAAAAGGATCTAGTGGTTACAGTCGACGAGAAGCTGGATATGAGTCAACAGTGTGCCCTTGTTGCCAAGAAGGCCAATGGCATTTTGGGATGTATAAGTAGGGGCATTGCCAGCAGATCGAGGGACGTGATCGTTCCCCTCTATTCGACATTGGTGAGGCCTCATCTGGAGTACTGTGTCCAGTTTTGGGCCCCACACTACAAGAAGGATGTGGAAAAATTGGAAAGAGTCCAGCGGAGGGCAACAAAAATGATTAGGGGACTGGAACACATGAGTTATGAGGAGAGGCTGAGGGAACTGGGATTGTTTAGTCTGCGGAAGAGAAGAATGAGGGGGGATTTGATAGCTGCTTTCAACTACCTGAAAGGGGGTTCCAAAGAGGATGGCTCTAGACTGTTCTTAGTGGTAGCAGATGACAGAACAAGGAGTAATGGTCTCAAGTTGCAGTGGGGGAGGTTTTGGTTGAATATTAGGAAAAACTTTTTCACTAGGATGATTGTGAAACACTGGAATGCGTTACCTAGAGAGGTGGTGGAATCTCCTTCCTTAGAAGTTTTTAAGGTCAGGCTTGACAAAGCCCTGGTGCGGATGATTTAGTTGGGGATCGGTCCTGCTTTGAGCAGGGGGTTGGACTAGATGACCTCCTGAGGTCCCTTCCAACCCTGAGATTCTATGATTCTATGATTCTATAAGTTCAAGGTCTCAGTCCTTATCCTCAAGGCACTCAATAGCCTGGGCCCAGCGTATCTAAAAGATTGTCTAAAGCTTCAAGATGAATGTTGTGATCAACAGGCGCAATGAAACTTTCCGCCATGAGAGATAAGTTAGTCTGTGCAAGTGTCAGAACTTTATGGGGAGTCCAGTCCAAGACTGAGGAATGATTTCTCACAAGAACTAAGCATCATCACAAATGTTGCCACCTTGCTTCAAGTGCAAGGTGCACTTCTTGGAGCTTGCCTTCTCTAATATAAACACATATACGGATATACATTTTTTTAAAAAACGTACCAAAATTAAATATTCCACGGCTCACACAATTCTCCCTTTGGGGAGAGGATGAGAGAGTAAATGAACCTGATGTATTAAATGTTAGTCACATCACTTAATGCACTACTGAAAGGCGTTCAGATACTATGGAGATGAAGGTGATATAAGAACCTATATAGAATAGAAGCAATCTTTGACTGGGACATTATAAAATTAGTCTGGACAAAACACTTGCAAATGTATGATAGAGAACAATTTTGTGCGGGTGGAAGGATGGTCTAAATAACCTAATAGGTCATTTCCAGCTCTTTGGTTCTGATTTTGTATTCACAGGTAGCTTCTGAGTAGCTATGAGGTCTGCTTAACATTAATGATTCGTTTTTAGCCTTTCTTAATACCAAATTGCTAACACTCTTCACTTCAGTGAATAATACACTTGACTCAATTTCACTCACTCACTGTGATGTAAGTGCCTGATAAAACATCATCTCCTTCCTTGGTAGTGTTTGACATTTCAGTTTCACTAAGGTCCCCCTACAAGTACAAAGTAATTTAAAGAACAAATTTCTTCCTAAGAAGAGCTCTCTCCTAAAGAGGAAGTCACTTATATGGCAGTGACAAAGCTACCCGTCAACATACCACAGATTCATGAAAGAAAGAAAGAATGCACATTTCAAATGTGATAGTATCTACTTACATTACATAAGTCTTCAAAAGTACACTGCATTTTCACAGTTAACTCCAATTAATACTGTTAGGGGGTTTATTCCTTCACCCACTTACTTCCCTGGTCCTTCTCGCATGAACAGAGAGCAACAATACCCGAAGTCCAAAGGTGCAAACAATTCGATGTTTATTGGGGTGAACTTCCAGCAAGCATGATTCCAGTTTCCTTCCTTAGTATTCTCCTTCCCAGCTCTGACACCACAGAGCCTTACACCTGTGTCCCTGTTCCCATTCCTGCCCTTAGCAAAACATGGTTCCAATTTCCTTACCCCCATTCCCTCTTCCCATTTCCCCCTTTAGCAAAACATGATTGCAATTTCCTTACCCCATTCCCTGTTCCCATCTCCCCCCCCACACACACACACACCCTCCCACCCACGCCCACTCACTTCCTCATTGACTACAGATTATATAGTAAAACTTGAGTTCTGCTTAGCTATACCTTAACCAATCATTTTCCTGAAATTTAACTAACCAATCCTAACATATTGTAACATGATTATGTAACCAATTATATCCCACCACCTTAATTAGTTTACACCCAGCAAAATTAATTATACAGCAGACAGGAACAATCACAGAACCAGACAGAGATTATACAGACAAACAATAACAAAGTGGGAACTATAATGACAAAACAATACAGAAGTGAGGATTTCACATCCCAGTATTGATAAGTGAGATCTTGCCAGACAGGATGCTGTTTCCTTTTACATTTTCTAGGCACTTCCCTTTCTCTGGAGGTGATAGGCATCATCAGGACAGGATTGTATTCCTAACAGCCCAATAGCACCTTCTTTCAATGTGACTAATTTGGAATGTGAGGATGTGACCTTTTGCTTCCCAGCTTATGGCTGCCTCTGTTGCTTAGCCAAAGGCCTTAGCCTAAGAACAGGGCCTCAGACTGTCACAGTAAGAAAAGGCCCTTACACCGGCAGACAGTGATTTTGATTCTCTTTTGTACCTCTATAACTAGCCAAGTGATAAGAATACACCTAAATTCTTAGAGTATAGGCCTTTACAGACAGGCCTGAATATCTATATTCTAACAAATACTACAGCAGTTTTGCAAGTAAATCTCCTGTGCACTGATTCAGAAGTTCTGAAACTTCCACCATATACAGAATGTTAGAAAAGTGACTTGCTTGCTAGAGATAAATGAACTAAATCAATTAACTTACTGTGTTAGGTAATAGGTTAGAAGTAAGCTGCTGTTATAGTATGAGTTTTTGATAAACATCCCAGTACTTTATACATACTTGTAAGTATTCAACTATAAAACTTACAGTCATATTACAGATGGCATGTACTGATTATTTATATAAAGCTACCAAAGCAAGGATCAAAACCATTAAAAATATCTTTCTCTCTCAAATGCCAGCATGCTCACTCCATTGTACTATGTAGCTATACTGGGCCAGATTCTCAGGGGTGAAAATTTACTTCATTTATTTGAGGATTCTTGCCCATAAAATCCAGATTTTGACTTCTACTTTTTCAATAGATAGTTTTGCAAAATGAAATTAATTCTTGCCTGTTTTCTTAGAAGTGCCAATTTTTCAAATATCTATATGAAGCATCATGATTTTCTAGATTTCCAGCACTGAGTGCTAGCATATATTAGGTTAGATCTGAGCCAGACAACTAACATATTGCCAAATGTATGGCCTGAATCTGCATTTTATAACTATTTTAGTTTAAAGTTATTCAGCAGACAAAACAGGGAATTGCAGTGTTAGTAACATTTTTCAAGCCAAAGACATAGAAAGAAAAAATGAAAACATATTTTGAATGGAGCTGGGCAAATTTTTTGGGCAAATAGTAAATTCACTGGACCAATTCCTTTTTCCGGGGCACAAAAATTATTTGAGAATTCGGTTCAAATTCAACCAATAGTTTTGAGGTGGTGGAGCGGAGCGGAAAATGCAACAACAACAAACAAAAACCCTGAAGCAAAACTATTTTTGAACTAAACTTTTTTTTAAAGTTTTTCAGTTCAGCCATCAAACTGAAAATCATTAATTCGTTTAAGTCTAATTCTGAAGCTAATTTGATCCTTATTCGCCAAGATACTGTGGGGAGTAGCTGTAATGGTTATGTAAGGATGTGATCTTCGGAGATTAAAGGTCATCTTCCATTTTGAAAGGTGGAATTCTGGACTGCAGGAGGTAGATCAGACTATGGCTGTTGCTGGGCTCTTGTTTCTGTGTTATGTAATGTTTAAATAAAAAATAATTCAGTTGTTACATACAATCTCCCTGTGCCTTAAGAACACACACACACACATAAGCAAATGTTCAAGTGGTTTGTTGAACTGGGGCCTTAATTAGCAAATATATCGAGAGAACTGGATGGGGGTTCCCATTAGCATAATGGGGCATCTCTCACTTTTTTCTATATTGTTCATTCACTTGCATACCCATTTCATTTTAAAGCTCTTTGAGGCCACAGGTCAAGGGTGCGTGTCTAGTAAATCACTGGAGAAATCTCCAAGAATAGCAAATTATAGGCCAAATTTTCAAAATGTGTGATTTGGATGTATACTAAAGTCCTGATTCAAAGCCCATTGAAATCTTTGGATCCGGCCCTTATACTGTACACAAGGTATGAATCAGAGACTCCCTAAAAGCATCAGAATTTGTGCATCTCTGAAATCTGTCTGTAAATACTTAAGGTGCTAATTCAGATATAGACTTATAAAGTCTTTTTCTCCTTGACTGCTCTCATTCTCAAAAAAAAAAAAGAAAAAAAAATCCAACGGAATCAATAAAAAATATTGGCTGCTTTCAGGATTACTTTTCATGATGAGCATTGAACAGAAACAATGAGTGTGTGAGCATAAATCAGTTTGTTCAAAAGATATTTGAGTCTCTGCCAAACAGTTCTCTACAGCTGTATTGTACATTTGGGATGGGTTGAGCTCAGGCTGTGGGATTCTCTGTGGACAGTCCACAAGTTGGGAAGGGACTTTCAGGGCACAATTTGTTCTGAGCTAATGTTTAACACAGAAAACTGAGCCGAAACATGGCAAGAACAATAGAAAAAGCAAAACATTTTGTTTAAAACTTGGCTTTATTCTTATCTCCCTGCTCTGATCTCTCAAAATAGCAATGATGCTATATTTGCCTGCCATGTTTTGGGTTTTTTTTATCTTCTTTATTGAAGCAGCACAAGTTTCTTCACCTTATTTTAAGGACAATCTAATTGCTGCAAGCCTAAGAGTATCAGTGTAGCTTCCTACCAGGAGTTATATTTAAATTCTGTTTGCGAAACCCAAAACTTTTGTGGCTATTTTATCAGCAGACCAACTTATTCACAATAAAAACTGACAAAGGACCAGATTCTCTGCTCTGTTGAGTGTAAATATGACATACCAAACAAGTGCCAGGGAATTGGTTATGATGTCTCTTTGGCTCCCTGCCTGATACTTGACCTCAGCACAAGCTAGAGCAGTCTTGGGTCTGCTTTAACTTGCTCCAGCTAGCAACAATCTCAACCATCCTCCTGTGTAACCCATCCTTGCCACTCCTCCTGCCCATCATGATACCATCCACATGCCCCTTCTCATATCCAGCATGCACTTTTTTGTCCAGGGTTGTGGGGAGGGTGGTATAGAAATCAGTTATGCTGGCTCTGCACTCACTGGGCCAGTCTCTTCTCAATTTGTACAACCTGAATAGTGTAAGGGAGCACAGTAGGGAAGAAAATCTGGCCCAAAGATATTGGATACCTGTACTACATAGATCTTACTAGGGGGAAGTTTCTTTAATTTGTTTATTTAATTGAAAACTGATGAGATTGGAGTGGGAAAATTACTGGCCACAGTTTAAAGAAACAGAAAGGGAGCTCCAAATATGGGAGCATTTCTGTGTTTCCTGTAACTCACCAGCGCTGTAAGGTGATGTAACTTACGCCAGTTAAGTTACATAACTTAAGTCAATATAACTTACATCGACTTAAAGCAGTGTCTACACCACGATATGTCGATGGGAGATGCTCTCCTATCAACATAGCTTCCTCCTATTGTTGAGGTGGTTTAATTAAGTCGATGGGAGAGCACTTTCCCGTTGACTTATCTTGTCTTCACAAGAGCTGCATCAATCACGCTGATTTAGTGTGTAGTGTAGACAAGGCCATAGTACTATTTATCATAATCTTCATGCCTCTGCTTCAAATGGGGCAAAGAGAAAAGGATTCTGTGTAAACCGATTGAACCTGTGGTCCCAGATAGAGCTCTGCGAACTTGGCCAAATATCTCAAGTAAGCCAAGCTAGTTTAAAAGATGAGGGTTTGCCAGTATCTAAATGATCTTTTCTTAAACACTCATTTAACAAAATCTAGTGCTAATATGTCAGTGATAATAGCCGCTTTTCACTTCCATCATCTCAGTTCTCCCAGTCCATGGTGATTAACATGCCCATTAATAACGTTATTATTACTTGTTTATTTGTAATAAGTTCATTGTGGAAAGGAAATCTCACACAAACTGTGATTGAAATAGATGACAGTTAACATAAAATACATTAAAAATACTATAAGAAAGCTGAACAATTAATCAGCGTAACACGTGCATGCACCAATGCATTGCTTCCAGCAATACAACAGCTGTTCTTTTATGCATTTTTAACATCTTCCAGTAATTCTTCTTTCATGATTAATTACATGAAATTACACAGTTGGGCTTCCTGGGTAACATTTTCCATTAATGCAACTACCCAGAATTAAACAAGGTCATCAAAATACATCATAATCAAGCAACCTATGAGTCCCCATGAATAGCTGGGTCGTAGTGCATTTGAGTGATTAGGGTGCTGAAGGGAGACTTAGGAGATGTTGGTTCTAGTCCTAGCCCTAACACTAGTCTGCTGGAGGACCCAGAGCAAGTCACTTCACCCATCTGTAAAATGGGGATAATAATGCTTGCTTTCTTTGTAGAGTGTTTTGAGATCTACAGATGAAGAGGCAAGTATTATTGTTACTACTGATACTGGAAGGTAAATTCTGAACTCGTGTACACCTTCACTCAAGCCTGTTGGGCCTCCATTCCTATTGTTGAGGAGGTAATGTAAGCTCAGCAACCTGCTATCCTGCTTCACTCCCAGATCATCAGGGGATTCCCTGGCAGTCCCTTTTCCATCTCCTTTATGGTGTTTTTGGAAGCTACCAAATAGGTGCTTCTCAGGGTAGCCTGAGGGTATGCAGAGGTATTCCAAGGGGTACATCAACTCATTTAGATATTTGCCTAGTTTTACAACAGGCTACATAAAAAGCACTAGCAAAGTCAGTACAAACTAAAATTTCATACACACAATGATCTGACTGTACTGATCTATATCCTGGTCAAGCAACACACCTAGGTAAATGCTTAACTTTGAGCATGTGAATGCTCCCATTGACTTTACTGGGATTACTCACATGCTTAAAGTTAAGCCCTTGCTTCTTAAGTGTTTTCTGTATCAGGGCCTTGGTTATGTTTTAATTGTTGTAATAAACCTACATAAGCAGTTTCAAATTATGATGAAGTATTAATTAATTATACTGTCATGTGACTGATGATACCAAACATATGTACACATTTTTAAAGACATGGCTGAGTATCAGAAAATGTTTATATTAAAGGATTCACTTAACTGAAGCAATTAATGGATAACATTTATGTAGTTATTTAACAGCTTTAAAATTGCAGATGGCATCTTTCAGATGCTACATAGTCCAATTATTTAGCATAAACTACAGCAAATAATATGTGAAAAATAATTTAAATATGATACAATATGTTTAATGTGTACATAATTTGTACAATATCTTGTGGCATATAACTATTTCAGCATTTTTGCATGAGATATCAATCTGTTGATGGCATATGACAAAGTGGCAGATTAGTATGTCTTTATATATTTAAAATAAATTTACACATATTTGCATGCCTTTTTTTCCACAGCAACAGTTGGGCTTATTTCCATGTTAATTTGACTCATTATATGCATATGATGAATTATTAATGAATGTAGTATTTCAGGTATTAAACAGTTGTTTAGACTTCTATAATATATAATATAATAAATTGAGTGCTAAACACTCAGCAAGAGAGAGAAGGAATTATCTCGCCCATTAGGAAGATGAAGTTAGGCAGTGGAATGTTAAAATACATACAGCACTGGTCTAAATCTGCTCCTGTTGAAGTCAGTTGTAAAACTCCCTTAGACTCCTATAGTAGCAGAGTTAGATAATCATAGACTCATACAAGGGTAGGACTGGAAGGGACCTCAATAGGTCATTTTGTCCGGTCTCTTGCACTCAAGGAAGGACTAAGTATTATCTAGACCATTCCTGACACGTATTTGTGTAACCTGTTCTTAAAAATCTCCAAAGGTAGAGATTCCACAATATCCCTTGCTGCAATGTAAGGCCATTGCTTCTTGCCCTATCCTCAGAAGTTAATGAGAATAATTTTTCAACCCCGCTCTTTGTAACAATCTTTTATGTACTTGAAAATTATCATGTCCCACCTTAGTCTTCTCTTCTCCAGACTAAACAAACCCAATTTTTTCAATCTTTCCTTATCGGTCATGTTTTCTAGACCTTTAATCATTGTTGTTGCTCTCCTCTATAGTTTCTCCAATTTGTTCACATCTTTCCTGAAATGTGGAGCCCAGAACTGGACACAATACTCCAGCTGAGGTCTTACAAAGTGCAGAGTAGAGCGGAAGAATTACTTCTTGTGTCTTGCTTACAACACTCCTGCTGATATATCCCCAAATTATTATTACTTTTTTTGAAACAGTGTTACACTGTTGACTCATATTTAGCTGGTGATCCACTATAATCCCCAGATCCCTTTCCCCAATACCCCTTCCTAGGCAGTCATTTCCCATTTTGTATGTGTGCAATTGATTGTTCCTTCCTAAGTGGAGTACTTTGCATTTGTCCTTATTGAATTTCATCCTACTTACTTTGGACCATTTCTCCAGTTTGTCCAGATCATTTTGAATTTTAATCCTATCATCCCAAGCACTTGCAACCTCCTTCTCCCAGCTTAGTATCATCCACAAACTTTATAAATGTACTCTCTACCCCATTATCTAAATCATTGATGAAAATTTTGAAGAGAACTAGACCCAGGACTGATCCCTTCAGGGCCCCATTTAATGTGTCCTTCCAGCTTCACTGTGAACCACTGATAACTACTTTCTGGAAATGATTTTCCAACCTGTTATGCAGCCACCTAACTGTAGTTCCGTCTAGGTTGTATTTCCCTAGTTTGTTTATGAGAAGGTCATGTGAGACAGTGTCAGAAGCCTTACTAAAGTGAAGATATACTACATATACCACTTCCCCCTATCCACAAGGTTTGTTACCCTGTCAAACCTATTAGATCAGTTTGACGTGATTTGTTCTTGACAAATCCATGTTGATTGTTACTTATCACTTTATTGTCTTCCAGGTGTTTGCAAATTAATTGCTTGATTATTTGCTCCATTATCTTTTTTGAGAGCTGAAGTTAAGCTGACTGGTCTATAATTTCCCAGTTTGCCCTTATTCCCCTTTTTATAGATTGGCACTACATTTGCCCTCTTCCAGTCCTCTGGGATCTCTCTCATCTTCCATGAGTTTTTTTTTTAAGATAATCACTAATGGGTCTCATATCTCCTCCGTCAGCTCTTTGAGTATTTTAGGATGTATTTCATCAGGTGCTCCTGACTTTAAGATATCTAATTTTTCTAAGCAGTTTTTAACATGATCTTTCCCTATTTTAGCCTCAGATTCTGCTTCATTTTCATTGGCATTCATTATGTTAGATGTCCAATCTCTACTAACCTTTTTGGTGAAAACTGAAACAAAAATGGCATTTAGCACTTCTGCCATTTCATCATTTTCTGTTATTGTTTCCCCACCCCACATTTAGTAGTGTGCCTACCCTGTCCTTGGTCTTAGAATTGTAGAATCATAGAATATCAGGGTTGGAAGGGACCTCAGGAGGTCATCTAGTCCAACCCCCTGCTCAAAGCAGGACCAATCCCCAATTAAATCATCCCAGCCAGGGCTTTGTCAAGCCTGACCTTAAAAACTTCTAAGGAAGGAGATTCCACCACCTCCCTAGGTAACACATTCCAGTGTTTCACCACCCTCTTGGTGAAAAAGTTTTTCCTAATATCCAACCTAAACCTCCCCCACTGCAACTTGAGACCATTACTCCTTGTCCTGTCCTCTTCTACCACTGAGAATAGTCTAGAACCATCCTCTCTGGAACCACCTCTCAGGTAGTTGAAAGCAGCTATCAAATCCCCCCTCATTCTTCTCTTCTGCAGACTAAACAATCCCAGTTCCCTCAGCCTCTCCTCATAAGTCATGTGTTCCAGACCCCTAATCATTTTTGTTTCCCTTCACTGGACTCTCTCCAATTTATCCACATCCTTCTTGTAGTGTGGGGCCCAAAACTGGACACAGTACTCCAGATGAGGCCTCACCAATGTCGAATAGAGGGGAACTATCACGTCCCTCGATCTGCTTGCTATGCCCCTACTTATACACCCCAAAATGCCATTGGCCTTCTTGGCAACAAGGGCACACTGCTGACTCATATCCAGCTTCTCGTCCACTGTCACCCCTAGGTCCTTTTCCGCAGAACTGCTGCCTAGCCATTCGGTCCCTAGTCTGTAGCGGTGCATTGGGTTCTTCCGTCCTAAGTGCAGGACCCTGCACTTATCCTTGTTGAACCTGATCAGATTTCTTTTGGCCCAATCCTCCAATTTGTCTAGGTCCCTCTGTATCCTATCCCTGCCCTCCAGTGTATCTACCACTCCTCCTAGTTTAGTATCATCCGCAAATTTGCTGAGGGTGCAATCCACACCATCCTCCAGATCATTTATGAAGATTTTGAACAAAACCGGCCCCAGGACCGACCCCTGGGGCACTCCACTTGACACCGGCTGCCAACTAGACATGGAGCCATTGATCACTACCCGTTGAGCCCGACAATCTAGCCAACTTTCTACCCACCTTATAGTGCATTCATCCAGCCCATACTTCTTTAACTTGCTGACAAGAATACTGTGGGATACCGTGTCAAAAGCTTTGCTAAAGTCAAGAAACAGTACATCCACTGCTTTCCCTTCATCAACAGAACCAGTAATCTCATCATAGAAGGCGATTAGATTAGTCAGGCATGACCTTCCCTTGGTGAATCCATGCTGACTGTTCCTGATCACTTTCCTCTCATGTAAGTGCTTCAGGATTGATTCTTTGAGGACCTGCTCCATGATTTTTCCGGGGACTGAGGTGAGGCTGACTGGCCTGTAGTTCCCAGGATCCTCCTTCTTCCCTTTTTTAAAGATTGGCACTACATTAGCCTTTTTCCTGTCGTCCGGGACTTCCCCCGTTCGCCACGAGTTTTCAAAGATAATGGCCAATGGCTCTGCAATCACAGCCGCCAATTCCTTTAGCACTCTCAGATGCAACTCGTCCGGCCCCATGGACTTGTGCACGTCCAGCTTTTCTAAAAAGTCCCTAACCACCTCTTTCTCCACTGAGGGCTGGCCATCTACTCCCCATGTTGTGATGCCCAGCACAGCAGTCTGGGAGCTGACCTTGTTTGTGAAGACAGAGGCAAAAAAAGCATTGAGTACATTAGCTTTTTCCACATCTTCTGTCACTAGGTTGCCACCCTCATTCAGTAAGGGACCCACACTTTCCTTGGCTTTCTTCTTGTTGCCAACATACCTGAAGAAACCCTTCTTGTTACTCTTGACATCTCTTGCTAGCTGCAGCTCCAGGTGCGATTTGGCCCTCCTGATTTCATTCCTACATGCCCGAGCAATATTTTTATACTCATCCCTGGTCATATGTCCAAACTTCCACTTCTTGTAAGCTTCTTTTTTATGTTTAAGATCCGCTAGGATTTCACTGTTAAGCCAAGCTAGTTGCCTGCCATATTTACTATTCTTTCGACTCATCGGGATGGTTTGTCCCTGTAACCTCAACAGGGATTCCTTGAAATACAGCCAGCTCTCCTGGACTCCTTTCCCCTTCATGTTAGTCCCCCAGGGGATCCTACCCATCCGTTCTCTGAGGGAGTCGAAGTCTGCTTTCCTGAAGTCCAGGGTCCGTATCCTGCTGCTTACCTTTCTTCCCTGTGTCAGGATCCTGAACTCAACCAACTCATGGTCACTGCCCCCCAGATTCCCATCCACTTTTGCTTCCCCCACTAATTCTTTCCGGTTTGTGAGCAGCAGGTCAAGAAAAGCTCCCCCCCTAGTTGGCTCCTCTAGCACTTGCACCAGGAAATTGTCCCCTACGCTTTCCAAAAACTTCCTGGATTGTCTATGCACCGCTGTATTGCTCTCCCAGCAGATATCAGGAAAATTAAAGTCACCCATGAGAACCAGGGCGTGCGATCTAGTAGCTTCTGCGAGTTGCCGGAAGAAAGCCTCATCCACCTCATCCCCCTGGTCCAGTGGTCTGTAGCAGACTCCCACCACTACATCACTCCTGTTGCTCACACTTCTAAACATAATCCATAGACACTCAGGTTTTTCTGCAGTTTCGTACCGGAGCTCTGAGCATTCATACTGCTCCCTTACATACAGTGCTACTCCCCCACCTTTTCTGCCCTCCCTGTCCTTCCTGAACAGTCTTCCTCTTGCTTTGAATGTATTTGTAGAATGGTTTCTTGTTACCCACTATGTCTCTAGCTAGTTTAATCTCATTCTGTGGCTTGGCCTTTCTAATTATGTCCCTACATATGTGGGGCAGGGAGGGAAGGGTGTTATATTCATCTTTCATAATTTGACCTAATGCCCACTTTTGTAGGATTCTTTTTTTTTTTAGTTTCAGATCATTGAAGGTCTCCTGGTTAAGACAGGGTGATCTCTTACCATATTTTCTATCTTTCCTATGCAGTGGGATAGTTTATCTTATGCCCTTTGGAAACCTACCAACTCTCTCAAGCTCTTTTTCCCCTTAGGACTTGCTTCCCATGGGATCTTACCTACCAACTCCCTGAGTTTGCAAAAGTCTAATGCTGGGTGCTTTAGAAAATCCCGCCGAGACTTAAACACCTGCATCTGGCCCAGGTCAGGTGACTCGGGCTTGGTTTACAGGGCTTTTTAATTGTGATGTACACGTTCGGGCTTGGGATGGAGCCCGGGCTCTGGGACCCTTCTCCCTAATGGGGTCTTAGAACTCGGGTTCCAGCCCTAGCCCAAATGTCTATACCACAATTAAACAGCCCTGCATCTCAAGCCCTGCGAGCCCAAGTCAACTGACACAGGCCAGCTGCAGGTGTTTAATTGCATTATAGACATACACTAAGTGATTGCCCCAATGTTACACAAGAGATCTCTGCCAGAGCAGGGAATTGAAGGTGGGTTGCCCTAACCACAGGGCCATCCTTTTTCTCTTATTTTGTATGCAAAAGCCACATTTCGGTGGTTTGAGCATTGGCCTGCTAAACCCAGGGTTGTGAGTTCAATCCTTGAGGGGGCCATTTAGGGATCTGGGGTAAAAATTGGGGATTTGTCCTGCTTTGAGTAGGGCGTTGAACTAGATGACATCCTGAGGTCCCTTCCAACCCTGATCTTCTGTGATTTCAGCACACAAATCACAATCAAAGCAGGTAATTACACTTCTACATCTCTGTTTGCACACACAAATGGAGGATTTGCACATGCAGACTTTGTGGGCATTGTAAGATACCTGAATTTGAAAATAAGTTATTTAAATAATATAAAATGAACTAGTCAATTAGTTATTTCAAAAGAAAATATGAAATAGCATATTATTTTCATTATTTCTTTATGTTCAAATAAGGACAATAGATCGTCATATCATGGACCATTTGGAGCTTATTAATTACATGTAACTGGTTCACTTGATTTATAGTAACCTATGTTGCTCAATATGCACTGTGCATGCACTGTGGGACTGGAAGTTATGAATGCTGTGAACATTTTTGTGGCTCGTGTTGATGCCATTTTTCTGACTATTCAGTACAACAGATCAGATAATGAAGAAAACCTGATACACAAATGTATTTGCTACTAAAAGGGCTGAAAGTTAAAGGGTGCTTTGTTTCTGTTTGAAGGGTAATTTTTAACAAATATTTAACAAATATTTTAACAAATATTTAAGGCCCAGATTCTCAATGGAAGATAGATCCTTAAACAACTTTGAGGATTTGGGCCTTAGATAACCACATTTTAGCACAAATGGTTAGCTGTTGGAACCTTTATACCAAAAGTATGATATACACTATTAATTATTTGCTATTTATCATTTACTAGTCTCGTGTTTAAAAAAAAATCAGTCAGCCAATATCAGTGCCATCACAGAAGTAATACATGCATATGCGCACGTGCATATGCATACTTTCCTTTAGTAACTGTTTGCAATGTTTTTAAGGTTACTTATTACACCGTTTATAAATTGTGGAAAGTCTCCTTCACTGCAAGTGATAGAGGACAATTATTTGGGTAGCTGAGGGACCAGAGTTCTAATCCCCACTCTGTTCATATGTATGATTCTCTGGTAACTTATGGTAATGAGGGATACATTGCAGAAGAGCTCTGGCTTGAAATACCTTGATCCAAAATGTTGACCATTGTCATTGAGTCCCTCTGAAGGGGGAAGAAGGCTCCAGCACAGCTCATTCTCAGTCTTGTAAAGTGTTGAACATTCTGGCCCTGATCCAGAAAAACTAACTTTAAATATATGACTAGTCCCATTGACATCAATATAAATACGTTTATAGGATTTGTTGAAGAGGAATGGACTGGAGCACATGCTTAAAGCTAAACACGTGCTTAAATGATTTGCTTGTTGGTGCTTAAGTGCTTTGATGTACTGGGTCCCAAATGCTCGACACCTTAGAGAAAAAAGCATTAGCACCACAGGCCTGGGAGAAGACAGTCCAGTTAGCGACACCTGTTCTGCTCCTGCTACAGCATACATGCACCACACTTGCCTTCTGCAGGTATTGTTGCAAACAGAAATTTGTTCCCATAGCTCTTTCTAGGAAGCAAATGAAAAGAGGTTCAAATACCACCAAAGTGAATCTGTGATTTTTATAGTTGAATAGATGTTTGTGAATATTCTTTTTCCGTATTCACCCAGCTTTGCTACTAGCCCTTCTACTGCTATAGCATAAATAGGACAAGCACCACACTGTGCATAGGGATTAAGGATGCACAGAAGCTGCATTTAGCTCCAATGGAAGAAGTTTATTTCATCATGGTGATTCTCATTTATGGGCTACACATTGAAAATGAACAAAGAATCCTATAAACAGAGGCCCAGATTAAATTGTTCATCATGGAACAAATATATCGGTTAGAAAATCACAAATCAGTATTTGTTTTGGTATATTTGAAAACATTAAAAACATCAAACTGATGGCTGTTTATGTATTTCTTAAGCCTGTTGAAGGCATCCAAGCATAATTCCATGAAATTGTATTTTCTCCATAATGAAATTCAGAGTTCTTTCAGATCTGATGTAAACAATATCAAAAGTAAAGAACCTAATTAATGTATTACTGACATTAGCTCACTCAGTCTTGAGAGGTATGCTTGTTCTAGAGAGGGACAAGCGATGAGAAAGCCTTGGAGGGTATTGTCTAGGTTACATGTAAAATACGGTGTTGTTCTCACTGCACCTGAATGCTTGCCAATTGATATGCAACTTTGTTTAGTTGCCAGTCGGGCAACTAAATAAGCTCTCACTTATTGCATATATAAAGAGACTGCAAAGGAGCTTTCTGAGGTTTTGTGCAAGGATAGTGCCAAAACCAACTATGCCTTAGCAAGATGTGCTAGTCATCACTGGTGTTAACAATAGACACTGTTGTGTTTTGAATATATAATTTCTCATTTGCAATGGCAAAAGAGTATTGTTTTGTGTTTAAGGCACTGGACTGGGACTCAGAATAGCTGAGTTCAAGTTCTGGTTCTGCCATACATGTCTGCTGTGACCTTAGGTAAGTCACTTAATCTCTTTGTGCATCATTTCCCAGTCTTCTGCTTGTATCCCTCTCTCCCACCCGCTCAAGGTCTTGTGTATTTAAAATAAAAGCTCTTCAGGAAAGGGACTGGCTTTCACTTTGTTTGTACAGTGCCTAGCACAACGAGGGCTCAAGCTCAACTGGGGGCTCTAGGCATGCTACCATCATGCAGCAATTTTAGAAAAACAAAATTAACTCGCTCCTTTCTCTGCAAGTACACACAAAAGCCATATTCAAAGTTCATCCTTGCACAGCCAGAGAGGACTGTGTGAAATTCAGGTTTATTTCATGGAATTTAGCATTAATATTTTTTTCTCATTTTGTATCATTTTGTACTGCTCAGTTCTCTAAATTACACTTTAAGAGACTGATGCAGCATTCTGGGAGAGCCAGGGATTCCCTATACCAGTTGTGCAGCATAAAGTGGTCACCAAGAGCTTAAGATCAGGATCTGGATACCTGCATTTTTATGGGCGGTATAAAATTTGGATTATTCTAAACTATTCATTCCTTATTTTTAAGTGTTGGTTTTAGAGATGATGTGCTAGGTAAATGCACGTTTGTCACTTAGCAATGTCAACTGTTCTTTTAAATAAAGTCTTTTTGTTTCTGGAATGTATTTAAATTTCAGTTTAACTCAAACACTTTTGTTTCAAGATGCATATAGTTTTTAAAGTAATCTAAAATAGAAAAATATTTAAATAAAGACCTAGGTTATAAAATGACATTTACAACTCAGGTACGCAATACCTTAAAATATATCATTTTAAGATGGACTGAACCAGTTAAGAAAAGTTAGGGTATCTTGATCTTGACATTTTGATTCTTCAGCATATTCTCCTTCTACTGCTTTCTCAATGTTGTAATTTCCATAAGTACCATGTGGCTGCCAAGAGCTAATTCAGAGGTGAGATCACCATGCAAATTGGCTGAGGGTGTAATATCAGATCTGTAAGTGCCATGTTTTATATAGCTGTAAAAACAGATTCTTTTTTGTACTTGGAATAATTGTGTTTAAAGCAGAGATGGGCCTAGACTATGAAGTCCACAGCTGAACTTCCTCAAAGCTCTGGAGGGTTGGATTTCAGAGGGTTAAGTTCAACTCCATTTCTAGTTTAAATAGAAGAAGCTAGCTGGCAACACACGCCTATCCATCTCTAATGTAAGTAAAAAAAGTTTCTTAATTTTTTTAAAGGAACTGTACTCATGTTTGGCTATCAGATAGGTTTACAAATCACACCTATCTGTAAAGAGGTGGCCTAGTCTGCAAAGTCTATAATCTGCACTGACTACACCCTTTCCCTCATCATCTTCGGGGAGATTTTCAGATACACAAAATGACAGCTGGTTGTTAACTAGTGAAAGTCAATGGGAATTAGATGCCTCACTGCCATATTGCCTTTTAAATTCTCTCTCTCTTTCTTGTTGAATGTACAATATCAAAACATTAAGGTGGGCAGATCTCAGCTGTTGTAAACTGTCATAAATCCACAGAGGGCTATCACAGTTTACATCAGCTGAGGATCTGCCCCATGACTAATGACAATGATTCAAACTAGATATGACTGCGTCAGGCCCCATTGCATGGGCAGCTTGACCGAGTGGTCAAAGCCCAGAGTCAGAGTTTTGGTCAGCAGTTATGCAAAGGGTCACAGCCAAAGCCGAAAGCCACATGTTAAACTGGGGTTGGAGCCAAAAGTCATGCCATGAGTCGACCCACAGTCAGTATCTAGAGTTAGGGCAAGAAAGCAGGAACAGGTTGTAGTAAAAGGAACAAGAAGCAAGGACCCAGGAGAAGAAACAGGAACTTAGACTCAGGAGTCGAGTCACCAGCATGCCTAACAACTAACTGCTCAGTCAAGGGGTGTGTCAGGAACAGGAACAGTCTGCTGCTAATCAGATGATCCTTCTGAGGCAACATGTGCATCCTCTGCTTGCAGGGTATGAGCTGTTTCCTTATCTACCCTTGTCATAAATATAAAGGGAAGGCTACCCACCTTTAAATCCCTCCTGGCCAGAGGAAAAAAACCCTTTCACCTGTAAAGGGTTAAGAAGCTAAAGATAACCTCGCTGGCACCTGGCCAAAAAGACCAATGAGGAGACAAGATACTTTCAAAGCTGGGGCTGGGGGAGGAGAAACAAAGGGTTCTCTCTGTCTGTGTGTTGCTTTTGCCGGGACCAGAGCAGGAATGTAGGTCAGAACTCCTGTACAGAACTCCTGTAATAAGCAATCTAGCTCGATATGCCTTAGATTCTATTTTGTTTAAATGGCTGATAAAATAAGCTGTGCTGAATGGAATGTATATTCCTGTTTTTGTGTCTTTTTGTAACGTAAGGTTTTGCCTAGAGGGATTCTCTATGTTTTGAATCTGATTACCCTGTAAGGGATTTACCATCCTGATTTTACAGAGGTGATTCTTTTACTTTTTCTTCAATTAAAATTCTTCTTTTAAGAACCTGATTGCTTTTGCATTGTTCTTAAGATCCAAGGGTTTGGGTCTGTGTTCACCTATGCAAATTGGTGAGGATTTTTATCACGTCATTGCCCAGGAAAGGGGGTGTAGGGCTTGGGGGGATTTTGAGGGGAAAGACATTTCCAAGTGGACTCTTTCCCGGTTATATTTTGTTAGACGCTTGGTGGTGGCAGCCATAAAGTCCAGGGACAAAAGGTAAAATAGTTTGTACCTTGGGGATGTTTTAACCTAAGCTGGTAAAAATAAACTTAGGGGTTTTTTCATGCAGGTCCTCACATCTGTACCCTAGAGTTCAGAGTGGGGAAGGAATCTTGACAACCCTTATAGTGTGGTGCAAAAGATAAGGTGCTGGTTAGTAACCCTGCAGGTGTGGGTTCAAAACGTGTACTGCCTGACCCCCTTCTTCTCCCTTATCTGATGGCAGTCCTCAGGTGCCTTGGGGGCAGGCTTTTCAGGATAAGCCATGTGGAAGGTCTATAGTTTTGCATGGATGTGATGGACTGGCTCCCAAGAGCAATCTTTGACTGGGAAGGTTGTGGGCCAAATCAAATAATACGGGGTTCCTCTACATATTTGGGAATCCATGATATGTTGAATTATGTACTCCTCATAGCCCTGTACTTGAACCAGGCTCGGGCAATGGTGATCATCAAGAAAAAGTTTCAGGGGGGTTATGTGAAATACCAGCTGGATCTTTCAGGACCAAGGGAGCTGCAAGTCAAATGCCACCAGATTGATCTGCCAAAGAATGGTGTAAAGGCCTGTATACTGATAGTCCAATTTGTGTGTACAGCCTGTGTGTAGATATTTAGTGAACAACCATACTTTCTGACCAACCTGAAAATGTGCATGATATTTGTAGGCTATTTTGGCAGCTTCTAAGTGCTCCTTTAAGTAAACCTGGATTTCTGTATGAAATGTGAGGCAGCCATGGATGAGGGGACAGAAGGAGGCAAGCATGGATGAAAACCATAACTTGAGTGGAGAGGACTAAAGCAAGTGGAAGCATGTTCTGCTTTTTTGTAAGTGAATTCGGCTAACAGGATTTATATACCCCAGTTATTTTGGCAGTGGTTCAGGAAACAGCATAGACACTTTTCAGGTACCCAGTTGACCCGTTCCAACTGACCAGTCATTTGGGGATGATGGGAAGTGGATGTATTAGAACAGACCTCAAGGAAGTGAAACACCTGCTTCTAGAACCAGTATATTAACAGAGAGTGTTGATCTGCGGTAAGATGATCAGGGAGGCCATGGATGTGAAAAACAAGTGTGATGAGAAGTCTGCAGACAGGAGATGTATGCATGGTATAAAAAGGACCATTTTAGTTAGTTGATCCACTATGGCTAATATGGAGCTTTGCCCTTCAGATTCTGGTAGTTCTACTATAAAATTGAAGTTTATACATGACCAGGGTTGGGAAATTGATTATGGATGGTATCAGGAGGCCAAAAGGCTTACTTCAGGAAGTCTTAGTCTGAGCACAGGGGTATCAGGACCTGAGATAGGATTGGACATTGTTCTGTATCTGGGGCCACCAGTATGAGAAGGCTACATGAATCTTGAATTCCAGCACCTTAAATCTTGGGGAACCTTCCGGGATCTATAGACGGTCATTGTCATAGAAGAAATCATTGACCCAGGATTTATGGCATAGGGCAGTGCCAGGGAGGCTCTTTTTGGATGATGTTATGAGCTTTGCAAAAGGATCATTAGGGAAGGAAACTCTAAGAGAGGTAAGATCCACAAAGGAAACGGTGTGATTTCAGTATGCCGGGTGGTGGTTCTTCAGGGTTCATAGTTTCCATTAGTACTTCCCCTTTGTCAAGGTTCCTTCCCCACTCTGAACTCTGGGGTACAGATGTGGGGACCTGCATGAAAGACGCCCTATGCTTATTTCTACCAGCTTAGGTTAAAACTTCCCCAAGGCACAAAGTCTTTGCCTTTGGATTAGGTAAAACGCTGCCACCACCAAGTGTTTTAGACAAAGAACAGGGAAAGGACCACTTGGAGTTCCTATTTCCAAAAAATATCCCCCCAAACCCTTACACCCCCTTTCCGGGAGAGGCTTGAGAATAAACAAGATGAGCACAAACTCCTTGGATTTTTAAGACCCCAAAAAACCAATCAGATTCTTAAAAATCAGAACTTTATTAGAAGAACAAAAAAAGATAAGAGAACAACTCTGTAAGATCAGAATGGAAGATAATCTTACAGGCAGTCAGATTCAAAACATAGAGAATCCCTCTAGGCAAAACCTTAAGTTATAAAAAGACACACAAAAAAATACACATTTTCTCCAGCACAGTGAATTTACAAGCCAAAACAAAGAAAACCTAATGCATTTTCTACCTAGATTACTTACTAACTTTACAGGAGTTGGACAGCTTGCATCCTTGATCTGTTCCTGGCAAAGGTATCACACAGACAGACAAAAAACACCCCCCCTCCAGATTTGAAAGTATCTTGTCCCCTCATTGGTCATTTTCGGTCAGGTGCCAGTGAGGTTACCTTAACTTCTTAACCCTTAGCAGGTGAAAGATTTTGCCTCTGGCCAGGAGGGATTTTATAGCACTGTATATAGAAAGGTTGTTACCCTTCCCTTTATATTTATGACACTCTTTCATAAAAGTGTGTCCACCTTACTATTCTTGTGGCCTGGGAGGTACGTGATTTTAAAGTTGAGCCTTGAAATGCACGGGGCCCAATGTAACTGCATCTGATTCAGCAACTTGGCAGATCATATATGTTCCAGATTTTTGCGGTCTGTTAAGACTAGTATGAAGTGCTTGGCCCCCTTGAGGTAGTGTCACCATGTCTCAAGCCCCACCTTAATTGTGAGTAATTCCTTGTCAGCTCTTTCATAATTGCATTCAGCTGGAGTAAGTTTTTTGGGGGAAAATGCACATGGACACATCTATTGCTGGTGTCATAAATATAAAGGGAAGGGTAAACCCCTTTAAAATCCCTCCTGGCCAGAGGAAAAATCCTCTCACCTGTAAAGGGTTAAGAAGCTAAAGGTAACCTCGCTGGCACCTGACCAAAATGACCAATGAGGAGACAAGATACTTTCAAAAGCTGGGAGGAGGGAGAGAAACAAAGGGTCTGTGTGTCTGTTGGTATGCTGCTTTTGCCGGGGATAGAACAGGAATGGAGTCTTAGAACTTTTAGTAAGTAATCTAGCTAGGTATGCATTAGATTATGATGTTCTTAAATGGCTGAGAAAAGAATTGTGCTGAATAGAATAACTATTTCTGTCTGTGTGTCTTTTTTGTAACTTAAGGTTTTGCCTAGAGGGATTCTCTATGTTTTGAATCTAATTACCCTGTAAGGTATCTATCTGATTTTACAGGGGTGATTCCTTTACCTCTATTTAATTCTATTTCTATTAAAAGTCTTCTTGTAAGAAAACTGAATGCTTTTTCATTGTTCTCAGATCCAAGGGTTTGGGTCTGTGGTCACCTATGCAAATTTTTACCAAAGCTTTCCCAGGAAGTGGGGTGCAAGGGTTGGGAGGATTTTGGGGGGAAAGACGTGTCCAAACTGTGTTTCCCAGTAAACTCAGTTAGAGTTTGGTGGTGGCAGTGGATATTCCAAGGACAAAGGATAAAATTAATTTGTACCTTGGGGAAGTTTTAACCTAAGCTGGTAAAAGTAAGCTTAGGAGGTTTTCATGCAGGTCCCCACATCTGTACCCTAGAGTTCAGAGTGGGGGAGGAACCTTGACAGATGGGACCCAGTTCTTTTGGATATTATCACCCCAATGGCTATATCAGAGACATCAGCCTCAAGGGTGAAGGGCTGGTCTGGATCAGGGTGGGCCAACATTGGGACTCAGGTGAAAGCTAACTTTATATATTCACAAAAAGAAAAGGAGTACTTGTGGCACCTTAGAGACTAACCAATTTATTTGAGCATAAGCTTTCATGAGCTACAGCTCACTTCATCGGATGCATACTGTGGAAAGTACAGAAGATCTTTTTATACTCACAAACCATGAAAAAATGGGTGTTTACCACTACAAAAGGTTTCTCTCCCCCCACCCCACTCTCCTGCTGGTAATAGCTTATCTAAAGTGATCACTCTCCTTACAATGTGTATGATAATCAAGGTGGGCCATTTCCAGCACAAATCCAGGGTTTAACAAGAACGTCTAAGGGGAAGGGGGGGTAGGAAAAAACAAGGGGAAATAGCCACTCCCAGTCTCTATTCTAGCCTAAGTTAATTGCGATATTACAACAGAAAAACTTCAAAACCAGACTCCAGCGAGAGACTGTTGAATTGGAATTCATTTGCAAATTGGATACAATTAACTTAGGTTACCTTAAATAATGACTTAGCCACTCCCAGTCTCTATTCAAGCCTATTTCCCTTTGTTTTTTCCTACCCTCCCCCCCCCCAGACGTTCTTGTTAAACCCTGGATTTGTGCTGGAAATGGCCCACCTTGATTATCATACACATTGTAAGGAGAGTGATCACTTTAGATAAGCTATTACCAGCAGAAGAGTGGGGTGGGGGGAGAGAAACCTTTTGTAGTGGTAAACACCCATTTTTTCATGGTTTGTGAGTATAAAAAGATCTTCTGTACTTTCCACAGTATGCATCCGGTGAAGTGAGCTGTAGCTCACGAAAGCTTATGCTCAAATAAATTGGTTAGTCTCTAAGGTGCCACAAGTACTCCTTTTCTTTTTGCGAATACAGACTAACACGGCTGTTACTCTGAAACCTGCCTTTATATATTCAAAAGCTTGACGGGCCTCCAGGTGCCAGTGAAACTGTGCAGGTTATCAAGGATGGTGATTATGGGGGATATAATTTTTGGAAAAACATGGAATAAATATGCTGTAGAACAAAATCCCATGAATTTCTGAATGTCTCAGTTATGCTGGGACTCTGCCCATTCCCAAACTTCCGACACCTTATGACGGTCCATCCATAGTCCTCCCACTAATAGGATAAACCCTAAAAATTAGATGGATGACTGATCAAAAGCGTACATCTCCAGTTTTGAGTATAACTCATGCTGTTGCACTCTTGTGAGAACTCCACAGATGTGGTGGTCAGGGCTTGCTTTATCACTGGAATAGCTTAAGATATCATCTAGATAAGCAAATACATACTGATCTAGGATGTCTTGAAATATGTCATTAATAAGGTGCTGAAAGGTAGTGGGGGTGTTAATAAACCAAAGGGCCTTACTAAATATTTGAAATACTCATGCCTAGTTCTAAAGGCCATCTTCCACTCATCCCCTGCTCTGATGCAAATTAGGTTATGTACTTCCCTAAAATTCAATGTGGTGAACAGCTGGACTGACTGTATTTCATCCAAGAGCTCCAGGATTAATGGCCGTGGGTACCAGTTGCGTAGTTAAGTGCCCTGTAGTCCAAGCAAAATCTCAAAGAGTCACCTTTCTTTTTAATAAAAAGTATTGGGGCACCTGTGAGGGAGGTAGAGTGGAGGATAAAGCCTTTGTCTAGATTTTCCTGGATGTACTCTCTTAAGGCTGCTAACATGGGCTTGGACATAGAACACATGCATCCAAACAGAATTTTAGCTCCAGGTTAAAGGCCTATGGGACAATGGTAACCACAATGTGGGAGTAATGTGCTTTCATTTCATTTTTCAAAGATGTCCTGGTAGTCTCAGTATTTTAAAGGAGGCATGGTTCATAATGGCAAATTGGTGTTTCTAGATCCAACAGAGTGACTGGCAAGTGGGAAGTGGAGGGGCTTCTGGGTTCTTGGAGCAGGGTTCTCCAGCTTGAGTTTTAGGATTCTGGGTCCTTGAACCAGAAGGCAGTTTTCCCTATAAAAGATCAACATGGAAGAAATAATGTGCTGTGACCTTAGAATATGGGGGTCATGCTGGATTAGCCAGGGTGCCCCTAAAATCAAGGTAAAATGCAGGGACCTAATAAGACTGAGTCATAGGACTTCCTGTTGTTCCCCAGTCACCACTTTCAAAAGTACAGACTCCTGAGTACCCAGGCCCAACGTCAGTGGGGACCCGTACACTGTTTACACCAGGGTGGTTGTGGGTTGTACCAGGAAGCCAAGGACCCATGATATAGAAAAAGCAACGAAATTATCCCACACGCGTGAGTCAATCAATGCCCATTGCATGGGGAAGGCCCCCTTGTCCTGTGGGATCTGCAGTTGCAGGTAAATCTGTAGAAGTGAGGAGGAAAGAGTACCTCCTGGTTGAACATAACCTTGGGATCTTTTGATGGTGGTGCCCAAACTCAGGACCCCAACTGAGTCTAGGCCTAATCTTTTCTCATTGTCGGGCTGGTGGAGATTTTGGCAGGGCATGTGGATATAGTGTGTCCTGCTTCTCCACAGTAGTAAGAGGTTTTCCCATCTCCCGTGCTCTCACTCACTTGGGGACAGGTGGGGTTGCATCATATCTATTTGCATGGGCTCGACCAGGGCCAAGTTTCCTTGAGTCTGAGGGCTGAACCTTGGGCAAGTGCAGTGGGCTTCCTGAATTCCAGTTGTTATTCATGAAGCCTGTTGTCTGTCTTGATACAAAGGTCCATAAAGGCCTCCAACCTAGTGGGAGTGACTACCTGTGCCAGCTCATCCTTTAATTCATCACAGAGAACAAGACAAAACTGATGGATGACTGTGACATCATTCCAGGCAGTGTCTGTGGCCAGCTGTCTAAACTGGGTGACATATGAAGGGGCTAACCCAAGGGGTTGCCAAGCTTTCGTAAAGTAAATCTGCCATGCAAGATTTATGCAGATCATCAAAAATTGTGATGAACTCTTGAGGAAGGAGTCTCAGCTTGCCATCACCAGGTAATCCTGCTCTAGAAAGGGAGACGTCCATGCTAAGTCTTTTCCAGTAAGGAAGCTAAGTACCAGTCCCACCTTGACCTGGACCTTGGTGTATTCCTGGGGCTGGAGCATAAACAGGAGTCTGCATTAGGTAATAAACCCAATAAACTTGCTACAGGTACCATTATATCTCTCTGGTAATAGAGCGCTGGGGCCAGTCACCCAAACTGGTGGCATATGGTGAGAAAAATGAGTATCCACAGCTGGTCTGAGTTCTGTAACTTTTTCCTGCAGAGAACAATTTTCCATTTGGAGATGCTGCACTTGATCCTTCACACTCTGGTTCTTGCTTGGAGGATAGTGATCTGTTCCTGCAGATTCAAAGGCCCCAAAGGCAACAGTGAGATGGGCACCACAGCAATGTCCAGGAGTTCAGCAACAAGTACTAGAAGAGACCGAGAGAGGTCTGAGCAAACTGTCAAGGCCCGTAGTATGAGTGATCTGACCTAGTGGCTGGACCCCAGAGTAGACTAGGAGTCAGGAGTCATGCCAAGAGTCACATCCAGAGTCAGAAGCCATACCACAGGTTAAACTGGAGTCAGAGCTAAATGTTACACCAAGGGTCAAATTGGAGTCTGTAAGTGGAGTTAGGGTGAGGAAGGAGGTAAAGCACATTGTAAAAGAAACCAGGAGCTGGAACCAGATAAGGTTGCCAACCCTCCAGGATTGCCCTGGAGTCTCCAGGAATTAGATTAATTTATAATTAAACAGTATGTCATGTGAAGAAAACTCCGGGAGTATGTCCAAGCAAAACTGGCAACTCTCAGGGTCCTTAGGACATCAGAAGTCCTGAGCAGGCACAGCTGAGGGCCTTATTCCTGACACACAGAGGATAAGGCTCTCACCTGACAACACCGCAAGCCTGACTTCAAGACTCCTGACAGGCTGCCATCTCTTTCTCCACCTTTCTGCATTGCATATCTGTCCTGATGTAACAACTTGCTATAGCAATACTGGCCTCATTTGAGCAGAAGCTGCCAACTTTCACAGAACTGTTAAGTATTTTAGAAATGGACAAATAGGAGATTGGGATGAGATCGCAGAAATCATTATTCATGTAAATGGACAGGCAAAGAACATCCTTTTCTAAAATATTTCAAATTTGGTATGCTTTGGTAAATGAGACACTTGGACTCCATAGGGGACTGTCACCTTTTAGGTACTCTCATGGGAAAATGTTTTCTGCATAAAATGCTAACTGAAATATTTCATTTTTTTGCTGGATTAGCACGAGATTTTTAATTTATTGAAGACGTTAGGTTGGAGTGCTAGGAGACTGATTATTTTTTATATTCCAGCTTTTGTATAAGTTAATTCCCTTCATGATTTGGCTGACTGAAGTTTTAAAATGAAGAACTTTGATTTATTGCACACATTGTGTTGGAAAATGTAAAGACTGACTTGTCTGAGAGTTAAGATTGATTCCAGAATTTCTCCAAAAGACCTGTTTTCAACTATCTTTTCAAGTACAAGATTGAAGTCTCTCGTCATATTCTCATGCCTGTAGAGTCTTGTAAGAAGAAGCAACTGAATATAAGGTGGGAGATTTTGCATGTTTGTATATTTCCATGTGAGCATTTTTCACTAGAATTTCTGGTTTTCCAGAAGATGAGTTTGGATAATGTGAAAACTATAAAACACCCTACTTGTTTTGTACACAAGAAATGTGGCACGGTGCTCATTCTCAAGTATAGTAGTGTTGTGGAAAAAATTACCATGCATTACAATTAATTAAACAATTATTACAATCCCCCCTTTTGTGCTTTTAGCACAACTATTAGTCTTAAACCTTCATTTTTATTAAGCTTTGTATTTTTGATTTTAAATCAAATGGCTTAGCCTTTGGGGTTTTAGTTGACTGCAATGACAATGCATGATTAGGTTGAATATGGAAGGTGTTAGTATTATTACCTCTTTTACAACATCAACATAATTTTAAACTAAACAACAAAACTAAAAGCATTAACATTCCCATTGTAACAATATGATGGGGTTGTGGTATAACCTTAGTCACAGAACGCAATACATCATACTTAGTACATAAAGTAGACACTCTATAGGCTGTATGAGAAGCATTTTTTTTTTATTATTTGGCATATATTTTGAAGTATATGAATTTGCTTTTGTAATTCAGAGATTTTCTAGACCTTCGGCAGGAGTGAAAGCAAATTTTGGAATCGATCAGGTACTAAGGCAGTCCAATTAAAGGGTATCTGAAACTTAAGGGCTGATTGTAAAATTTTATCAGCAGGCCAATAAATGCAGTGGTGGTGAGATTGAAATGTATGTCTTGCAAAGTGGTGGCCTTAACATACACACAGCTATTGTTTGCTTGGAAAAGCAGGTGTCCTGTCAGGGTAGTTCCTTGTCCCTTACCCTCCCAACAAACATTGTTATGTACTGTAACAACTTCCCCGGGCTTCAGTTTGCATACACACCGGAGCTGTGTGGGTTCTAATGGCCAGAGCGTCCACTGACTTCCTATCCCTATGCAAATTTGGGGTGTTATTCTAGGAGCACTGACTATGAATTGGTTAGGCATACAAGGTAGTTTAATTTTCCAAATATTTTGGTGAATTATCCAATCCCACATGCATCCTCCCCACGGACCCGGAAGGATTCGGTATGTGGGAGCCCACACCCCTCCAAGGGGTCAGTATACCTGGAAGGAGCATTGCGAATGTCTGCACTTCCACCCAGAAAGTTTCCAAGTATGTCTCCAGGGCCATAGATTAGATGATACTTCTGAAGTATTTGTAAGGGCAGTGGGTCAAGTTTGATGCTCAAGATCACTCCAAATGGCCATCAGCTGGTCATTCAGGAAATCCCAAATTTCTAATCATGCCGGATCCCACTGCAATGTCTTCCCAGCCTCAGTGATATTTAGCACTATTGTTGTTAGCCGTTTCTGGATTATTGAACTAAGGGCAGAAATAACACGTAATTCACCAACTCCAGCCTGCACCTGAGTTAACTGTGCTCCAGTGCCTTTGTCAATTGTCCCAGTTTTTCTTCATGCTGCTGGCCTTTATAAATGTTCCAAACCACAGCCGCGCTATTGGCTTCATCCCATAAGCGTCCAGCCAGCTCCCTCTTTTTTTTTTCCTAGAGGCAACCCAGGCCCTTTGCTGAGCTAACCTAATAGCAGCCCCTTTTGAGCAATTTGGATATATAGAGGTGACTTGAAAACTGGATAAGGGCAATGTGAACTTGACATTTCCTAGTATAGCATTAATCACGGTCCAGTGACATTCTAACCCATCCTTTCTCTGTGAAGGGCTGTACCACAATTGTTGGTTAGTTACTTGCAAGTGCTTCTGGGAGGCAGCAGCATCAAGTGCATAGGAAGTGGTATGTTGCAATATGGTGCAGGTTAAATTATCAGTTACTGGGATAATTTTAATACAGATATATTTTTCCATGGCAGAGCAAGTTCTTTGAGTATATGTTTGATTATTTACTAGTTGGGTGATCAAATAACAGTAAGGGCCTACTTCATCCAATATACTGCAGAGTTCAGGAGCAGCCATCATATCTATCCTGTCATAGAACCCATTAATCTTAATTTCTGATTCCTGGGGCTCATTTGTAGTAATATTATATATTTCTATTTTCACCGACGCATTTGTTTTTTACTTAATTGTTCGCTTATATGAACTATTTTGAACTTAAAAAAAAATTTCTGAACAAAATTTTAGTAAATCACTAAGATGTGAAGGCCTGGGCCATTGGGTTTCATTAGAATACACAGTATTATCTGTATTCGGGTAAATTTTAGGGGTGGTGACAGAGGTGGAGGGAATGGTGGGAGTAATGTCTGTGGCAGCAAGGTGTTTTTGGTATTCATCCTCCGGAGCCAATTAGGGATGGCAGTGCATTTTGATGGTACTTGTCTGTAAGCACAGAGCCCACCCCCCAGAAAAAACCCACCAACCACTCAACTCCACATTTCCAAGTGTGGTCCCCACAATTCCCTCCCTGCCAATTAACAATACTTCGTCTTTTCCACCAGGGCCAATTCTTAATGTCTTTTGTAGTCAGGAATCCCTAGGACTTTGGTGATTTCAGCAGGGTGAGTGTTCCTTCTTCTTTCTTGGAACAGCCGTGGTTTAGCATTGTTCAGGGGAGAGGTTACCAGCACATCACCCTGTAATGGTTTGCTTCTTCTAGCAAAGTCCAAATGCACAGTAGTTCTGTCAGTGGATAAGGGAGAGGTTACTAGCACTTCACCTTGTTCTTTTCTCCTGCTGTCCAGAAGGAACAGCAGCATCAGTCGGAGGATCATCCCGAGGTGGAGGGATGGCAGTCAGTCCCCGGCACCACACAGCTGTGTTGGTAATTAACAGGACTTGGTAAGGGCCTCTCCAGCGCAGGGCCAGGGTGGTCATTCACTGATGGACCTTTATATAGACCCAGTCTTTTGGTCCCAGCGAGTGGCAGGGATGCTCAGGATTCTTGAATAGTGCTTCTTTTACCTGTGTATAAAGAGACCTGACACATTTCATTAGTGCCTGGCGATAATCAAGCATTGTGTCATCCATTAAATGAATGTCCATCTGAGCCAGGGCCAGTGGGGGCACAGCCAGTAGTCGCATCGGGTGCCCTGTTCGAATTTCATGAGGGCTGAGTCCAGTCTTTCGACTGGGAGTGGCCCTCATATTCATTAAAGCTAATGGGAGGGCATTTGGCCACCTTAAATTTGTTTTAGCACAGATCTTGGCCAGTTTATTTTTCAAAATCCCATTTTGACATTTCATTGTCCCGGCAGACTGCAGGTGGTGGGAGCAGTGGAGATTGTGTTGGATCTGTAAAGCTGCACATAACTTGTTATAATTTGTCCAATAACATTAGGTCCATTATCACTGTTGCTACTCACAGGTATGCCAAATCGTGGTACAAAATCCTTAAAGTTTAACAACAGTTTTGGCATCTGCCTTTTTACAGGGAAAGGCCTCAACCCAGTTGGAAAATACATTAACTAAAACTAACACACTTATAATTACAACATTTAGACATTTAAATAAAATCAATTTGAATATTTACAAAAGGTCCCCAGGAAGGGGGATGTGCTGCCTGCCTAACCTTGACAGCTTTACCAACACTATGTTGCTGGCAGATTACACACTGTTGGCAGTATTGCTTAAAATATTCTTTTCTTTACAAATACCCTTGCTGATTGCAGGCAAAACTGAGGAATTACTCCCCATATTTTCCTGTATTTGTTTTATAGGCAGGTCAGGTTTCAATGGCTTCTATCCTTATTATTTAGGTGATTTGCATTAACACAGACATTCTTGGCTTGCTTTTGGATTCAGAGTTATCAGTCGCTTAGAGACTTCGTCTCAAAAGGACACAATTAACTTCTAACTTTTAACTCCTGCTTTTAAACACACATTGATTTGAAAAGGAAAACACAACCCATTTTGGCTCCCCTTTGGCAAAGTGACCGTTGATTACTCAGACCACCTTAAGACTTAGTGTGGGGCACTGACTTCAGCTTTTCTCTGTTATTTGTTACCAAAACAGATTTAAAATCTTTTCCCATTTTCCTGGCTTTGACTGTCCTGCTGCAGCCACAACTTTGGTCTTTATTTAAAAACATTTCAAATCTTGTAAAGCATTAAGTCACCTTAAGGATTAAATGTTCAATACCAAAATTAAACAACACTAGTTTCTTTTGTCTGGCAAAAGTATTTTTTGGTTTTACAATTTTAAAACAACACCAATTCATCTTAAACTTATAAAACAAAGATTGTACAGACCAGGAGTGTTTTTGAGCAAATTTGACTAACTTATTCACAGTTAAATGATTTCACTTAAATAACCTTTTGCCTGGATTATTTACAGACATTCCTCCAGAGAAATGTGCCCTTTCTCCAAAGGAAAGGCTGCAAAGAAACCAAGATAACACCTTTTTTAACATTTGTACAAAGTTTTACTGCTTAATTTCCTCCAGTAACTACAGAGTTAACTTCCACTTTGTTTCTTTCAACTTACTTTAGCAGTTGTTGCCTGCTTGTTTGGGCCTGATCCTTTTTTTCCTTGCTGCATTATTCCTTTCCATAGGCACAGGCATTGTTTGACAACCAATTTAGCAAGGAGGGTGGGCTTTTTGACTAACCCCCTTTGACTAACCCCGACCCCTGCTGGTTCCTATCCAGACCCTCACTAGTCATGCCTTGCAGAGGGAAACTGTCTTGGTCAGGGCTCTCATCTTAGCCCACTGGTTGGGGCCACAGGGTTTGCTTTAGAGACACCTCTGGTCACAAGCCAATGGCTTCACAGAGAGCTCTGGGCATCTTACTGTGGCCCTTTCTCTCACTTAAACATTCACACTGGCACACAAAACAGAGGTCCACCCATAGACCTACTCAGCCATTCCCAGTGGCTCTTCCTGGGGAAACCAGAACCAGAAGGGCATCAGGCATGTCTGGCAGCAAAAAGTCCAAATAGAGCACGCAACTCACCCGAACCCAGAGCCTATGGGCAATCCTCCATCAGAAACCCACAATAGAGATTTCAAAAGGTGTCTTACCTTTCAGATGGGCCCTGGGTCTGGCGGGGAGCTGCTCGTAGTCCTCTGGTTCTGGGGGTCGGCTGTCTATCCGAATCACAGCACCATTTAATTGTTGTGGAAAAAATTACCACGTGTTGTGTTTGGATCAGAACAGCCTGAAGCCCACTTTATTACAAGCATGCAGGGGAATGACAGCCAAGCTGCCGACCCCCCCCGAAAGGGCATACAAAAGCTTATATAGCTTAAAACCATAATCAATTACACACACTTCCTTATTAACATTTTCCTTATTAGGAATACATCAAAATAAGCTTTTTCCTGTTATTCACTGTTTGTTCTTTTGCGGTTAACGCTTTCCTAACACTAGCAGTCACAGCTATATTTCATAAGACTGCTTAAATTGTTCTGCTTAAATTTTCTATTTTCTTTCTTCTCCTGCCCCTTGTACACAGTTGTTTTAATCAAAGTTATCTTGGTCAAAGTTTGGGCCTACTCAATTTTCCCTTACAGTAGGAAACATTAAAATTCAATATCCACCACCCCGGGTACTAACTGCGGTATCTTCCTATAGTTAGAATGTTGCAAGGCACTCCAAATGACAAATGCTGAGTTCTAAATGTCTCTCACTGGATTACTTTATAAGGCATATTATTCCTTCTGCTGCATGACTCAGCAGAGATGGCACTAATAATGTATTGGTCAGATCAGACCAGTAAGGTAGGGAGATAGACCCTACATGGCATCGTACTGTCCCTCATTCTGCTGAGATGATGGAACCCCCTCTGTGCAAAAACAATGTGTTTGGAACTCTATGGGTAGAGGGAACTGACAGAAGGGGGGAAGGCCCCTTGTCTCCACAGGTCACATTTCCATCTAAACCCAGGGCATTTTCTATCTGGAATACTCAGTACATTGTCAATAAATCCAGACTGCAACAGGGAGTGAAGACAGAAAGGTAAGGGAACCTAAAACTAAGGCCTGAAACAACAGTTTGCTGCCTTAAAGGCCCACACCATCTTACTCCACATACAGCTGACAAAGAAAAAGGGAGGGAGAGGGGGAATAATCTGGTGAAACAGCACAGATGGCTACCTCTGACCCAGCCTTTTTCCAAACACCACCCCCAGCAAGATGAGAGTTCCAGGACCACTGGAATAGCCACTCCAGTGGTTCTCTAAGACTTCTGTTTTAGCTCAGCAATCAGAGGAGAAGCAAGTTTAACACCCTGCTCTATACAATGGGACCAGAGACAGAGGGCATTATCCTTTCCAGAAGTCTCACCCAGCTGCTCAGAAGAAACAGTTCCATATAGTTAATGAAGTACTGGATATGCCTTTCATGCCATGCCATCGTGTGATTTTTGAGCTGGTACAATTTCCCTTAAGCAAGCAAGAGGAGAGTGAGTCAGTGAATGGCTTCATAACGGCCATGTACAACCTAATCCATTGCTGTGGCTATGGGGAGATGAGAAAATTATTTATCAGAGGCAGGCTGTTGTAGGGACAGCCAATTATCAGAAAGACTCCAAAATTATACTAACCTCATATTAAAGGCAGCCAAGAACATAGTCCTGCAAAGTCAGTACATAAAAAAACAACTGGCTCTTTTCAGGAATAACTTTGAGGAGAAATCAAAGATGTGAGGCGGAAAATACTTCCAGATGCCTAGAGACAATACCCATTCAGATTAGTACAAGCGCAAAGGGAACCAGAGAGAGCTATGCTAACAAGGAATAAAGAAAAGGAATACAACAAGCACATGAAAGAACTTCATGATGTGGCAAATCATGTCATGCAAA
This sequence comes from Natator depressus, assembly GCF_965152275.1. Taxonomy (NCBI): domain Eukaryota; kingdom Metazoa; phylum Chordata; order Testudines; family Cheloniidae; genus Natator; species Natator depressus. The sequence continues at coordinate 280,366,045 of NC_134234.1, forward strand.
CGGCTTTGTCCAGCGAGGGACACCACACACAGGTAATGTCTAAAAAGGGGATATTATGCAGCAGTCTGCTGGTCTGAACACATGGTAGTAGCTGCCTTTCAAGAAGAAGACCCATAAGACACTGGGTTCAGACACCTTGGAGCTATAGGAAATAACCAAAAAGAACTGCCGTGGATCACCATAATCACCTTGGGAAAGTATAAAATAAACTTCAGAATAGACACAGGCACTGATGTAACAGCAATTCCAGAAACGCTTTATAGAAGGATGGAAGCACCAACACTTCAAGAGCCAAAAAAGATATTGAAAGGCCCAGGATAGTCCTCATTAAGCATGAAAAGGAAAACAAAAATGGCCACTCTAAATCTCAGAGAGAAGACTACATCCCAAGAGATCTACATTGTATATGGCCTAAGCACTGCTCTACTTGGCTGCCCAGCAATCACAGCCCTAGGGCTCGTCATAAGAATAGAAACCAGTCTTGGACCTGGAACCTGAGTCCAGGAAGAGATTCCCCAAATCATTCCAAAGACTGGGGAAATCAGAGGGAGAATACCACATCAAATGTATCCCAAATACGAAGCCATTTGCTCAATCAACACCTAGGAAAGTCCCTCTCCTTTTGCTGCTGTAGATGAAAGCGGAGCTCAGCTGCGTGGAACAAATATTTTCAGAACAGACACCCTAGTTAAATGGGGTGCAGGGATGGTAGTGGGCCAAAAACCAAATGACAAGGTTTAGATCTGTGTGGACTCTACCAAGCTCAATGAGAAAGTTTGTAGAGAGTGATGTGTACACTTATGTGTTGAGCACAGCCTTGGACAACTCAGTGAAGTAACAGTCTGCTCAAAATTGAGTGCCCAGTCTGGATTTTGGCATATATCACTTGATGCAAAATCTGCATTCCTAGTGACTTGCACTACACTCTGATCGTTATCCTGAGACTCACTGTGAACAATAACCTGCCTGTCCACACAGATCTACCAGCATACCTCCAGAGCCCCTCCCTGCAAAGAGATATCCAACAAGAGAAAGATGGCTTCCTACATTCCTGGAGGATAACATAAGATCTTGAGAATTCAAGAAATGTCAAAGGACTGGTAGCCTAAAATCTTAAAAGAGCAGAATAAATCCCTGACACAAGGTTCAGGCAGCCTCTTTTCTCCTACATACGGCTGGTTTATTCTTGCTTTTGTGTTGATCTTTTATTCCTGTTATATATCGTTTAATGTAAAGGGTAGGAAAAGGTTTTATTGCCCTTCCCTTTTCAGAAAGGGAGATGTGTTAACTGTGAACATTTAGTGACCACGGGGGGCATAGAGCACAAAGGTAAAACAATGTAAACAGGAAATAAAGTCAGTCTTGTATTCACCCTGATTGTGGTTTGCTGGGTCTCTCTAATCTCTACTGTGCAGGGACAGAGATGGGGATGGTAAAAACTGATGCCTAACCCCAATTGGAGAATGGTTCCTGACTCTGAGTGGGCTATGTTTGTCAGGAGGGGGAAGATCCCAGCTAGAAAATCAGATTTCCCTATAGATCTTGAGTTGTCCATGAAATTAGAGGGCTCTGTCCCCTTGCTCTCTCTGTATGGCTACAAATCCCTATCTTAGTGAGGATGATGCCTCGGAAACTCCGCATGATGTACCATGCAAAGCTTTTCAGTGGAAGTGGACAACAGAATTCTAACTGATTATCACTTAATTGCTAACAATCATACAGGGTGCAAGTAGATCTTCTTACATTGAAAATGAGAGGCAGAAATAAAGTGGACCAGTGTCAACAGCATGTGGATCACTAGTGGAATGAAAAAAGGGATCTTACTGCACTGCAGAAAATAAACAGATGTGTAAGATGTTTTGATCATGAAGTCTTTTATTTTGCATGAAGCATCTATAAATAATGTAAGCCCCATTAGTGGGGAGGGAGGTGGAGAATGGCAAGGAAAACAGGAGGATTGATACTGAGGTAGAAAATTATGGAGCACAAAAGTAACTCTCTCTACTAAAAAGGAAGAATTGGTTTTTAAAAGGGTTTAGCCACAAAGCAAAGTGCAAGGGCTATAAAATGACAAGGGTTTTATGAGTAATGATCCTCAGTAGAGGCTTCGAGTATGATGATTAATGTAACTACATACAGGAGAATTAGAGAAAAGGAATATATTTGGATGAGCCAAATTTTGCAGTCTTGCTTCAGGTAAGATCCAAATTGAATTCAAAAGGAGAAAAGGCTATAGGATTTGACCCACTTAGAGCACAGGAAACAGCTACATGTTTGTTTGGGGGTTTTTTTCTGCCATCCTAAAGTCCTACTATCATAAAAAATAAAGAGGCATTAGCAGGATTTGTACAATGAGCAGGTATTAATATAAATTTTAAATAAGAAATCTTTAATTTGTGAGTATGAGCTACATGTAGTGGATGCAAAAATATTCTGGGCCAGATCCCTTGCTGGTATAAATTGGCATAGCTGTATTGACTTTGTACTTTGTTACATTGAATTACACCAGCTGAGGTCTGGCCCTTTGTGCTTAAAGAGATGTTTGCAAAAAATGACTCATTTAACCTAAGGCTTTGAGGCCACTGGAAAACAACTGAAGCCAAACTTACTATCCACTGTCACTTTTCAATTACATATGCTGTGTTTTTTAATCGGGAATTTAATCAAAATTTGCAGATGATAAAAATCTACTCAAGATAGTTAAGTCCCAGGCAGACTACGAAGACCTACAAAAGAATCTTTCAAAACTAAGTGACTGGGCAACAAAATGGCAGATGAAATTCAATGTTGATAAATGCAAAGTAATGCACATTGGAAAACATAATCCCAGCAATACATATAATATGATGGGGTCTAAGTTAGCTGTTACCACTCAAGAAAGATCTTGGTGTCATTGTGGACAGTTCTCTGAAAACATCCACTCAGTGTGCAGCGGCAGTCAAAAAAGCAAACAATTTTGGCCATCATTAAGGAAGGGATAGATAATAAGACAGAAAATACCATATTGCCTCTATATAAATCCATGCCACATCTTGAATACTGCATGCAGATGTGGTCACCCCATCTCAAAAAAGATATATTGGAATTGGAAAAGGTTCATAAAAAGGCAACAAAAATTATTAGGGGTATGGAACAGCTTCCATAGTAGGTGATATTAATAAGACTGGGAATTTTCAGCTTGGAAAAGAGTTGACTACGGGGAGATATGATTGAGGTCTATAAAATCATGACTGGTATGGAGAAAGTAAATAAGGAAGTGTAATTTACTCCTCTCATAACACAAGAATTGGGGTCACCAAATGAAATTAATAGGCATCAGGTTTAAAACAAACAAAAGGAAGTATTTCTTCATACAGTGCAGTCAACTTGTGAAACTCCTTGCCAGAGGATGGTGTGAAGGCCAAGACTATAACAGGGTTCAAAAAAGAACCAGATAAATTAATGAAGGATAGGTCCATCAATGGCTATTAGCCAGGATGAGAAGGGATGGTGTCCCTAGCCTCTGTTTGCCAGAAGCTGGGAATGAGTGACAGGGAATGGATCACTTGATGATGATTGTTTGTTCTGTTCATTCTCTCTGAAGCCCTGGCGGTGGCCACTGTTGGAAGACAGGATACTGGGCAAGATGGACCTTTGGTCTGACCCAGTATGGCCATTCTTATGTTTACATAGGAGAACACATGCAGTCTTTTTAGGGGTGCACTGATGCCACTGCCTATCCAGCTGATCAATATTGTCTCATTATTTCCTTGCATTCCCCCATCTGTTGTCTCTTGGCTTATACTTAGTTTGTAAACTCTGGAGGCTCCTATGCCACATAGTAATATAAATAATTAACACTGCCCATATTTTAGGCAATCCCAGGTCTTTCGGTGATCTACATACCTTCAGATGAGAATGCTGGATTTATTTCTCCAGATTTAGAAGGGATGATAGTGACAATGTGCAGATTTCAAGGCTATTATGAGCTAGATTTCAAAAGTGCTCAGCACGTCAGGCCATAAGTGTTACAATGGGAACATTTTGACACTTATGGCCTGATGTGCTGACCTCTTTTAAAAATCTGGCCCTATGTTCAGTGTACATTTTCATAACCAAAGAAAGAAAGAAATGCTTATATAAAATACACAAGAGAAGGGAGAGGCATGATTCTACGCACTTTAATCAGGCAAAACTCATGTAGTCATAGATCTGAGTTTTGCCTAAATAAGGCTCTCAGGACTGTGGTGTTGCTAATTCCTGTGATTTATGAGTCTTCTACTAGTTGATATTCCACATAAAGCCCCAGCTCCTGGACACAAGAGAATATGTGAGGATCTCAGGTTTCATTTTTTTTAATGGAAGTTTCCAACCTTCATGGCTGGAGAGAGAAATTGGAGAATGTGACCCAACTGCATCTTGGCATCTCAAATACCAGAAGGCAAAGAAAAGGAACCCCAAAGGATTATATTTTAAATCTCATGATTTTTAAAGCAATCTCCTGACTATTCAGGGCCTGTTTTTTTAATGTCTGCAGTTGGTAATACTGGGATTGGGCCTCAAATAGATTATATAGTATTGCAAATAATATTTTCTCCTGCCATCTGCCTTTTCCTTAACATCTCCTTCATTCTGTTTCTTCTCTCATTTCTTGACAACTTTGCCTCTCTTTCCCTACTCTTCCTACCCATTCCTCACTCTCTGATCTCTTCCTTTCCCCCTCATTGCTCTCAACACACACAGAGGACTGGATTCTAAACAAGCACGTTGTATGTGCAACCACACCTGTCATCTCCTAACCGTGAGCGCTAGCTCCACCTTAGCCTCCCGCTGTGGCTGCTGTTACGAGGATGCTGTGCCCTGCACAGGGACAATGAGAGCTGGGGTAGAGCGCTGATCTGTAATGCTCCCAGTCTCAGCGGAAGAGGCCCAAGAGCTATGAGAGCTGCAGTAACAGCACTCCCACATTCTAGCAGTGTCTCTCTCTACCCCATTGTGTCAAAGGACTTATTAGCTGTACATGTCCTTTTTCCCCATTTGTGCATAAATCCAAATATCCTCCTCTCTCTCCCTGTTACCCAGTTTTGCAGAGGGGCCAAATAAAGAGTAGCAAAGAGTAGCATCATTCCTTTCCACTCTTTCAATCAAAGGGCCCGGCTGTTTGATATGATTGACCTTGTTTCCAACAGCAACTGCCAGCTACACATGCAGAGATCAGCTACACAGCTTTTCTGTGTGCCCCTTATGCATCCATGTAAGCTGCACTGTGCTATATAAGAGGGCCAGTATCTTTTCCAAGTGCTTCCAAGGAACATTGCTTCTGAGGCAGCCCCAGCTGGAATGCACAGCAGTGTACACCCAAACACAGCAACAATTGCCCTACAACATATCTTTAAACACCTGCAAGATTATATTTGACTTAACTGGTAGGAACCCAGCTATTTTACTGTTCTTTAGGCCAGATGCTCAGTTCCTTTAAATCATCATAGACCTGTTGACTTCAGTGAAGCTATACCAATTTACACCCACTACAGATCTGGTTCGTGGATTCCATTCACTGAAATTTCTGAGCTGAGCAGTGCCCCAAAGGCAGAGCTGCCATTGTTTTGCAGGCTGACTACTTCTTTCCAGTTATGATCCTGAGTCAGAAATCTTAATGTGCCAGTTTAACAGAGGGCCCTGAATACATAATTATTTCTAGGAGATGAGCAAATGCCAAGTTCTAGCATCTCCAATGGACATCTCAAACTGTATCACTTTGTTTCCTCCCTAGCAATTTTTTCCCACCCCAGTCCTTTAAAAAGAGTTGCTTTTCATTTCAATTACCAATCTCCAGCTATTGTTTTCAAAGTAGAGACTTAATCAGCAGATGTCTATATTTTACCAGCATTATTCAGCTACAACCATGGAGGAGCAAGAGTAATGCAGTGTAGTTAACACGCAATCCCCCTTAACCAATGGAACCATGTGTTCACAGTCTAGTTTGGGATGCAAGTGATATGGATTTAGTGTCTCCTCTGAGACTCCCATGGATGTTTACCTGCACCGTACAAACCACTCTACAAAACTGGCATAATTGGCAATTACTATTCAGAAGATTTACAGCTCAAGTTACACAGCAGCAGTGCCCAGGACTAGCTAAAGCTACTGAGCCCTACAACAAACCTGCCATCATGAGCATTGAAACCCCCAGGAGTCAGATTCTAAGGTGATATAAATGTTCAATCTAGCTCCACTGAAGGGAATGAATTATGCTGATTTACGTCAGCTGAGTGTCTTGAGCTAAGAAGAAATAATGATGGCTGACTGCCTCCCATTCTTGTTGAAGACTGTGACCAAGACCCAGAATTAGCCAAAGATGATACAGCGTTTTTAGTTAGGAGCCTGAAATACTGAAGTAAATATTTTCAGCCTCATACAGAGGCCATAAACTAAAGTCTTGTCGACATAAGATATTCCTGAGGAACTACTTCAATTTTGGAAGTAGATTTAGCTAAATTTTCAGTGTCAACACATGGAGCTATCCCATACCTTCACACCCTGCTTTATTCTGGAATAACATTCATGTGTAAAGAATAAATTGAGAATAAAGGTGCACACAGCCAATCCCAAATCCAGTGATTGCAGAGCTAAGTTACTACTGGCACTCAGACATTATGGTAATGAGTAAGATATAAATGCTATTCACACAGAGATACTGTAAGTCCAAGCTGGCATGAAATGGAGCTTTCTTGAAGTTCTAGGGTACTCTTGTGGGTATGCGCTCCAGCAGTAATTCTTTGTAGATGAGCTAGTTAGTGTGAGATGGTGAAGGAAAAGAAACCTTTTCATCTGTTGTATCTTGCTTCTGATGCCCACAAATTGCTGAGTTACATGTTTGTGTTTTCACACACAATGGCAATAATTTTTCCCCCTCTGGATATTGCATGCTGTATATTGTGAACATTGTCCTCATAAAAGAAAAAAGTTTGGGTGTTGCATCATTTTCTACTGCGTAACTGCTGAGTTTCTTTTAATCTTTCCTCTGAAAACAATCCCTCCATCTCTGTAACCATTATCTGTTGCTCTTCTCTGAACTCCATCCTGTTTGCCTACATCTTTCAGGTAATGAGGTGCCCAGAATTGAATGCACTATCCCACATTCAGTATCACCAAAGCCATACAGATAAGGTCTATTATGTTCTTGTTTCATGAAAAACAGAAATGCCCCTGCTTTATGCAGCTCAAGGTTGAATTGGCCCTTTTGCTGTCACATTATTTTGCGAAATTATCTAACGTGTAAGATAAAAAAATGTTTGAGGAAAAAAATAAGCACAGACTTGGACACAAGTCGGAGGGTAATAATTACTAGCATTACACTAAGAGAAAGTTATTTGTTTTACCTACTAAATTAATATATCAGCACTGGCTGATTTGACTAAGTGAGCTTTGCTAGCAGTGACAGTGAACTCTGCCTTAGCTGCTCTGTACATTATCTGCAAATCCTCATGAACCTTATCAACACTGCCAATGGTCACATAATCACAATTAATTAATACATTTTAGTAATTAATTAAAAACAGTAATTTCAATAAAAAAGTGCAGCATGCAATTCTTAGTACATTGAGCTTGATTCCCTTTGAGAAACAGAACACTTACTGGAAGAAACAAACTTTTCTAAGTAGTATGAAGTTGTGATGGGGTAATCTGCCCCTTCAGGGCAGTTCTGCCTACCGGTCAGTCTACCCTGCCACCTGGCACAGCTCTTTAACTAAGAGTTGAAAGGTCTGATTATTCATGCAAGGGCCTGGGAAACAATAATTGCTTGAATTATCCAGATCTAGGAGGTGGGCTGGGGCTCCTAATGTAAGGAAAAGATAAATTGCAACCCAAGTTGGAGGAGATCTGGGGACTTCTGGTAAGGAGAGGGACAATAACTGCTTGAACTACTCAAGTTCCAGGAGAAGGGCTGGGGCCCCTAACATGGAGCAACATAAAGACTGAGAAGACAACCCTTTGGGGACTGGGAACAGAGCATAGAGGGCAGGCTTCAGGGGAAACTGAAAGCCAGAAGCACCTTTTATTTATTTGGGATTCTTTGTTATGGACCCTTTTGTATGAGGTTTTGTAATAAACGAGCCTCAAGGAAGGTGATATTGAATCCAGAGTGTCTTGTTACTGGCTCCCTGAGAAAGGAAACTGAGGCAATGAGTGTACACAGTGCCACATTAACTCAGCAGGGAGTGCTACAGATAAGGAATGCCCTATGACAGAAGTATTTTATTCTCATCACAGTGACTATTAAAAATGCATTCTGCTTTAAAGGCTTGATGTTGTTATTAAATATGGGAGGATCCGTAGGACCCTGTTGGGTGTTCTACAAACATAGGAAGAGACAATCCCTACCCCAAAGGGCTCACATTCTAGAGACACAGATCCTACCAGGACTTATCAATGGGACTATAAGGTGCTCAGCATCTTGCAGGATCAAGCCTTCCTTACTTGGTACAATTTTGTACATCCATTAGAGCCAGTAGAAGTTAGCAACTCCAGCTGTGATCATGTGAGCTGTTAAGTCATTTACTTATTTTATAGTACCTTTAACATGGTTGTGGCGGTTCAATGACAAGACAGAACACAGCTTTTAGCAAGCAAGCGGCTGGTCTCTGCTAACAGGCTTCTGCCTGTCAGCTTTCCACCTTCCCCTTTATTCTCTCTCTCCCCCCACACATTACATTCTCCAACAGATAAAAGGAATACACTGGCTTTGTTTAACATTCTTATTTACCAATTTCTATCTACCGCATTCCTTGCTCTCGGGCCTTGAGCCCAGACCTGAGAGGCTTCCCACGGTTCATGTCATCTTGGCGAGATTCCAAGGTTGATGCCCTTGAGAGGAGCTGTGTGTGCACAGGTCCAGCACAACACTCTGGGTGTGCCCTGAATGTTGCCAAGCGCATAACCCTTGTATGAATCCTACATCCCCTCCTTTTTTGTTTATTTGTGCTCGGCCATCTCATGGTAGCCATCAATTTGCATTTGCAAGCCAATTAACTCTCGAACAGACAAGGTCATAACTCGTGGAGCCTGCCAGGGCGGGTCTCGACAAAGCCTTAACAAAGAGGGAATACATTGTACACAGCAGCAGCAAAAAATAAGCTTAAGAAGGTAAAGTGTAATTGGCCGGGCCCCAATTAGCCATGCTAGAGTACTGGGAAGAGAGGTTCGAGTAAGCGGCGAGCATCATCTCATTCCCAATTTCCTCAGGGTGATGACATACTGGAATAAGGCATGTACCTAACAATTCTTCAGCTGCTACAAAATCAAATAAACAAAAGTGGGTAACATTTGCTATTGAAGCCAATCTTTCCCATAGATTATATGTCATTCGGGCCCGTAATGAAGAAAGCGCTCCCGAGTCAACCCCTCCAGGAAAGAGCAGGCACAAAAGGCATACAATCAATACAGAATTAGCAGTAATTTGGGCGAGAATCGCCACAAACAAAGTCTCAGGAGTCTCTGGCTGTTGGTTTGCTGCCAGTCTTCGTTGAGCCGCGGTGACCAATGCTTTTACTGCTCCCCATGTCACAGGCTGGCTTGGGACGCTACGCCTCTTCCGTTTCCGTCCCGTCGTTGTCGACCTGGGAGGCACCACGTTCTCCTCCAAGGTCAGCTGAAACTCCGGTATGGGGTCCGACAGCCCCTGGTGCCACGCCATGCTGTTTCAGTGCCGGTCGCACACACCGGGCTGGAACCCACAACGGTCCTGCAAGGAGAAACACAGCAGCATATCCCCGACCCCAAGTGATTAGAGGTACTGGGCCCAGCCACTGCGGATCGGGCAGCTGAAGGTAATAGACACGCGGTCTTTCCAGTACCTCGGACTTGTGAAAATGCCGATCCGCGGGGGTCTGCTGATCTGCATTCAGCATTAAATTATTTAAAGTAAACAAAAGGATATGCAGTTGTTGCTGAATGTCTCCTAAGATTCGGAGACACAGCTCCCCTTGTTTTAATTGTTTGTCGAGCAAGGCTTTTAGCGTGCGATTTGCACGTTCAACAATGGCTTGGCCCGTGGAATTATAAGGGATCCCGTGTTTGAGACGGATGTCCCATTGGGCACAAAAGGTGGAGAGGGCTGTGGAGCAACAGGCCGGGGCATTATCCATTTTTATCTGGCTCGGGTGACCCATAACAGCAAAACAGGCTAGCAAATGGTGAATAACTTTGGGAGTGGCTTCCCCATGCTGTGGGGTCGCCCAGAGGAATCCCAAATAGGAATCCCAATATCAATGAAAACATGTAAAAACGAATAGGGGCAAAATTGTGGCACGTGAGTGACATCCCTTTGCCACAGCTGATTCGCTGCAGTACCTCTGGGGTTAACGGCATAAGAAAAGGTAGGGGCAGCAGCGGCACAGTGGGGGCAGGAACGAACAATAGAATGTGCATGATCAGCAGGAATATGAAACTGTCGGGCCAAAACAGAGGCAGACTGATGAAAAAAGGAATGGCTTTCAATGGGGTCAGAAAAAAGGCAATTTACCTGACCACGTAACGCGCGATCGGCGCGCGCATTGCCTTCAGTGAGTGTCCCAGGCAGAGGGGTATGACTGTGAATATGAGCAACAAAATAAGGGAAATTACGAGTGGTGAGGAGATACTGTAAGGACAAAAACAGGCGAAGGAGGTCCGCATCGACCTGAGGGGTAATGAGGGCAAGGGGTAAATGATCAATTACCTGATAAACATAATGCGTGTCCACAATCAAATTAAAGGGACAATCAGCAAAAAGTTGAAAGGCCAAAATAACAGCAGCTAGTTCCAAGGACTAGTGAAGCTCTCCAAGCGCTGTGCATGCAAATATTGTTGTACAAGTGAATGAAGCGCTTTCAGCTTTTCTAGAGGGAGGGGCCACTGGTCAATCCATACGGGCTCTAAGGATAGCCATACCAATGGTAATGCGGATGACAAGGTGGGTGAGGGAGGATTTTGGGCCATTATATATTAATATCGAGGGTGGTGTCCAGCTTTGTAAGTAAATCACGGCCCCAAATATTGAGGTGGACAGGGAGTACAAAAGGGCGGATTGTAGCAAGGACACGGCCTCCCGGTTTAGAGACCGTGACCCAAGACAAACTTTGGCGCCCGGGTTTGCTACCCCCGATCCCCCACAACTCTTTAGAAGGAACTGTTGGCCAACCGACCGGCCACTCTGGATCACGAATCACTGTAACGTCAGCTCCAGTGTCCACCAACCCTGTAAAAGGAACATTATTTAAGAGAAGTGTTAACTGAGGTTTTGAGGGGCGGACCGACATTGTCAGAGCAACAAGTGGAGAGGACGTGTTGTGAGACGGCGACTGAGCCAGCGTCGATCCAAAGCTGCCTCCGCCCCGGGCTCGATCCTCTGCGGCTGGCACCTGATAGGGGACTAAAATCAATTGTGCAATTGACCGTCCACGCGGGAGCGACTGCGGAAGATGGGTCCACACCTGAACCTTAATAACGCCGGTGTAATCGGCGTCAGTGACCCCTGGGATGACAAAAAAACCCTGTTTCCCAGCGTGTGAGCGAGGGAGAACCAGACCCACAAATCCGTCAGGGAGAAGTCCCGTCACTTGCGTAGGTATGGCGCAGACCTCCCCCGGCAACTGAAAATCAGCATCCTCCTGCATGATCAAATCAAGCCCTGCACTTCCGGCAGTCGCCGCCCTCATGGAATCTATGGATTTTAAGGCAGAGGAACAGTTGTCTGAGTGGGAAACACCCCCGTTTGGCCCTGGGTTCGGGGGAGACCCGTTGTGCGGTTTCCCGACCCGCTACGACACTGATTAGCCCAGTGATAGCCCTTCCGACACTTGGGGCACTTCTTTGAGGGGCGGGCGGGCGGGCGCCGTCGATGAGCGGCACTCCCGCTGAAAGTGACCCTCCTTGCCACAGCGGTAACAACGCTTCCCCTCCTTCCCACTTTTCCGCAGGACGGCGGCCAGAACTCCAGCTTTATGGGCTTGGGTTCCGATGTTTTGGCACACCCGCAGCATGTCCGACAGCTCTAGAATTCCAGAGGCTTGTGCAGCCTGGAGAGCACGGCGGCAATCCTCGTTCGCATTTTCAACAGCCATTTTTAACAGGATCTCCTGAGCTGCCGCAGGGCTATCCCTCCCTATAGCCTCCTGCAATCTGTTGGTAAAATCCATAAAGGACTCTGATGCACCCTGACGGATACTGGCAAAGCTTTTGGTAGGCCTGCCCGAATCCGGGACCTTCCGGAAAGCATGCTGGGCGCAGGTGGAAATAATGGGGAAGACGGCCTGAGGGAGTTGAGACTGCAGCTGAACAGTAGCAAACTGGCCCTCACCTGCCAAGTGCTCATAAATGACAGCTTGCTCTCTATATACCTGGGCTTGGCGTTCCGCCATCTGCCGATACTCACTAAGCCAAATAACATACTAACTGGGTGTCAGCATCATGCGCAACAGCGCCTTCCAGTCTTCAGGGACCAGGGTGTACCCAGTACCTAGCCCTTCAATGAGACCACGTACATATGTGCTAGTCAGGCCGAACTCGCGAATCGCTTTCTTTACCTCTCTGATCACCAAGTAAGGCAAACTGACCCAGTTTGCAACCTGGTTGCCCTGGCCATCGTCCTGCCAGGTCACCGGGCAGACTGAGACCAGATCAGCCAGCTCCTCTGCTGTAATATCTGAGCGAGTCTTCGCTGCGTGAACCATTTGTTGCATCAGCGAAAGCCCCTGAGCAGACGCAGACGACCCCCCGGGGGGCCCCGGAGCATGGGGCCCCACGGGGGGATGGTAATCACACACCGGCTCCGGTGGGGAAGGCCAGGGAGGCGGTGGTAATAAAGGCACTGGGGGCGAAGCAGGGGGAGGGATGGCTGCAGGAGCAGACGGGGGTGGCGAAATCAGCAGCCCCTCTGTTGGCGCGGGAGAGGGTCTTTCTGAGGCGACACACTGTGTCGCATCGCTAGGAGGGGGGATGGCTGCAGGAGCGGACAGGCGTGGCGAGATCACCAGCCTCGCGAGGGAGGGCCTGTCCGAGGTGACACGCTGTATTGCGTTGCGGCAGAGGTGTAAAGCCTGCACGGGCGCCTGAGGCTCTTTGTACAATGTCTGGCCCAACCGCTCCCAGTCCGCTAGCTTAAGGGTTCCGGCTTCAGGGTACCACGGGCATTGGGCACTCACCTCCTGTAGCAGGAGAGTGAGTTCTCGAGTGGGGCAGTCATGCTGAGCCTTACGCAGCAAATACTGTAGCTCATTACGGTGTTGCACTTGCAAAGCAGAGAGGGAGCTTCCCATACTTACCACAATGAAAAATACTCACCGGGATCCGCGAGGCGGATGAGTGACGCGTCTGAAACCCTTGCCGGGCGAGGTGAGTGCTGAGGGCCCCAAGTTTGGGCGCCAGTTGTGGCGGTTCAATGACAAGACAGAACACAGCTTTTAGCAAGCAAGCGGCTGGTCTCTGCTAACAGGCTTCTCTCTGTCAGCTTTCCACCTTCCCCTTTATTCTCTCTCTCCCCCCACGCATTACATTCTCCAACAGATAAAAGGAATACACTGGCTTTGTTTAACATTCTTATTTACCAGTTTCTATCTACCGCATTCCTTGCTCTCGGGCCTTGAGCCCAGTCCTGGGAGGATTCCCACGGTTCATGTCATCTTGGCGAGATTCCAAGGTTGATGCCCTTGAGAGGAGCTGTGTGTGCACAGGTCCAGCACAACACTCTGGGTGTGCCCTGAATGTTGCCAAGCGCATAACCCTTGTATGAATCCTACACATGGTATTTCATCCTTACAAATATGCCATAGTTTATGGAGTTTAAAACGGAATTATTTCTCATGCAATATTATAGCTTGTAAAATTATTATTTTAAACATAGAGACCACTGAAATGTTGGAAGGACCAATCCAATTCCGGATTGCAGACATGGAGGGTGGGATTTTGACTCTTTCAGTATAAAAACACTATAAATTAATTAATATTTGAAAGAAAACTGAAAAAATTTTGTTTTTTAAAATGTCAAAACTTTAATATTATTACTTATTATTATTTATTCAGAAATTCTTTGAAGCTGACCATTTCCCACAAACAGTTTTAGTTTCAACAAATCTGCATTGTCTGAGGAAAAAGTGTTTTTGTTGGAAAAATCCCTGACCAGGTCTACAAAGGGCCCATTTTTAGTAATGATCTTTGCAATGCCATATTTCAGGACTAATGGGAACTGTGTACCAATCCTGCACTGGTGAGGCAAGGGTTAACAACTGCTTTGGTACCATGAAGTCATGCCCCCTCACCCTTTTTGGGCATGCTCCCTGTGGAGGGAGCATTCAAAAGGGAGCAGCTCAATCTGGGCTGACAGAGGAAAGGAGTGATTGTGTGCGGCAGCCTCCTGACAGGAAGCCTCCAGGACTCCAAGCCATCAGGGCTGAGTCTCCTAGCTGCGCCGCCGGTAAACCGTTGTCCATGGGAACCAAAGAGGATGACTTGCTGTTACCAGAGGAGAAGCTTATGGAGATGGATAAAAGGGTAGGAAGCGACTCAGGGGACACATTTGGGCATATGGAAACCTGAACCCTTTGCCAGTGTCCCTGGTAGTGTGGGCCTACCCCAACTCTTGACACTGGGTGGCACTGCCCCACGGCGAAGTGGCCCTTTTTGGACTCGTGGCTGTTGGATGTTATATCTCAGGGCACCACCATTGATCCATACACCCAATCAGCACGACTCCCCGCAACTCAAACCAAGTCTACTACAGAAGTCATCTGTTTAGATTCTGTGACAGAAATTACTAACTGCATCAGTCAGCAACAGCGATTGCCATCAAATCAGCACCCAGATGCACATGTAGTCCAGTCCAGCAGTCTTAAAAGCAGCTATATACCTTGTCCTTCGAACCAGAGCGAAATCAGCAGCTTAGAGCTAGGATTCAGTAAAAGATGAGTAGGATTTAGGGAATAAAGCTGAATTATCCTATCCAGATGGTTATTAACCACAATCAATTGCAGAACCAGAAAAGATATTTTAAAAATCTTATCCAAAGCATCTGCTGTGGTGGTGACGTTATAGAACTGATATTGCAATTATACAATAGCACTAAAGAATGGAAAACGTTCTATTTTCAGAAAAGTTTGTTTAAAGTTTTTCTTTGTCTTTGATTGTGTACATAATAAAGGGGTTTTTTTCCTTGACAATGACTCAGTGATTTTCTTGTTGACCGATATTAACATTCTGCAATGTGGTACAGTGGGCAAACTGCTGCAGCTCTTCTCTGGATCTCGCATAGTTCCCCAATGATCTGGACTTCATGCCACTGTCAGGTAAAGTCCTTTTGCTGGGACTTGGCCACCTTAAGGCTTTGCATTTGTAGCCCTTCTGGAATCTGCTTCATCTAGAAATACCTTCCCTAGATCCCTTTTCTGGGCATCCCTCTAACCAGCTCCCCATAGAAGACATTTTCTGCATAGGCTTGCTGATGGAGCCCTCCTAAGCAGGAGAGCCAGAAGTTCCCTAGAAGTGCAGGGGCCACCAGTGCCATAGGCAAGGCCTCACCCCTCTCTGCTTCTTCCCCCGATGCCCTGAACCCCATTTGCTTCTCTCTGCCCCCTCCCTCCATTGCTCACACTTAAGTCAGGTAAAAAGTGGAACCCTGACCCTAAGTCTTTTTTATTAGGCTCAGGTGTTTCTTAACCAATTAACTGCTGCCCAGCACATTTGCCCTGCTTTCTGCCCCCATCACTCCCTTGCCATGGGGGGAGGAGTCACTATGCAGGGAGCAGCTGCGGAGCTTTTTGCATCTGCGGGAGGTTCCCGGATATGGGTCTGACCTGTCCTGGGCACAGCACCTGCAAGAGAAGAGGAAATCCCATCCCTCCCCAACCCAGCTAGGACTAGCAGCTGGAACCTGGCATACTGTTGATCACCATTATCAGCTCCCTCACTGCAAAGCACAGCCCCTGCTGGTGACTCCATGACTGCCTGAGACTTGCAGTTTGGGATAGCAATGCCACCACGAAGTGCAGCTCATGTTAGCGCTGCTCTGCACCTGTCCAAGGCTTGCAGTTTGGGGGAGCAATGCCACTCCAAGCCCCCAAAACTACACCCATGTTAAAAAATGGTGGAACATGGTCCCTGCCCCCTAGGTTATGGCACTGGTGGCCCCTCCCACTTCTACAAAGGTTCTGATGTCTTTGCCCCCAGCTCTGCCCCTCCTGGGCTCTAGGCCCAGTTCTCAGGGGTTAAAGTAGCCTTGGGTTGGCTGGGGGAGGGGGCACAGTACCTCCCTGACCATGGGGCCATGGTGGTTGTCCACCTGTAAGGCGGTCCTGCCCTCCCAAAAAATGATGACCCCCACATATCATGCAACCTTCATGTCTGCACTGCCTGCTGCTCTCTGGCTGTTCAGCTCTAAAGGCAGCACCTCCATCAGCACAGAAGTAAGGGTGGCATCTTTTGGGTCGGGACCCCCTTGGCTAGAACACCATGAAATTTCAGATGTAAATATGTGAAACCATTAAATTTACTATTTTTAGAAGCGAATAACCATGACATTGACTAAAATGGACCGTGAATTAGATAGGGCCCAAGTTATGAGTTTGAAACAATGCAAACCCTTAATAGTTACAGGGTTTCCAAGGAAATCTCGGGAGGTGGGGGTGTATATGCAAAAATAACCCTCCAGTTATGCAAGAACTCAGGTTTTGGAAGCTTCATGCTGAGGAGGGGACATTTTGTGTGCTGATCACTTGTTACATGAGAACAGCTCAAAGACCAAACTGTATAAAGAAGTGACTCACGGATTCACGAGTATGCTTGTTCTGAGCTAACAGCTGTTATGAACTTGTGGACACCCTTGGGTGGGGTTGGGAGGATTTTCAGCTGCCAGAACCTTTGATGGTATTAGGGGTGATCTCTAATAAGCTTATTAGCATGTGCATACATTTTCTGCTGTCTTGAACATGTTTTCTCTATAATGCTTTTACCTTAAGAATAAATGTGCTTGCTTAGAAAGAGCTGTGTGGTAACTTAATGACTTCAGTTATGCTGTTTATAGCCTGTGAGAAAGGAAGGCAAAACAGGCCTGTGAAGCAGTGTAGACGGGGGGAACTGTGCAGCCTGAAAACACCCAAGTGCAGACTGTCTCTTCCTAACCAAGATGACAGCTGTGGAGCAGGAAGCCTGAGTGTGGGTGCCCTTGGTGGACCATAGTGGGGAATACAGGGACAACAGCCCTGAACTATGGCAGAATGCTTTCTGGCTAACCCTGGTAACAGGCCTATGCTGATTGGTGCATTAGAAATGTATACATAGATTACAATCCCTACTCCTACTGTAATTTAATAGTATTTTTTTTGCTTCAAAATAGATGAAGCAAGCAGATAGATCTCCAGTACTGCACCATTTGAGTACATTTAAGCACACTGTTTAGCTTCCTCTGTTTCAGGACATGATATTGCTGGTGCTTCTATGTCCAGCGTCATGTCTCAAAGAAGAGAACAGTGGAGTGATGAGGAGTAAGGGATTTTTGGTGACTAACATTTGTTTGGAGGAGGAAAAATTGACAAAGTTAAGCTCCATTTTAGAGAACTAAGAGGAGCAGGTATTATAATAAAAAGACACAGACTTAATAGTACACCTTACTCTCTCAATACCAAAGAAAATACTCTTCAATATATACTTAAAATATTACCATGACTCTATACCAGAGAAGAGGGAATAGTGGTTCTAGCTCAAACACTGACTTACAATAGATTTTTAGTTGCAAAATAACTTATTTATCTCTGTACAACTTCAGGGTCCTCCTTTTTAAAACAATATCTGCTGCTATTTGAAAAATTACAAGGTCAGATGTGTGTCAGATATGTGTATCTAAAAAGAGTTCAACTGAATATCTACCCAGAGAATAAACAGTTTTCCTATTTGTTTTCTTTTTCGTAGTTTATTAGGAGGGAAAACACATACTCATTATAGTTTAGAAACATTTTTTGTCATGACTGTTCTCTATCTTTTTATCATAATTCCTGCATGCCAGGAGAGAGAAGAAGCAGAGTATAACCCATAGTACAGATCTAGTCAGACATATTTTGGTGATTTTCTCACAACAGAACAGCAGGTAAAAGATGAGTTGATTTCTACACTTGCTAAAGGCTATTTTGGATTTATTCATTGTTAGTGGGTATTGCATCTCCAGCTCATTTTTAGACATAATGAATTTCCCCTTCCAAGAATAGCTCTCTGGGTGATTTCTACTACCAAAAAAAATCAGTGTTCAAATGCCAAGATATATTTTTGGTGAAATAAGTTAAATGTTTGGGTCCATATTTCCAGTAGAAGCCAGTGATTTTGAATGATTTCTGGGTGCCCAATCTGAAACATTCAGGGCCGGTGGTGAATTCTGGATAGAATCATAGAATAGCTAGCTAGAATCATAGAATCATAGGATATCAGTGTTAGAAGGGACCTCAGGAGATCATATAGTCCAACCCCCTGCTCAAAGCAGGACCAATCCCCAATTAAATCATCCCACTCAAGTCAATGGCAAAAATCCCACTGACTTCGGTAGAGCCAGGATTTCACCTATAGTCTTTGCAGGTACTGAGCACTCCCAGCTCTCTGGAACTGAAGGTGCTGACTGTGTCTGAAAGTCAAGCCCAGGGTGTCTCTAGTAGGATAGCAAAAAATAGAGGCCCACAGAAATCACTGACCCTTTCTAAATGTTATTCTTAGCTATTTTATATAGGAGTTATAAATAAAAGGCAAGCATCTGTTAGCTAGTAGTATGGAGTCCCTGGTTGTTGCTATACTTAATGGTCTGGATCATGGCTCAGTTGTGCTAGGCACAATGCACACACAATCTTCTCCAAAGAGCTTACAATGTAAGTACAAGAGAAGAGAAAATGGATGGATGTAAACAAACTGATATATTCTATTTTATAAAGAGCAACTCCTCTTTACTCTCTATCACTATATAACATCAAAGAAATAAAAATAGTGGGAAATTACCCACAGGGCCTATAGAAGGTGTACACATATCCAGGATATGAGACATATTTCACCCTTGCCTTGTACAGTAGTAAGATCTCCTGGTCATTAGTCTCCTGTTAATACATCCAAATACGGGGTTAGCCCTTTTTGCAACAGAATCATATTGGGAGCTCATAAGGAATTGGTTATTTACAACAACACAAGTCCTTTTCATAGTCACTGTTTTCCAAGATACAGTCCCCCTTCCTGTTAGCCACCTCATATAGATGTAAGCAGCATCTTAATGAGTTCTCCCCTGACAGCTGTCTGGGAAGGGGAGAGACTTCAGGAGCAAACTGTATTTACATGAACACGCCTACTCTGCCTAGATATCCAGCAGATAGAGTGGTGTTGCTCAAAGTAATCAGCTTTGGCTAGTGTTAGGTTACAAATCACTTTAGTACTGAATGTAGGGGTAGTGAAATGCTGTTATCAATGTTGTTGTCATTGTATGAATAAAGGGGCGCAGAACTGTGCTTAACCTGTCCCAAATGAGGGGGTCACCCTCAGTTGAAAGGACCTCGTTAAGTCAGCGGCTCGAATGCCAGACCCCTGTGAAAGTAAGAGGGGTGGGGACAGGTGTACCAGCCAGAAGGAGTGGACTCTCCCTAGGGGTCCCCGGTCTGGTTTAACCTGTTCCTCCCCACTGTTCAAAGAGAGAGCTACATAGGCTCCATTAGGAGCCTTTTGTTATTCTAAGTGCTCAAAAGAGCTAATAATCACTTGTGGTGGGACAGTGTCTCTGCCCAGCCTCAGAGCTGAAAATCACTAAGAGCTGGGTGGAACCCTAAGAGGCTGCCCTGCAGAGGTGACTGCAGAGAGGCAGGTGGCAGGCGAACGGAATAATGGTTGGCGAGGCGGCAAGTGGAAGGAACAGCTGATGGGATGTCCAGCAGAGAGGAACCATGGCTGTCAGGGCAGCCAGCCAAAGCAAGTGCTCAGCTGGTGGTGCAAGCAAGGTGTCTTTTTTCCTGGATGGGAGATGAACTCACACAGATGCACCTCTGAACCCTGGGTCCTCCCTGACCAAGGACAACCTCTGTGAGTGGGGTATGGTGAGGGAGCAAAGAAGGGAACAGAAAAGGAACTGTTGGTTGTAGAACTCAAGAACATGAGGCAGAAGACACTGCCCCATCCACTCTGGGCTGAATGTCCTGCTCACAGTTTTATGATTAATTAGGGAAAATGCCACAAGCAAGATTCATAATGTCAGGTGACTTCCCTTCTTTCATTAAAAGTTTCTTTTCTATGCTCAGACTCTGTGCTTGCGAGTGGGGAAGTATTGCCTCTCAGAGGCACCCAGGTAATTGTCCCAGGTTACTAGGTAGGGGCTTGAGCCAGTTCTGTGTTATAGTATTGAAAAGGAACCGCTAGATATTGAACCCAGCCTTGGTGCTGCCAGCTCCACCTGGCAGAAGTGTTACATATATTTTCGTAGATGTATGTAACTTTGTGATTGGCTGTATTTGAAATTAAAAGCTTTGCTTGCACACATGCAGGTTGTGACGGGGCAAGGCCAGATGGCTATAGAAAAGTAGTGGGAGATAGATATATTAGCTCCAGGCTAAACAAATCCTTGGTACCAGGATAAGTGAAATGGCAGCTGCTCCAGGTCAATTAAGACACCTGGGGCCAATTAAGAACTTTCCAGAAGGCAGGGAGAATGCTACGTTGATTGGGACACCTGAAACCAATCAGGGGCTGGCTGAAACTAGTTAAAAGCCTCCCAGTTAGTCAGGTGGGTGTGCATGTCAGGAGCTGTGGGAGGAAGTTGCGCTGTTGGAGAGGCTGAGTAGTACACACCATATCAGGCACAAGGAAGGAGGCCCTGAGGTAAGGAGGAAGTGAGGGCTGCTGTGGGGGAAGTAGCCCAGGGAATTGTACATGTCATGTTTCTAAAAGGTCAGCTACCATAGCTGATACTATTAGGGTCCCTGGGCTGGAGCCCGGAGTAGAGGGTGGGCTCGGGCTCCCCCCTTTTGCCCCCTGATTAATCACTGAGACTGGGAGACATCAGAGACTGTGCAAGGAAGGATAACTTCTCCTCACCTCCCTTGCTGGCTTATGATGAAAATGGCTCAGTAGACTGTGACCCTTGTCTCTAGAGAGAGAAGGGTTACGTGGAGGGTCACAGTGAGCTTCTGAGGCTAGCGAAATCCGCCAGGAAACACGGGACCCACGGAAGCAAGGACAGAGCTTTGTCACAAGGTGTTAAACTATGGAAAGTGTATGCACACATATTTGCACCTACCAAGTGTACATACATGCGAATGCACAAGAACTTTGTGCGCATGCAAGAAGTGAAATTTACTCCTTGTTTAGAGAGCCACCACAAAGATATACGCATCATTTAAGTCTCACTTAAACCCTAGTAAATTTCACCCACTTAGAAACCAGTCTTTTAAAATTTACCCCTTCAGGAAATAACGTTATTTAAGTTGAGTTATATATTTGCTTACAAATGGCAGGCAGTGGGTCACAATGAACAACTAGAAGAAGATGGTAGATCTGTCATCTTCACAAGACCTTTTAAAGGTCAAAATCTTAAGTGCTTTGTCAACGATCTCAGAGATACTTAAGCTTTATAAAAAGCAGCAGCTACAAGCATTAATTTGTTTTGTTACTAATTAAATGATTAATCAAATTAGCTATGATAAAAAACACCAGACAGTTAATGCAAATAGCTATTATACTCTTTTTTTCCGTATTGTGTGAATTATGTGTACTAAATGTATCTGGTTCCTGAGTTTCAGCTATGTAGGTTGCATCATTTATCCAACAAATGCCTACAGGGCAGAAAAAGCATCACCTAGGTTTTCTTTCTCAGATTACTCATGGGGTTT
This sequence comes from Natator depressus, assembly GCF_965152275.1. Lineage (NCBI taxonomy): Eukaryota > Metazoa > Chordata > Testudines > Cheloniidae > Natator > Natator depressus. The sequence continues at coordinate 280,387,890 of NC_134234.1, forward strand.
GTGCTAAATTTCAGAAGATTTCTTCATCTTGATAGCAAGCACAGTTAAAGAGTTAGGGCCAGATCTTCAGTTGGTGTAAATCATCAAAGTTCCACTGAAGGATGCCAATTTATGCCAGCCAAGAATCTGGTCCTGAATATTTCTCATGTTTCAGAAAATATAACTATCTTGAAGTGAAACTTTTGTCTAATAGGCAGCACTCTCCTCCTCTTTTCTCCGTAATTCAACTCCTATAGTATAAAGTACTGGCATTGCCTCCTGCCCTTCTCAACCGTTCCGGTAAACCACAATCTTTTCTCAATTAAAAAAATTCCTCTTCTCAACTTGATCCCTTTTTTCAAACAGCAGCAGTGAGAATAAGATATGGCATAACTACTTATGCCCCTGTCCCCATCTGTGCACTGCGTATAGCTCAACGTATGATATGTCATCCTCTGGGTGGACTACATCATTTAAAGAGGAAAATTGGATGAGAAGGGCTAAACTGATCAAAGGCATGGAAGGCTTCTGCTCTAGATGTTTTTAGTGAATGAAAAAGAGGGTTATAATTTATAACTGAAACAATTTTGCTATCTTAACTATAGTAGTTGTCGCTATATAAATGTCACACACACACATTCATATATATATATAGCACCTTTGGAATTTTTAAACTGAAATTTAATGTAATGTTTGGTCATGTGACCAAAACCATTCACATGCAATGGTTCATATTAAAGGAAATAATTATCAATAGTTACAACCACTCACTTAGGGAAGGATTAAATCAGGACAGTCCAGATGCTCTTGGTTAACTCTTCATTGTGAATATTACACACGCTTCTCAGTGGTGGCATATACTGTTCCATTCTGGAACTGGTGAAATTGCTGGTGTGTTTGCATAGATGCAGATGGACTCAAGTGTGTTTTCGTCTGATGCTAAACGTGTTGTGAAACAAAACTCTGGCTTTGCCTTACAGTCACCAAAGTGATCCTTCATTCAATTACATTTCAGTGAGGTTATGATAGCAGATTGTAAGAATTAGTTGTGACCACAGTCAGAGATGGAATTAATCCAATGTGCTAACTTTTTGCAATTTCTCCAAGGCAGAAAGAAAATGCAACACAGAAGAGAACTGGTACACCATCCAGAACCGCCTGGTGAAAGCCATCGCACCGCGCCTGGGGGAGGTCACCAAGAACTATGCCATCCCCGGTACTGACAGCCAGTTGCGACCTGACATGGTAATCACCTATGAGGCCCAGAAAAAGATCATCCTCGTCGACATCACGGTCTCCTTTGAGAACAGGACCCTGGCGAAGCCCGAGCTTGTAGGCTGGAAAAATACGCCCCCCTGGCCAACACGCTGAGAGCGAAGGGCTACGAGGTGCAGATGGATGCCCTGATCGTTGGAGCCCTGAGCACCTGGGACCCCTGCAACGAGCGTGTGCTGCAGACCTGTGGGGTAGGTTGACGCTACATATGGCTCATGCGGCGCCTCATGGTCTTGGACACCATCCGATGGTCCAGGGACATCTACATCGAACACATCACTGGCCACCAGTACCAGGAGGTGTGAGCTGGAATGACATTGTGCATCAACTACGAGAAAGAGACCGAGAGACTTTTTCCATTGGACCATATGAACTGGAACCATAAACTCACTGAACATTAAATCTCACCAAATGAGGGTAAATCCATCCTCATCATCGTATCCACTCATTATACTCCACACCTGAATATAGCCATTATATGAACAACATACCCTCATATCTCAATGTCTGTACTTTGACCCGTTAACCTTTTACCCCCAATCGGGGATATTGCAGATTATGTATTCCTTATGCCACCCGATCCTAAACCAAACTTCGCACCCCTTGATAATCTGTATGTTATTCCCTGATAACCAGAAACTTCTACTCTTAAACTCTGTACCATTTTTTTTTATTTTAACATCTTCTTAATAAAATTATTAATTCATCAGCTATTGTTCCTGACACTTCTTCTCCTCAGCCATTTTTAATTGCTACAGTTTGCACTGGGTGGAGAAAAACAATTTATAACATGTAATAAGGGTCAAATACTAGCTCTTATACATGCAGATAGGAGGGATTAAAGCAGGGTCCTTGGATATCTCAGGTGCAGGCCTCACAGTCATTGTGGGCCCAGATGCAGCATTTCGTAATGCCAGTAGCATGAATGACTACATATAGTTGACTACTGCAAACCAGCTACAAGCTGCCAGTGCAGGCACTGGAATTTGAAGGATACCATAATGGTGGTAGGAGACAATTCTAGCAGTGATAGTTGAGACAGCAAGAATACAGCTGTAAAGCCAGCTTCATCTGTAAGGACTCTCCAAAGGATATGCCTTTTCAGGGGAAGGAAGAGAGGGCTTTCCAACCTGTCCCAGTTTCTTGAAAGACTTCTATACTGGTGACAGGAGCAGGGACACCAGGAAACTGCCAAGATGAATAAGCTGGGGAGTGCTGTGGAGAGGGAGTGTGGATGTGTGAGTGGAAGAGGGGAGGCTCCTATTTGAATAAAACCTACTAAACTGTTTCTAAGGGCAATAGCAGCAAAAATAATTGCCTTTGGATTAAAATAGTTCCTTTGTGTATTCAGCTTCAGGCGATATACAGCAGAACCATTTGAAGAAGTTGATTTTGTTGTTGTTTTTGTTTTATTTTTCTCTGAGGCAATATTTTATTGTGGTTGCCTTCAGAGTCAGACAGAGGGCCAAATCCTGCAGTCATTACTCAGGCAAATCTCTTATTGCTGCTTATAACAACAGCCATCATGGTTTCACTGTTATTTTGTCCTCACTCCCATTATTTTTGTGTGTTTTACTCCACCAGCTGTTTCGTGTCTTGTCTTATGATTTTTTTTTAGATTATAAGGCCTTTGAGGCAAAGCCTGTGTTGTTGTTACATGTGGCCCAGATCCACAAAGACAGTCATTCTTCTTGACACTTAAGCACTGAGAAAATCACAGCAAAAACACTGATCCACAGAACCTGAATTAGGCGCCTAGGCTCTCTGTACAGTGAAGGAGGAGAGACAGGCAATCCACAAAAGAATGCAATCTACAAATGCAATCCACAAAAGACAGCAGCCTAGGGGGATGCCACCTAAGTTGGCAGTGGAGTTCTTTGTGTTTGCATGCAGTACTAATAGGCTGTATTGAAAACAGGGGGAGGCATTAAGCCATATGAAAGCTAATGCAGCATCCTGCTGATTCCCTCACAAATTCTGACCCAATCATGGCACTAACAGGTGCAAACTTTTCCTGTATAAGGAATTCCAGATAGGTAGTCACATTTCAGGGTCGGGCATATTTTTCAGGGCCACCTTGGTAGCTCACCAGCCCATTCCACTCATATATAGTGACTGAACAGCACATGTATTTGAATATTGCCCTGGAGCTGAGTGCACAGCAAACATGGAAAAAAAAAGAAAAGAGAATGAGAGGGCAAAGGACACAAAATAGTTGGTTTGTGTGTCTTTTTCGTAGTTTAACTGGTTTAACTTGTTAAGAACAAAATACATAGGTTAATTTTAAAGCTTTTGGCGTTGCTGGTGTTTTGGTTGCTAATGGCAGCTGGCCTGCCAGGCAATGGTTTAATATTGTACTTTCCCAATACATGTTTATAAAATAAAAATCTTTATTTTTTACAGAAATTTTATTGCCCTCACTTCAACACATCATATAATGTTTATTTCAAATACCAAAGGTAAACAATGAACAACTGGGAGGTAGTATGCAAAGCCCACATCTCAATACAGCTATATACGTCAATCCATACATCAGATATGTACATCAATCATGATAGTGTTTCCGCTCCCCCACCCCTTTCATAAGCAGTCATGTCATTCAAAAGTAAATGCATCACAATCAGTCTCAGCCCCCACAAGCATATGAATTCTCCTTCTTCCTTTGGCCCATGCAAGTCCATACTGTGGGCACACAAAGCATCCCTATTTTATGTTGCCCGGGTGCAGCCAGCTCCAGCTGCGGTAGGTGCACTTTCTGGCTGAGGGAACCGATTCAGCGGCCCCTCAGTGTTGTAAGTCCATTCAGAGGGAAATGGTTCAGCTCTGTTGTCACAAAGATTATGAATAGCACAGTAAGCCACAATGCAGACAGCCCTGATGTCACTGGCATCCAAACGGGTCAGTAAACACTGTCAGGAGGATTCCAATTGGCCAAACACACATTCAACCACCTGAGAGAGTAATTAAGCCTCCTTTTGTCAGGGCCTCTGAGACTGGGGTGTGGTTTCACAAGCCAAGGGAAAAGGGGTTACGCAGTGTCCCCCAGAATAACAGTGGGGACAGTAACTCTGTTTATGACAATGTCATGTGATGTGAATAGTGCCACAGCTTGTCCACGAATGTAGACTCCCAATTGTCGGAAAACCCTGGCATCTTGAACTTTTCTAATACAACCATCATTGACATTCATAAAGCAGCTTCTGTGATCCATGAGAGTGTGCATAACTATGGCATAGTACCCTTTGCAGTTTATGTACTCATGTGCCCCCATGAGTCCCATCAATGGCCACATTCTCTCAAAACCAGAAATTATTTCAGGAATTTCTTTTATGCCTGCCATGTTTGGGTAAACCACATGCCTGATGATCTCAGAAACCTCTGCCACCACTTTACCCAAAGTCAACTTCCAAACACCAAACTGGTCGGCCATGGACCTGTAGCAGTCTGGGATAGTCAGCTACCAAATGCTTATAACAATGCGCTTCTGGACCTGCAAGGTCATCCTCATGCATGTGTCTTTAAGCTGGAGGATGGGGGCAAGCTGCTCCCAAAGCTCCAGAAATGTGGCTTTCTTCATGCAAAAGTTCTGAACACATTGCTGGTCATCCCAGGTCTGCATGATGATGTGGTCCCACCTATCTGTGCTTGTGGCCCTGCTTCAGAACTACTGATCTACATAGGAGGAATCGTCAGCTATACTGAGTGTCATGAGCAGCATCAGACAGTTCAAGTCTGCCATGTCCGTGTCCTTGTCCTCCTCCTGCTCTGTCATCAGCTCTCTTAGGTACCTTTGGTGAATCTGAAAATGCTTCCAAAATATCCACCAGTGACTCACGGATGCTCTCTCCATTTTCTGAAACAGGAGTGAAAGTGCAAGCAAGAGGAGTTCTTGACACAGAGGAGTTCTTGACTCTGGTTGCTGGGGGCTCGCAGACCAAAATGATGGCTCAGTAGGATGTGTTGGCGGACTGTTCAAACTTCTTGTAGTATGCAGGGTTGACAATCAAGTTTTCCCACAGTGTGCACCACAAACAAAGGACTGGAGTAGCTACTTCTCAGGAGCACGCTAATACGGGATACGGTTGTTTGGACTTGGATCTACATACTGCAGTGTGGAGGATCCCCAGGTTCAGCCCCTGGTTAAAAAATTGTTAACCTAGGATTGGCAAATAGAATAGACACTCAAGTCCTGGGTTCTCAAACGCAGGGTTTGCCGAGTCAAGCCCTACTAATCCTAGGTTTACATTACAGTGTAAACATATCCATTTTGTCCTCTTCCCCAGCTTCATTCTCATTAAGGTTTACAGATTAATCATGCTAGATGAAGTAAGAAGATAGAAGGCTATTGCACCATTGGTGGAAGCCTTATATTGACTCTGATTGATTGCAGAATAATAATTATTTTAGTCCTATATTCTGCTGTACAGGAGGCAAAGAAAATATCCATTGTCAGTCGCAGATAGAATCTGCCAGTGGAATTGTTCCAGGTGACTAAAAGCCTAGTTAAAGGTGGCCAAATTTTTTCCATCAAAATGTGGTTTTAATGCCCCTGTGTAATTTCAGAATGGCTTTTTGATTAAACAGACGTGTTCATGGAAAAAGGTTGAATCCTCATCTTCAAAGGAAACCTGTGTAACACCTACAAAAGATGAGCCTGGGAACTTAAATACATAGCTCTGCCAGACACCAAAAATCATGGACTTACGACATACTGGTTTTGTGGCTCATTACAAGAATTTGTGACACATCCTACGGCTAACCCTTAATTGCCCACTTCATTTTAAGTGGTCTCCTAGCATGCAAACCCCTTATGCTTAAGAAATCTGTCTCGACTTGTATTTAGCTACACTCTGGTTACCTCTCCCAGAGCTGAAGAAGACGCCTATGAAGCACAAAAACATGTCCCTTCTACCAACAGAAGCTGGCCTAATAAAAGATTTTACCTCACCTGTCCTGTGTCTCTCATAAAAAATATATTTTTGGCAAAGGTGTTCAGATTTTCATAGAAAGAATAAATAAAATTATTCAGTTTCAGTAAAAATAAATATATTTTTGGATTTTGAGTGCCAGAGTTTGGAAAAAAATGTTTTTTGGTTTTAATTAAAGACACGTTTAAATGAAAACACAAATATTCACTCTCATTGAAATTTTTCACGGGGTAATAAATTGTTGACCAGTTCAATAGCTGATACAGCCTGGCTTTGCTTGGTTACAGAATCAATTTTTCCAATCTGAGGAATTTTTTTAAAATTCTGCTACTTTGCAGATATCATTTAGATTCAATCTACGCTTTCTGTGTCTGTGATAGCAAAGTGGGACCAGAAGAGGAAGGATGTTCTTTGTGCCTCTTACTTACTACTAATATTTATTAAGATCCCCAAAATATGCTAAGATAATGTTCATTTACTACGTAACAAAGCTGACAAATATCAGTTAAAATATCCATTTTATTTTTCATAAATGATAAGAATCATGTAAATGATTTAACTTTTACGAAATAACTTGCAATGACTAAGCAATGAAGAAATGATGCATACATAATATATGAGGAGATAACAGCATTTTGTAAAATATTATGCCAGTCGATATCTCATGCCATAGCCAAAAAGCAACGTGTGCCATTCTTTTCATTTGAGAGGAATGGCACGGCACAAAGATCTCATCTACACGGCCAAATTATCTGGCTCCAAGCCAGAAAGTCACATCATGACTTCCCCTTGATCTGGTTAAATAGTGTTCCATCTTGCAGTATACACAAGCGATAGCTGGGAACACAGCTGCATCCCTTCTATACTTCAAAATAGAACTCGGTTCTAACCATGTGAGGAGAATACTGTGCTTCAACCTATTTCTCCCAACATATTTGATTTTGTATTCTGTGGCCTATTTTTGGCAGCTTCTTTACAAACTATGTATTGGTTGGGTGCGGTACATTGTATTGCAGGGCTACAGGCATTGGAAGAAAACAAAATCCCAGGGAGAAAAAAAAACCATAAAATCAGCACTGATACAGTTTCCAGGTGACACACATTGAGGGAGTGGTAATTAATGAAGAGAACAGGTCACTGACACAGAGCAATCTGTTTTGCTTTGTAAACTGTGTGCAAGTAACAATATGTATTTTAATATGGCTAAATAGAAAGGTATATATGACAGACTGACAATATCTGATAATATCCTGAACAAACTTTTTGGAATATAAACTTTACTGAGTTAAGTTAAACCTTAGTGAATTAGGGATAACACTGCTGGGATACTGTATTAAAAATGTAATTGTGTATGTGTTACTGTGGCACTGTATGTAACTTTTGTAATGGGGCTGGGAGATGCTAATAAACTTCCTCCATCATCAGCCTTTGAAGCCATTTCCATCCCCCAGGGAAATACACATATACTAGTTCAAATTGGATCCTCCAGAGACCAAGAGACAAAGTGTCATGGGGTGTATATGCCCCATGCTGGCTTGTCAATCAATCATAGATTCATAGAATATCAGGGTTGGAAGGGACCTCAGAAGGCCATCGAGTCCAACCCCCTGCTCAAAGCAGGACCAATCCCCAACTAAATCATCCTAGCCAGGGCTTTGTCAAGCCTGACTTTAAAAACTTGTAAGGAAGGAGATTCCACCACCTCCCTAGGTAATCATTCCAGTGCTTCACCACCCTCCTAGTGTAAAAGTTTTTCCTAATATCCAACCTAAACCTCCCCCACTGCAACTTGAGACCATTACTCCTTGTTCTGTCACCTACTACCACTGAGAACAGTCTAGGACCATCCTCTTTGGAACCCCCTTTCAGGTAGTTGAAAGCAGCTATCAAATCCCCCCTCATTCTTCTCTTCTGCAGACTAAACAATCCCAGTTCCCTCAGCCTCTCCTCATAAGTCATGTATTCCAGTCCCGTAATCATTTTTGTTGCCCTCCAATGGACGTTTTCCAATTTTTCCACATCCTTCTTGTAGTGTGGGGCAGTACTCCAGATGAGGTCTCACCAATGTTGAATAGAGGGGAACGATCACATCCCTCGATCTGCTGGCAATGCCCCTACTTATACATACCAAAATGCCATATGCCGTCTTGGCAACAAGGGCACACTGTTGACTCATATCCAGTTTCTTGTCCACTGTAACCCCTAGGTCCTTGTCTGCAGAACTGCTGCCTAGCCATTCAGTCCCTAGTCTGTAGCGGTGCATGGGATTCTTCCGTCCTAAGTGCAGGACTCTGCACTTGTCCTTGTTGAATCTCATCAGATTTCTTTTGGCCCAATCCTCTAATTTGTCTAGGTCCCTCTGTATCCTATCCCTACCCTCCAGCGTATCTACCACTCCTCCCAGTTTAGTGTCATCTGCAAACTTGCTGAGGGTGCAGTCCATACCATCCTGCAGATCATTAATGAAGATATTGAACAAAACCGGCCCCAGGACTGACCCTTGGGGCACTCCGCTTGATACCGGCTGGCAACTAGACATGGAGCCATTGATCACTACCCGTTGAGCCCAATGATCTAGCTACCTAGCTAGCTATCCACCTTATAGTCCATTCATCCAGAGCATATTTCTTTAACTTGCTGGCAAGAATACTGTGGGAGACTGTATCAAAAGGGGTAATGCAGGAAGTGCTGGCCAGTGCTGATTGCCAGCCTCCCAACAGCTAGGACAATAAAGAAGATGAGAAGCAGAGGACCATGGTGGCTGCCAGAGGAGCAAGCAGGCCAGAGAAAGAATTTCCTGCCAGCAAGCTGGTGAGATGCAGCCCCAGAATGACAACAATCCAAAGAAGTGGGGGAGGCCAGACCCACAGGCTGAAGAAGCCTGCAGAACTGAGGGAGGCAGGAAGGAGCTCTGGGTATAGCATGAAAATTGTGAATGACTGATTCTGCCTGCCTCGGTTAAGGGCCCTGAGCTGGAACCGAATGGAGTGGGTGGGCCTGGGTTCTCCTACCTACCCCTTAACAGGGACTTAACAGCAAAAGGAGTTCCAGGCCCATCAAAGACCAGGCTAGATAAAGCACACCCCGAAACATAAGGGGAAGTCCAGTGGGACAGAAATTAATGTCCTTGGCTCCAGAACAGGACTATAAAGACTCAGGGAAGAAAAGTAGACTGACTGCCCCTCCAATCTCAATGCCCTGTCTGACCAAAGGAGGCAGCGCTGACACTCTGGGCACCAGTCCACACAAAGAACAAGACTTTTGGAAGAAGCCTGGGTTTTAGACTAAAGCAGGGCCTCCTTCCTCATCCAGCAAACAGACAGGACCCCTGATTCACGGAAGGCCCCAATCCTTAGGGAAAGATTGGAAGGACTTGGCCAAGTGAAACCTCAAAAGACAGGGTATTTGTTCTGAGTTGAAGCTCTGATGAACTTGTAACCACAAATATGCTCCTAAAGTGAGATATTAAAAGACTGTACTTGCCAGAGCCCATGTGAGAGGAGGGATAAATTCTGGTGTAGGTTTTTTATTGTTTTTAACATGTTTTCTATGTAATGTTTTTACCTTAAGAATAAAGTAGCCTTGCTTAGAAAGAACTATGTGGTAACCTATATCTGTAGCAATTACATTGTTCTCTTTCTCTGAAGCAAAAGCAAGCCAGTGTCTAGGACAACCTGCCTGTGCTAGGAATGGCACAGTGAAGGCAAGAGAACTGTCCAGCCTGAGAATACCCCAGTTAGAAGAGGGAGAGAGACATGTATCTCACCCAAGAGATACAACAGCTAGGGAGCTGAAAGCCAAGACTGTATGCCCTTGCTGAATCACTGAAGGGAAATGCAGGTGCAGTGGCCCTGAATTGTGACAGTATACATCTAGGAACTAAGAATGTAGGCCATACTTATAGGATTGGGAACTCTGTCCTGGAAATCAGTGACACTAAAAAAGATTTGAGGATTTGGGCGGATAATCAGCTGAACATGAACGCCTAGTGTGATGCTGTGGCCAAAAGAGCTAACGTGATCCTTGGGTGCATAAACAGGAGAGTCTCAAGTAGGAGTAGATAGGTTATTTTACCTCTGTATTTGGCACTGGTGGACTGCTGCTGGAATACTGTCCAGTTCTGGTGACCACAATTCAAGAATAATGTTGATAAATTGGAGAGGGCCAGGTGAGGGCCACAAAAATGATTAAAGGATTAAAAAACACGCCTTATAGGGATAAACTCAAGGAGCTCTACTCCTTAATTTAACTCTACTTAACTTAACTAAGAGACAGTTAAGGCATGACTTGATTATAGTCTGTAAGTATCTACCTGGGTAACAAATATTTGATAATGGGTTCTTCAATCTCACAGAGAAAGGTCTAACACAATCTAATGGCTAGAAGGTGAAGTTAGACAAATTCAAACTGAAAATAGGGCATACGATTTTAACAGTCAGAGTAATTAACCATTGAAACAATGTACCAAGGATTATGGTGGATTCTCCATCATTGACACTTTTTAAGTCAAGATTGGATGTTTTTCCAAAAGGTGTATTCTAGGAATTGTTTTGGGGAAGTTCACTAGCTGTGTTATACAGGAAATCAGACCAGATAATCACAATGGTCCCTTCCAGTTTTTGAATCTATGAATTTCTTTCATAGTAGTCAGGAATAGAATACAAAGGTTAATTTTATGAGTTTATTATTATTATGAGTGTATAATATATTGTGAGTTTTGATCATACATACATTGGCTAAGTCATGCACAGGTTTATGTTAAACCCCTACATACTGCCAGATTTATTTATATGTCTATCCTGAGCTTTGGGTGCTGTACGACATTAAAATAATCAATATTTCAAATAACAGAAACAAAACACTCAGTGAATTATCAGTTTAATAGACTGCCCAGCAATATTAACCTTAATGTACAATGGGTAAGCATCCCAGAACATTTCCATCCTGTCAACCAACATTTTTCTCTAGCCGTCCAATAAAAGTGATAAGCTGTGGAGTGTATCTGAAAGGTTAACAAAACTGGCAGACAAAAGGGGAAACAAAGCCAAAGCCAAACCTCAGAGAATGATATGCCAGAAGCCTCCTTTTTTAATTCAAGGGAACTCCAGCTCATGGGCCTCTGCAGACCAGAACTGTACATCCATAAAAACAGATCTACCAAGAATACGTGCAGAATACAGTGCAGTTTGTTATGTAGTGGGATTTTCAGAAGTTCTCAGCATTGGCTTAACTCTGCTACCACTCAAGTCAATGGTAAAAATCCCTTTGATTTCAACGGCAGCAGGGTTAGGACAACCTTCAGCATTTTTGAAAATTTGAGCCACAGTCCAGTGTGGCATGTCTATTTTACCTAGATACACAGTATAGTTCTGTCCTAGTTTACTAAAATTGCTTTCTGGTTTTTATAATATTTTACTGACTAAATGTAGTGTAAGCACTACATTGTATTTTCTTACCTTAGGTCAGTTTGGGTCAGAGGGCACACAAGAAAATATTTTTTTGTAACCACAGTGCCATGGTACTTTTCAAGAGTGTAATCACACCGTTTGATATGAGAATAGCTTAAAATCAATAAAGTAATATAAAAATAAGATAAATGAGTTTTCTTTCTTGGGATTTTTTTGGCTAAAATATGACAAGCATTGTACAAAAAATGACTAGTTGGTGAAAGTCTCTCTTGAGCATGAGCAAATTGGATTATCAATTCATAGTATGTCTTCCGAGATCTCCTTCATTTAAGCCCCCTTTAGTTCCATTCTCATTTGTCAAGTGCCAGGGAAAAATGCCTGTGAAATACACTGAAGCCTGTTGTGGAGTGCCATTTTCTTAGACAGAGCTGGGTGAGCTTGGATAAACTTGACTCGCAAAATACATTGCATCAAAAACAAAGCATGAAAAATCTCTCTATTAATTAGCATAGAGTTTAAGATAATATTAAGGTCACCCCAGAAAGTTAATCAGCCACCTTAAGATCCTGTGCTGAAGGCCTGGGGCTGGATGGAGCCAGATGAGAGCTCAGGGTCTGAAGTTCTCCTTTAGACCACACATAAAAGGCAGCCTATTCAACATTCAGCTTCTTATAACAACTGCGGGTTGTGCTGTCATCCTCTTTTCCTCAGTCTTTACGAACCTACATTTAAAAAAAAAACCTGAGGTCCTTTATTTTGGCAAAGCACTTAAGTAGATGCTTAACTTCAAATATTTACTTAAGTCCCACTGAAGTAAAGGAAAACTCCAAGTTTAAATGTTTTGCTGATTCTGGGCCTTACGGGCAGCGTGGAAATTCAGACCATTTGACTCTTTCTTCTACCTTAATGATATTTTAAATCAGTGGCTCTCATACTGTAGATCGGGACCCCAAAGTGGGTCATGACCCTGTTCTAATGGGGTCATGGGCTGGCGTTAGATTTGCTGGGGCCCAGGGCTGAAGCAAATGCCCGAGCCCCACAGCCCAGGGCTGAAGCCAAAGCCCAAGGGCTTCAGCCCTAGGCAGCAGGGTTCAAGTTACAGGCCCCAAAGCCCTTGGGCTTTGGCTTTGCCGCCCCCACCTACCGCGCCCAGGGCAGTGGGGCTCGGGCGGGCTCAGGCTTTGGTCCTCCCTATTGGGGTTGTGTAGTAATTTTTGTTGGCAGAAGGAGGTCAGGGAGCAATGAAGTTTGAGAACCCATTTTAAAGTAAAAAAGCACTTTAAAATGCGAACGTACACAATATGTACTCCAGTGTTCAACTCCTTTCTTTCAACTTTCTACTTACAACAAACATTTAGGCAATATAAGACCATGTTCAGATACTATCTGGAACAGAATAGCATAGAATAAGAAAGTGATTTTATGCTGAATGCTACCATTAACTGAACCCATCGACTCCAGCACCGGGAGCAATTTATATTTCCCATGGATTGTTGACATAGATTTTCTATGTTTTTAAATTTGCTTTTCAAAGCAAATTTAATGGTACATTCATGCTTGTAATGAAAAGCCAGACTATTGGACAAATGGCATAAACCTTTTAAAATCTCATCACAGTTCACTGGCATGTTATTTTTAACTTCATGGCTTCTTGTGCCTCTTGGATATTTGTGCCTCAAAGGGTTACCTCTTCATCACATATACAACTGAATGAACAGCTGATCTCAACTCTGCATATGGTGTTTTGTTTTTAAATTCACTTTAGTATTCACAAAAGATGTCAGACTAACAGTACTGGATTTGGAAGCTTTTTTTTAAAATCCTGAAAACAGAAATATTGCACAGGGTGACATTGCAGGCTTCCTCACACAGTTATGCCAGTGTGCCTCAACACTGTATGGATCACTTCTAAGGGTGAGGGGAAAGTTTATAGATTCCAAGGCCAAAAGGGACCCTTTGATGATCTAGTCTGACCTCCTCTATAACACAGGCCATAGAACTTCTCCAGAATAATTCCTTTTGAACCATAGCAGATCTTTTAAAAAAAGTCCCATCTTAACTAAAAATTTGCCAGTGATGGAAATCCACCATGACCCCTGGTAAATTGTTCAAGTGGTTAAGTTCAACATTCATGTCCATTCAGTCTTTGGCTTTTCTACTAAGACTGGTCAAAAGGATTCCAATTCAAACCGATAATGATACAGAAATTTGTTCACCAGAAGTTGGGCTAAAACATCCATCCAGCTCATTTTGTATAACTTACCGAAGAAGGTGGAGCAGTGGTGGGCAACCTGCAGGTTCCAGAGCAAGGTGTCCATCCTGAGCCCCAACATCTACACTTCAGTTAAACAACCCCTCAGTCAAAGCTCCATTAACCCAGGTCAGCTGACACGGGCTAGCTGCAGGTACACACTGAGGGCAGAAAGGATGTGGGGTTATAGAATATTCCCCTCTTCACCAACCAGAGCTGTTGCCAGGGGCAGGGATGGACTCACTCTTCATCCTTTGAAAAATTATAGCATTCACCATACTCTCCCACACTTTCAGAGACACTATTAGGCCTATCTGTGATACAATACTCCCTAATTGGGCTGCCACAATTTACCTCTCAGTGTTTAACATAAAACATATGTTAGCTGAAGCATTTTCTGATAATAAGGAAACCAAAGAGTCTCAATTACTCTTATGCAAGAGCCACTATCAAATGTTTTACACAATGTGTTGTCCCATCTAAGAATGTCACAGATTCTGTCAAGTATCAGAGGGGTAGCTGTGTTAGTCTGGATCTGTAAAAACGGCAAAGAGTCCTGTGGCACTTTATAGACTAACAGATGTATTGGATCATAAGCTTTAATAGGTGAATACCCACTTCTTCAGATGCATGTAGATACCGTGGTGCCACTGTATATGCTAGCTTCTGCTACAAGATCATATACTGCCAAGCTTTTAGTAAAGGATGTAATAATTCTGAGGGAAATCAATATTTGTTATTCCCTGGTTAACAGCAAACTATTCCAATCATCTTAACTGGGAATATGATTCACCAGCCATTACTCAATATTGGGTCCCCAACGCTCTAAACCTTTCATTTTTTATGGAATAAGGCTGGAATTATTCTGATCTTAGCAATGAGTTGCCCCAAAACATTGACTTTCTGTAGATGGTATATGAACAAGCTAAAGAATGTAGGCTAGGAGAGTAATTAGATTTGGGGGAAGGGGAGGTGTTAATGATTTAAAAATTATCTGTCTCTTTGTGGTATTTTTCCATTTCACTACAGTCTGGCTGCAATTTGAACATTATCTGAGATAAGAGTGAAGGGTTTTTCTTGTGATAGTCCCATGAAGCCAAACAGTGACTCATTCCTTCTGTATATCAAAGACTGGAATAGTTCAAAGAAAAACAGTCTGAGAAATGTTTCTCTATTTCTTTCCTCCTGACTTGAAGACACTGATGTATGGCTCTTCAGATGAGAAAAATCCCATTCTTTCATCTATATCCCTGACACAGTGGCCTTGTCACCAAACTGTGACAAATAGTAATAATGTTTGAAATCACTTTCAAACAGAGCTATGGCCAAATATGGCTGTAACAGGGTTTGAGGACTACACTCATGCTAAAATTCTGCTAGTGGACAGTCTATAGCATGGTTTCTACTATTATTAGTTTTGAAAACATCTCTGTCCACTCCACACTGAGCAGTGGAATAGTGCCAAGACTATGCTAGCCACAACCAATGTCAGAAAACTAACACCAAGCTCAATTTTGCCAGCAGAATTGTACTTGTCAGCCATTTTGAAATACTGATGCTAGCACTGTTCTGCTCCCTTTGTGAGTAGGGTGTCTTTTGTTGTTTTTTTTCCTTCTCCACATGACACCTTCTTTAACCTTTAGAAGCTTAACCCAAATCTTTGACCCTTTAGAAAGTCCCACCATCCCTTCTTTGAATAACCCCTACCAAGCCCACGTTCTTCTTCTGCTTTTCACATTTCCCCTTCCATTTCTCTGAGGAGAAATGGAAAGTGGTATGTCCTTCTTCCCCTCTGGTATCAAGACACATGCAGCCCTCTTCTCCACCTGCCAAATGATGGCATTTACTTGTAGGAATACTTAGCCTACCCAGGGCCAGCTTTAGAGGCCGGCAGCCCAGGCGACTGCCTAGGGTGCCTGGCTTGGGGGGCGACGGGCTTGAAGATTGACAGATCCTAGCATGAAAATTTATCATCTTATATGACAGGGATAAATCATGCATGCAAATCATGCACCAAAGTCATGAAATGTGCTATAAATGCAATAAAAAATAAGGTATTCAAAAGTTTAACAAATGGAGGGGGAGGGTGCCAAATACATTCCTTACCTGGGGCACCATTTGGTCTAGGACCGACCCTGAGCCTACCCCTTCTTGCTGTACAATAAAAATCCAGGAGGAGAGGTTTACTAAGGTAGGTAGTAACAGCTAGACAACACTCCTGCATCATAGCTGGCAGCTATCTGGGGTTTCTCCTCAAATTGCATCACAAAGGTGAAATCAAGAAAAGGTTTTGGCAATAGTGAAAACATTTTTTAAAGTGTTTTAGTTCGAAGACATAGACAATTATAGTCACTACAATTATCCCAGGAGAGATGGCAAACAACAGATATGCACAAATAAGATATTTTATCTCATCAGTACCGAAGATGATCTCCAGCAAATCTTTGTGGTGTTTTGGGAGGGATCCATTATTTTTTCTGCAACTATAAGGAAGCTGAATTATTTTTGGATTGAAAATTGACCTGACCTTCTCCCCATCCTTGAAAACAAAATCCATAGAACCAAATAGAGGTGATAGCTTTCTATGCATGAAAAACAACTTATAGAATTATATTAGCAGAGAGATAATTTCTATAAGATAACTCAAAAATTCTGTTGATGGCATTAACATACCCTATTCAATTTTATAGGATCTCAGAATAATAGTGATTTTGAGCAAATCTAATGTTTGTCACCTCTCCTGGGATAGTTGTAATAAACTTATTTAATTGCTATGGAACCCAACTGATTTAATTCCCAGTTAAATTATATAGGACGTTGTTCTATAAGAGAGAAATTTGAAGAAGCCATGGCATCAATTGAATAAACTATTATTAAAGATGTTTTTGCTATACTTTTGATAGCAGATAATGAAAATATGCAGACATGAATGATAAATATTCTTCTGAGGGTCTAGTAAAGTATTTATGATGGTGTATTCCCTAGGGTATTAACTGTTGTGTACTGTTCCTTTTATGTAAAGCATTTAAATGTAAATTAAAAACATTAGATTACTCTTGTTCTATTTTTCTACAGTTGCATTGTGAATGCAATTATGATGGTAATCACTGCTATACCTTTTTTTTCAAATGTTCTCTCTTTCCCTATTTCATATTTGTTGGGACTTATTTTTAGGATGTTGCTCCTCATTTTCATGCATTCATAATATGGAGTTATCTATTTTATGTTGTATAGATTCTATTTGTATCTGTCACTTTTTATTGTTTGGAAAGGCTCAAAAATTAATAAATAAGTTTAAAAATAAATAGAAAGATTGATCTCCTTTTCCCAGGAGGTCTGACAGGTCTGCATTAAATCTGAAAACAGTCAGAGGAACTTTGTCTACCACTAGTGTTTGATTTTCTGCAGAGCACCCTCAAAAACAAAACAGCTAAGAGCTGGTAGCAGCTTTCCGAGATACAACTGGGTGAAGGCCATTTTATATTTTAGCAAGCAGCAAGCATACTGTCATTTGTGTGTGTCGTTATGTTACGCGACAAGAACAAATGCAGATTAAGCACTGCAGAAAATGCACAAGAAATATGTATGCTGGTTTCTCATCTGGGAACATCGGTGCTGTCTCTTAGGGCTGCAATAAACTGGTGCCTGTGTTCAACATAAACAAAAATAACTGTCAGTGTAATCTGCAAAACTGAGACAAGGTAGAGTTTAGGAGTTTCTGTATCCCTGATGAGCAGAATAGCCATTATCAACTTGGCTTCTTCATTTATTAATCTCTCCTCCTTCTGCCTCAGTAAGAAATTGAATCAACAAATGAATTCTTAAAGAAAAACTGTGAGGATAATGGAAATATCAATATAAAATCAATAGACCAACTTAGAAGGAAAAAAAACATTTCCTGACTAGGCCTATTGCCCCAGGACCAATGATACAATTACTTATTGGGCCTTTATCCAGATTACAGAAATCAATCTCCAGCTAGTGTAAGGAGTTACCTCCCATTTCATTTTTCATAAGTGCTTTTCCTTTTAAATCCAGGTAGCTTTAAATTCTCTAGTGGTTCTTTCATCGTTTGCTGCATAAAGGTGGCAAATGCAATTTTTATAAAGCAAAGGACAAAGTCAAATTTATATGTTTTACAGCTTGTGATTGTAAAATTGATTTTTATGCCAAAGGGCTAAAATAAACTACTGTTTTTAAGGGCTAAAATAAAACTTTTATACCATGGAATATAGGCCAGACATATCTCTTGCAAATTAAAAATCATGAAATCAATTAAAAATATGAAAACATATTTCTAACCAAAATAGGAACATACTTGGAGTGAGAGACAAAACAGGAACACGCAATTTATTAACTCAATTTAAAGGTTCACTCAAATCTTTACAAATGTTTAATACCCTATGTTAGGTAAGAGACTGTAGAACGTCAGAATATTCCCTTATTTAAAACGTCAGAATATTCCCTTCACTATGTGTAAAGTGCAGAAGGGATGACACGAACCAACAAAACACCTTTCTAAAATTTGCCCACTATCAAAGCATCACCACCTTCCCCTCCTTGCAAACATATCTATACATGGATTATACGTGCTTAAGTCTTTGGGGTTTAGAGGGAATGTGGATGGGCAGGGATGCATTGAGGTTGTGGACAGCTGCCCTACATAACAGCATCCCCCAGCAAATCTATAAGGAAATAATATAAAGTAAGGCTGATTTTGTTAGTATGAATGTCCACAGATTCCCACTCTGGGTTATTAATTCTCCCCAGGGGATAGGGCAAGGGCCTGGAAGCAGTGGAAAAAGCATTACATGCTCCCTGGCCAAATAGATGTGCAGAGACCAGCTCCCTGACATAAATTACATGATATTTCTTTGGATGTCTCAAGATCATAAGGGGTTGGAGGGCCGAGCTCCCTGCCCACACTGGAGCAAAAACTCTTTCAGTACAATACCATAAAAACTCTGCTTTTAGAGAGTTTTCCAACCAGCTCTAGCTTGCCCATGAGATTTTTACCCATAGGATGACATGATTTAACACATAAATCACAAATATTGTACATTGTACCCAAACAAGACTCTCAATAGAATGGAATGGGCAATCATACATCTTCTGTAGCCCTGAGGACACAGTCAATTTATGTAGTCAAGAAAGATGGATGGAGAGATGGTTTGTGAAATACCATCTGATCAGGGAAAAGATTTTGATTTAACTCTACCAAAATTATTTCTCTTTTGCCAGTTTGTGATTGGAAATAGTATATAGACATGTATACCCTTGACTAAGTGGTGCTTACAGGAAATTATCTATTTATTATGGTTTTGGAAATGCTTATTAAAGTAATATGCCTTTTGTGAGTACATACAATTCAATGTTAAGACTGCCTCTCAGAAAGGAAGAGAAAAGACAAAAGTATATTGATGTGGTAAGGAATTCTGGTAAAATACTACATAAGGTGTGATGGTAAGACAAGACTGATTATTAATTGTTTTACATTAGTGCCTACAGGTTCCAAGTGAGTGGATCCATGGCTCCATTGTGGTATGCATTGTATATATGCTGAGGGCTTGTCTACACTTAAAACGCCACAGTGGGGCTTCTCTGGTTGGCGACCTCCCTGAGAGGCAGTAACTAGGTCGATGGGAAAATTTATCCCATTGATCTAGTGCTGTCTAAAAAAGGGGTTATGTCGGTTTTACTCCGTCGTTCAAGGGTGTGGATTTTTCACACCCCTGGGCAATGTAGTTATACTGACGTAATTTCCTAGTGTATACCAGGTCATAGTAAGAAACAGCTCCTGTCCCAAAAAGCTTATAATCTAATCTAGACAAGAAAGGCAAAGTGTGGGCGGGGAAACAGAAGCACAGAGTGGGGAAGTGACTTGCCCAAGCTCATAAAGCAGGTAACAGCCAAATCAGGAGTCGATTCCACTCTACTACTGCTGATTAAATATTGAATGTGTGCATAGTCTCATGGCATCAGTGGAGTTGGGTAGCGTTCCTGGTTATTGACAGACATGGTTTTCTGAAGATGGAGGAATGTACCTGTGCCATCACAATACCTTTAATTGAATACCTGCACTTATCCCCATATATGCTACATTTGAGAACTGTGTAAGTAAGAACTTATTTAACCAGTGTTATTATTTTATCATTTCTGCAGTGCCATAAGGATGCATGGTACTTTAATACAGAAATATAAATTGATACAAGTCCCTGCCAGAGAACTCTATAATATAAGGCTGGATGTCTACAGATGCTACCATGAGTAGTCCAGTTGAAGTAAATGGTACCACACTCGATAGTAACCAATAGTCTTGAAAACACGTTTGCAGCATCAGGCACAAAAGCCGTAACTTTAGGAATGACTGTACATCCTTAAACACTTAAAAAGGATCAGGGCCATTTGACTACCTAGCAATATCTCTGCAGTGTTGAGTAAAGGATATTGTTCTGCTCTCTCATTTCTGTTTTCTTTGTCTTTTGTTATAGGAGTGTCCCCTTCGTATCTCCAATAAAAAGGAACTGCTGGTGTTTAATGCTTCCCCTTCTGCATTGTCCTCCTGTATATTAGTGGAATTGACCCAGCTTTTTCTGATCTTGGTATGTGATAATCCTCTGTGTACCTCTATGTCACCTCTTCCTGGAATGAGCATTGGCAACAGATTGCAGGAGAGGCACCTTTTATTCCAAGCATTTCTTGTATGTTACCTACTGTCAGAGGGAGTCGCTTAATGTAAGAATATAATATAAAAATAATTGGGTGTAACAATTTGCTATGAACCTTTACATAATCACTTCCCCCATGCTCATACTTGAGATTCACACATGCAAATGCAGACTAGGATGGAGTTACAGATACAGTAGAACCTCAGAGTTACAAACCTCAGAATTACGAACTGACCAGTCAACCACTCATCTCATTTGGAACTGGAAGTACGCAATAAGGCATCAGCAGAGACAAACACACACACGCTCACAAAAAATGCATATACAGTACAGTAGTGTGTTAAACATAAACTACTAAAAAAAAGTAAAGGGAAGGCAGCATTTTCCTTCTGCATAGTAAAGTTTCAAAGCTGTATGAAGTCAATGTTCAGTTGTAAACTTTTGAAAGAACAACCACGACATTTTGTTAAGAGTTCCAAACGTTTCAGAGTTACAAACAGCCTCCATTCCGGAGGTGTTTGTAATGTTGAGGTTCTACTGTATTGGGTACACTCTAGGTGGAATAGATTAAGACAGATGTCCCTGCCAAGTTGAAGACCTTCAAAGAAAAAAAGAACCATGTACATAATTTGTATTAGAATAACAGACATAATAGAACTACCTAGTCGACAAGCACCTTGGTGTGAATTCTGAGATAAAATCTAGTAAGTAACCACTACAACTTGGAATAAATCAAATGCCTGTTTCACACAGCACAAAATGAAAACACCACTCTCTTAAATGTTTGTGTTACTCAGGCATTTAATTAGAACTTAAAAAATAAATTAATTGTAATTGAAAATGTGATAAAATATATTTTGGCACTTTTTTTCTAGGGGAATCTAAATTAACATAGTTAATGAAATTACTCTACATTTTTGCTTTGTCAGTAAACTAAATCCCTTCCACAGCTCTGCATCTGAAAAACAAATAATCTGCTGTAGCAAATAGCCTGCTTTTTCACCCTGGGAGTAGAAAAAGCTATTAAGACAAATTCCAGTGAACTACATTTACCACACTTTTAAGTGAATTTTTAACACCTTATAAATACTATTTTGTTTGCCTGGTCCTCTCGTGCTAGAGAGATTTTAACGATGTAAGATAGAGTCAGTGATTTTATGAATTACATTATCTTCTGGGTATTCTACAGAGAACACTCTAAAACTAGCATCTTATACTAAGCTTTGAAATAGACCTGAAAGCAAATATGAGCTTATTTGAAGTTGGTCCATACTGTAGCAGTAAAAACAATGTATTTTCTACTAGTCCATTAGACCAGACGTAAATTAATTAAATCACCATGGAAGTGTTTGCATACTGCTGCAGGTGGGTGTCCATCTGCCTAGAGGTATTGTGGGAGTTTGCTTTTAACATGTGCATATGGATGATTAGTTTGCAGCCATGTTTAAACTAGCCTTAGAAAAGTTTAAGTAAAGGCTTATCTCTGGCCCAGAAGTCACTTTTTCTATCATGTTATCTGGCATGTATTTCAAATAAATGAGTTTGCCTTGATTTTCCCGTAGTGAAAAAAGATAAAATTTACCTGTAGGTCTGAGTGGGAAAATAAATAATTAAAATAATTTCAATACATTCTGAAAAATGTATTGAAAGCAGGACTGGTTGAAAAATTTCCATCAAAACTGTTTTTGACATAAAATTGGATGTTGACTACATGACTTTTTGTGTGTGTGAAAGGTGTCTGCTTTCAGAAGAAAAGTTCAACTTTTTGCCAAAAACCTCCCCAAAACATGAAAACTGATTTTTTTTTTCTGAAATACCACTGCAATACCTCATGGAAGTTGTAGTTCAGCTGCCTCTTATCTTCAGTGCCTCCCGTGGGTTGGGTTCCCCAGCTGAACTACATCTCCCATAATGCATTGCAGTAGCTCAGGAAGAAGAAAGACCATGGAGCATCATGGGAGATGTAATCAAGGCAGCCTTGTCCATTGAGGAGAATGGGAACCATGTGGCAGCAAAATTACTACTCCAAAGAAACACCATGGTAGCATTTCCAAATTCAGATTTTCAGCCAAAAGATTCCAGCTGAAAACTTTCAGTACATTTGATGACAAGTCAAAATATTCCATGGAAAATTTCGACAAACATTTGTTTTTGTCGGATTTTCAAGATGAAAATCCATGTTTCCAACCAGCTCTAATAAAAGTTGAATTTAAGTAGATTTAATTGTGCACAAAATAATTATGTGTGTGTTTTCAATCTGAGCTGCACTGGTTATTTATCATTTGGAACAGAGGTCATATGGTGTCATTTCTGTTTTTTTGTAAGGACCTTTCCATTAGACTTAACAGGTGGGTCCCTCTGTTCTGCTCCAGCATAAGAGCAGTCCCTTTGCACATCTTGTGAACAACTGTAGTCTTAGCGCTCC
This sequence comes from Natator depressus, assembly GCF_965152275.1. NCBI lineage: Eukaryota > Metazoa > Chordata > Testudines > Cheloniidae > Natator > Natator depressus. Next base: position 280,410,824 of record NC_134234.1, read on the forward strand.
TCTCTCCAGGCATCCTTGAGGATACACTGTGCTCCACAGGGGTTTTGAAGCACAGTGAAGGGGTGGGGGCAAGCACAGTAAACTAGGTGCACTGCAAGAAACAGGTTGTTGCAGTAGTTTTCACATTCCCCTTGAGCACCAGACCTCTCTGGGAGCTCTGTACCACCTTCTACTTGGTCCGGTGGCTAAATGCCAAATTTTAAGCCTAAAGGGAGAAGGTAGTAATTAAAGACTCATACCAGACTTTGGATACTGTTATTAGGTGGTTTAGTTATGATGAAGGATACAATTTAGTCATGGAGGTCTCAGAAGTCACAGATTCCATGACTTGACCGGACCTCCATGACTTCAGCTTCAGTTGTCAGCAGCGGCGGCAGAACCAGGTCATTGTGCTCCCCTTCCCCATGGCTTCAGCTGGGGCTGGAGTTGGGGCTGTGCACCCCCAACTGCAGCTTCAGCCAGGGCCAGAGCAGGGGCTGTGCGATCCCCACCCTGTGGCTTGAGTCAGGGCCAGAGCTGGCCCCTGCCATCCATGGCTTGAAGTGGGGCTATGCGCTCCCTTGCATCTTTGTCCGGGGCTGAAGCTAGGGCTGTGTGCCCTCCCTCTCATGTCCACAGTGGGGGCTTGGAGCTGGGCCTGCGGCCCCCCTCCTGTGGTGGTGGGACTGGGGCTGCCAGCTCCCCTCGCCCCACCGAAATGGGCTCCAGCTGTCATTCCTCCTTCCTCCCAGCAATTCCCCCCCCCCCATTATTTTTAGTAAAAGTCACGGACTGGTCACAGCTCCTATGATTTTTTGTTTATTGTCCATAACCTGTCCGTGATTTTTACTAACAAACAAATAACCATGACAAAATCTTAACCTTAGTTTTCATTTACTAGCCAATAACAATAATACTGAGGCTGTTTTGGAGGGGAAATGCATTGTAATAGTAATCAATTTGGGGAGTAGGTTGAGGAGGAGAGGAAAGGCACTGTAATTCCAGGTAACTCAGAGGAAGAGAAGAGCTGTGTGGATGACAGAAATTCCATTAGACAAAAGAGTTTGAAATTTGGAAATTTGGCTTTGTTTCAGATCAGAACTAAAAAAAGTTAAAGGAAAGTCCCCAAAATTTTTCATCTTGGATCAATCAAAACATTTTTTGACAAAATTGAAACATTTCCTTTTTATTCTGACCTTTTAATTTTATATTATAATATAAGACCTAATAAAAAAATAAAAAAATGAAATGAAGTCATTTGAAAACAAAAAATATTTTGTTCTGAAATGTGTCTTTAAATAGTTTTTCTCTTAAACAAAATTTCAGAAAAATGGACAAAATTTGGCAAAGTATTTTTATTTGCACAGTACTGCATTTTCTGACAGAAAATGGTGCCACCAAAGTTTTTTCCATCTCCAAATCGTCTCCAGTGGAGATGACTGAAAGGATGTTTTTTCTTCCAAAACAAGAATATGTAGTTCATTTCATTGCAATAGCATCCTCAGTACTGTCCTCACTTCAGGTCGGTTTATAAATGTTTTTACTCTTACTGCTTCTCTCTTTATCTCCTTTCCTATTCATAACATGGTGTTGTCTTTCCTGCTATGACAATGCTCCTGGTTGCTTATGATACAGTGTTTGATTCATCCCTAGACATGCTTTCTTGGGTATTCTTTTGGAGTACAAAATCCCAGATGCACTCTTTTCAAGCTACCAAGACAGGGCCAAGTTATCATTTATCACTTCTATTTTCGTAGTTTCCCTGATTTGAGTTGGAATAAGGCACTTTTCACATTTCTTTCTTCTTGGAGGTATACGAGATGATTGGTTACTGCATTTGCATTTAAATTATTTGCTGGTGTAATATGAGCTTTTTGTGTGAAAATTAATTTTCATGGGTTTTTTTTTATCCTGGTCTAACAAATCCTTATAATAAAATCTGATTTTTCTACGGTAGATCTGTCTATCAAATGATGAATTCTTCAAATGAAAAAATAAGTATGCAGTTGTTCCAATTTTTATCTTCTAAGCTTACTATGCTAAAAAAAATGATTAGGCTAGATGTTGCATATGAAAATCAATTTCAAATCCAACCACTGGGCCTCCGATTTGAAAATTTCCAGCAGAGAGCATCATTTTCTAAATTAGTTAGAAACAAAGATTTTTTAATGTATTCTAAACAAACAAACCAAAACCAAAAATCCAACTGAATTTATCATCAGAGCTGCAGCTTTGTGACAGAGTAGCTCTAGGGGAGATAATAGTGCATTTCTAAAGGAATTATCAGGAAACATCAAATTATTTGATGATTAATGTAAGCGCCTTTGAAATAATTGATTCATTTTCATTGAATGTTTTAAAACCCACAGTTAATATTTTGACATCATTGTGGTTGTTTTAGAAACTGAAATGTCTAATGGCTCTAGTCTAAATGTAGAATTCTAATCTTACAATTTCTTTTGTTTCAAATTAATGACTTTTTATTTAAAATAAACAGGATTGTTGACAGTACAAATTAAATAAGTATTAATAAAGAGGGTAACAAATACAAAAGGTAAGAGTACAGAGAGCTGAGACAGTATACATTGTGAGCTACAGTAGATAAACATAGAGTTTTTATAAAACCAATATCAATAAATATTTTTAATCAGTTCATCCCAACTGATGCAAAAGTTATTTCAGGAATACTTACTCCAAATTCCTATTTCCTAGCTACAGTATTAGGAAAATGTCTTAATATGTTGAAATTAAACAAAGACACATGATGATTCTGAATTTTTATATCTACATCCATTTCCAAGTGGAATGAGGCTTGTTTTTAAAATGAATGTTCACTTGCATTGAAAACAGGCAAAAACATATGTCTTGTATCTTTTGTGTCCTTCAACAATATATTATCCAAGCACCTCACAATCAATTAATGTAATGTCAGAATACCAATGTGATGACAAGAAGAATTAGTTATTCTTGATTTACATAGGGGGAACTGAAACACAGAGCTGAAGGCCAAAATTTGCAAAAAAAAAATCTGGTCATAAGTTATTTGCTCAAGGTTATACAGGATTCTATGAAAAAGACAGGAACTGAATCCAGATCGTTTGAGTCTCAGCACCTTAACTAGAAGATCATTCTTTCTACCTTGTGATTACACATTTTTCATTGCAAAAACAACTATTTTGTAGAAGTTGTGAATTAAGCAAAATTACTGGAAATCACGTGAAAGGAAATGGTAAAAATGTACATGTCGCAAACTCTTGTGAAATTAAAACAGTGAGCTTCTAGAATAGCTCTTTCTTTTCTTTGGATTGTGCTAATAAATGCATTCTCTGTTCCAGAGTTACTCCACCTTAAATCCTTGGCTGTTACATTGTTTGAGACATCGAAGAGTGAACAAGAGCCTTTTGGAGTTAGTTGATTATGAATTTACATAACAATCAGCACCTTTTTAATTGGCCTCTGCATGCACACTCATGGTCACCAGCAGTTTTTGATCACTTCTAAAATTATTCACTCTTCTGCTGTACCCCAAAGGGTGAAAGACATGAGGAAATTAATAGCCTGCTTTTTGACAGACTGCACAAATTTGTATGATCCAAAAATAGAGCTGTGTAAAAGGTTACTAGATGAGTACTACTAAAAAGTCTATATCCTTTTGAGATACCTGAGTTATTCTCAATATGTTCTCACCAGTCTTCATTCCCATATGATAAGTTGGCAGGTTATAGTTCTTATAATAAGCGATTGCTCGATGGGAAAATAAAAGTCAAGATGAAAAGAGATCTTTGCTGGAATTGAATTCAATATGAACTGGCTTTTAGCAATAAGGGAAGTACTGGTAGCTAAATGACAGTAATAATATCTTATTCAGTTACAGTAAAATCCCAGCTACCTGAAAGTCTCGGATGACACCTGAAATCCACACATAATCAGAGGACTTAGCCAAACAAACCTGGTTGTCAGGATCTTGTTTTCCCTCCTGTAGAGTTTAGGAACTTCCCAGGACCGGAGCTTCCCAGGACCAAAGCTTCAGTGAAATCTTAAGGGACATATCTGATTTTCAAATAATCAAGAGTTTAGATAAATCAAGGTTTTACTGTAATGCCTTTCCTCGCAAAGAATCCAAAAGCCCTTTCCATGTGTTAAATACAGAATTACTTAACCAACCAATCAACTGCAGCCATTGCTTGATCCTGGAGTGCACCATTAAAACTACATAACAAATTAGGAAGGGATGTGTAGAAGAATATTGTATTCAAATGAAACCACAATGGAAAATTTTAGAGTGTAGAATGTAAATACCCACAATGGGATTTAGTCAGGATCTTAGGGCTAATACCTAAAGTCTCAACCATTGGCTTTGTGTTATATGTGGACATACAATCTCAAAGAATTGTGATTGCTCTTGGGCAATATTATGTAGCTATTGTACTTGAGTCAATAATTTTATACTATCTTCATTGTATGTATTGCTAGAGATTAGATTTACAGTAGAAAGCATTACCCCATTGGTTCAAAAGGAATCTAACAATAGAATGTAGGGCTTTATTCAACGTCCACTGTAGTCAATGGGAATCTTTTCATTTATTTCTTTATGAACTTGATTGGACCCATGTTAGGGGGCTCATTCCTTCACCCGCTTACTTCCCTGGTCCTTCTCTCATGAACAGAGAGCAACAATACCTGAAGTCCGAAGGTGCAAACAATTCTATGTTTATTGGGGTGAACTTCCAGCAAGCAATGATTCCAATTTCCTTCCTCAGTGTCCCCCTTCCCAGCTCTGACACCACAGAGCCTTGCCTGTGTCCCTGTTCCCATTCCCTGTTCCCATTCCCCCCTCTTTAGCAAAACATGATTCCAGTTCCCCCACCCCCATTCCCTGTTCCCATCCCCCCCTTACTTCCTGACTGACTGCAGACTATATAGTAAAACTTGAGTTCTGCTTAGCCATACCCACAATGTCCACAGCTATAAGACAAAACTTTTTATGGAGAAAATATGAAATTCAAGCCTTTGGTAAAATTATGATTTTTCATAAGTTTCCTAGTCAGAAATTAATCTGATTATAGGTTTGTAAACCCACCTCCCATTTCTATCATCATATTTTTCCTAACGCTAAGATTAGGTAGGGCTGAGCAAATTCCATCCATGTCTGTTTTAAGCCACAACTGGAGCCTGTTGCTGTGTTGCCTCAATGGTTTTATATACCATGTTATACCACTGTCTCCTTGGACATCCACAGCCTCTCTCTCCATGCACTCTTCTGTAGAGAATAATTCTAGGTAGTTGGTATTGTATTGTTTGAGCAACCTGTCCAAACTATTGTAGCTGGTGCCTTTTGATGACTGTAGTCACGTAAACTACATTTTCGGTTTTTCATGAATGTCATCATTTCTGATTCTATCTAGCTTTGTCATGCCTAGGATATGGCACAGGCCCATCATTTCAAATGTTTGCAGCTTTTGCTTCAGCTGCCTTGTCAGTATCTGTGTTTCACAACCATGAATTAATGTGCATACCTGAACATTGCCTGAACACTGTATATAAACTGTGTGACAGGGTTGGGCCAGATGGCTATAGGAGAGTAATAGAAGGCAGATATATTAGCCCCAGGCTAAGTAGGTCCCTTTTCCCTGCGTAAGGTAACAGGGAAGGTTCCAGAACAATCAGGAACCTTCTGGAGACAATTAAGACAGGCTGATTAGAACACCTGCAGCCAATCAAGAAGCTGCTAGAATCAATTAAGGCAGGCTAATCAGGGCACCTAGGTTTTAAAAAGGAGCTCACTTCAGTTTATGGTGTGCGTGTGAGGAGCTGGGAGGAAGAGGCACTAGGAGTTGAGAGTGAGAACACGGACTGTTGAAGGACTGAGGTGTACAAGCATTATCAGACTCCAGGAGGAAGGTCCTATGGTGAGGATAAAGAAGGTGTTGGGAGGAGGCCATGGGGAAGTAGCCCAGGGAGTTGTAGCTGTCGCACAGCTGTTCCAGGAGGCACTCTAGACAGCTGCTTTCCAAAGGGCCCTGGGCTGGAACCCAGAGTAGAGGGTGGGCCCGGGTTCCCCCCAAATCCTCCCAACTCCTGGTCAGACACACGAGGAGTTGACTTGGACTGTGGGTTCAGAAAAACGGCCAAGCTGAGGGCTGCCAAGGCTCCAAGGCGAGCAAATCTGCCAATAAGCGCAAGACCCACCAAGGTAGAGCAGGAACTTTGTCACAACTGGTGTCAGTAGTGGGATCTGGTGTCCACAGCGTGGCAGAAGAAGGAGGGTGTTTGGAAGGAAAAAAAAAGGGAAGAGGGTCTATTTTTATTTTTTTCATTACAATGGAGGAGGTAGTGTGGGCCACGGCTACAAGCCACGGCTGCCCAGCAGGAGGCTACTCGTGTCCAGGCAGCCGCCCAACAGGAGGCAGTGCAGCTGCAGCAAGAGACTAATTGCCTGCTGATGGACCAGGCTGCTCAAGACTGGGCTATGTTGCGGGAACTGGTAAACCAGGTAAAGGCCCTTACAGAGCTGAACTGTGGGCAGGATGGGACGCAGATCATGCGGGCCAGCAACTGGCTGCAGAAAATGATGCGGGCAGATGATGTAGAGGCCTTTGAGAGGACAGCCCTGCGGAGGCTTGGCCCCAAGAACAGTGGTCTGGCATCCTTGCTCCATTCCTGTGTAGGGAGGCCCAGAAGGCCTACTATGATTTGCCTGAAGAGGCTGCAGCAGACTACCCCCAGCTGAAAGCAGAGATCCTGGCCAGATCTGGGGTAACGACCGCAGTCCCAATTATATGACCTCATCCATGTTGCACGGAAGTGGTTACGAACTGAGTCCCAGAGTCTGGAGGAGATACTAGAGGTTCTGGTCATCGACCGATACATGAGAGGACTACCACCAGACCTTCATGCCTGGGTAAGCCAGAATGAACCTTCCACCTATGATGAGGTTGTCGCGCTGGTAGAAAGGCGAAGGATGGCGAGGGAGCTGACTCGACCAGTTAAGGAAGAAGCATCCCGGGTTAAACTAGCAGCACCAATCCCTAGAGTTCGGGTGACTGGGCCACCAGGAGAACCCAGGTGGAAAAAGAGGGGGGCTGAAGGCCCACCAGTAGCCACAAAGAGTCGGAGCACTGAGAGGGAAGAGGCTCATGATGTTAGACTACCCAAACCAAGAGACCAGGGAATATCTAGGGCTCCATACAGATTTACGCCTGCGGGCAGTGGGGACACATAGCTGCACAGTGTCCCAGTGCCGAGGAGCCTATGCAGTGTAACCTGGGGAACTGGGCAGACCCATGCTCCCTAATCCACCTTGTGGGGGTCTCACTAACCCCACATATGTACACTAGACCAGTGAAGCTAAATGGGATGGAGACCACAGCACTGGTTGATTTGGGGAGTGCTATCACGCTTGTCTCGGGGAAGCTTGTGAAGTGTAGTCAGCTGCTGTGTGCTAAGCGTACGGGGATAACATGCGTCCATGGGACAGTTGGTTATTACCCCACCATCCCAGTAAAAATCGAGATTCAGGGGAACACTACTGAGGTAGCAGCAGGTGTAGTCCCTAAACTCCCATACCCAGTGCTCATAGGGAGGGACTTCCCAGGGTTTGGAGACTTACTCCCGGTAAGGGAACTGGAGAAAGGGGGAAGCCCTGAAAGTAGTGAGGCATCCACAGTAGACTGTCAACCCCCAACCTTCTCTGAAATATCCCCAGATTTGTTCTCCACTCCCAGATAGCGTAGAAAGACGAAAAGGGAAAGAAGGGCAGCTAAGGCCTTGGGAACCCGAATATTGGCCCAAAGCCAGAGGGTCGCTCTCGTAGGTAGGTGGACCCGTGCAGCTGAAAAGGAGGCCACCCAGGAGGGAGAAGCACCCGAGTCTGACCCACACCCTAATGCCTCTGAACCAGAGGCAACAGAGACTGGCTCCCTAGATCTCGGGCAGATTAGCTCCGGGAGAGGAAATTTTGGATGGGACCAGGCTGAAGACCAAAGGTACAACAACATTAGGAAGGAAGTGACCGAAATAGATGGGATCCCCATGGAAGGGAAAACCCAGGGACCAGGACCTTACTTCATAATGAAGAAGAATCTCTTATACCGGGTTGCACCAGTACAGGGGCAGAAGGTACAGCAGATCCTAGTATCTCAAAAACACCAGAATGCTGTATTAGGTCTGGCCCATAGTCATCTTTTGGGGGGACATTTGGGAGTAGAGAAGACCCTGGCACAGGTCCTGCGACGATTCTTCTGGCCCGGAAGAAGTGCAGAGGTACTGTGGGTCCTGCCTGGAGTGTCAGCTGCACAGTTCCCGTCCCCACTTGAGGGCACCTTTAGTACCCCTTCCCATCATAGAGGTCCCCTTCGAGCAAATAGCCATGGATCTAGTGGGACCCCTGGAGAAGACAGCCCGGGGCCACCAATATATACTTGTCATTCTGGATTATGCTACTCACTACCCAGAAGCCGTCCCCCGTGAGGAACATGGCCTCTAAAATGATAGCTAAAGAGTTAGTGGGGATCTTTGCCTGAGTGGGGCTACCAAAGGAGATATTAACAGACGAAAGTACCCCATTTATGTCGAAGCTAATGAAGGACCTCTGTACGCTGCTCCATATACATACCCTGAGAACTTCAGTCTATCAACCGCAGACTGATGGGCTGATAGAAAGGTTTAACCAAACCCTCAAGGCAATGATAAGGAAAGTGGTAAGTCGAGATGGGAAGGATTCGGACACCATACTACCCTCCTTATGTTTGCAATCTGGGAGGTACCTCAGGCCTCAACTGGGTTTTCCCCCTTTGAATTATTATACGGACACCACCCCCATGGCATACTAGATATTGCAAAAGAAATCTGGGAAGAGGAACCCAATGAGGGGAGAAATATAATTGACCATGTGTTGCAGATGCAAGAATGGATAGCCCGGGTCACCCGTATTGTACGGGAACATTGGGAAAAGGTGCAGGAGGCCCAGCGAACCCATTACAATCGCCAGGCAAAAGTCCAACAGTTCCAACCAGGGGATCGGGTCATGGTGTTGGTACCCATGGCAGAAAGCAAGCTTTTGGCCCAATGGCAGGGGCCCTATGAGGTGGTTGAACCCATGGGGGAAGTAACCTACAAGTGCGGCAGCCAGGACGCCTGGAAACAAGAACAAATTTATCACATTAACCTCTTAAAGCCTTGGCACCAACGGGAAGCATGTGTAGTGGCCCAAGAGACCCCGATCCAGGGAAATAATTGTCAATGTTGTCTTTATATGTCATGCTATCTATATTGTCATGCTATGATGGAGCCCAAGTAGCAGAAATTGTCTGGTTTTTTCAATGTCGACATCATTAATAACTAGTTTAGCCTGTTTCTTGATTTTCGATGTTACCATTAGTTTGGTCCTTCATTCATTCATTTTTTTATCCCCATTCTCTGGCTGTCATATACAAGTTAGCTGCTACTTCTTGGTTATATTTTTCCAAGGGCATTATCATTACAATATTGTCTACAAAGTCCAAGTGATTGATAATTTGCCCTGATATCCTGCAGCTTCGACCCCACCAAACTTACTAAAGGAGTTGGATAAGATATTTTCTAAGTGTAGAGTAAAAAGTACTGGACTGAGTATACTTCTCTGTTTTCAGTCCAGATCACTCTGTCAGCTCACTTCTGACTCATTCTGCATAGCAAGCTTTTCCATACTGACTCTGCAGTATGTGAATCAACTTGCTACTAAAACTGTACCATTTGAGTATTTTCCACAGAGCCTCTCTGTTAACAGTGTCAAATGCTTTCTTAAAATCAATGAATATGCAAAACAGGGGGTTGTTGAACTGTCCCTCTCTCCAGGATTTGACCCCCCAAAAAATCAGTGTCTGATCTAGAGTGGAATATTCAGAGCCTCTGCTCATATTTCCATTCAGCTGAGAATCCCATAGAATTCCTCACAAGAAATGCTTACAAGGCTTATTCCTCTGTCATTCTCACAATCTGTTGGGTCATCTTTCTTGAAGGTGGTACAATGACTGAGCATTGCTCGTCTTCAAAGACTTCATCCTTCATCCAAATGAGGATAAAAAGTTTGCAAAGGAGTAGATCCTGACTTTTTGCCATGTTTTAGCACTTCAGGTGGTACAGATCTCAACCAGGTGCCTTGTTTTTCAGGGACCTGATTGCGCATTCAATTTCTCTTCCAATATCACTTCATCTCCTTCACTGTTGCCTTCACAATTGATAGCCTCAGGGACGGCTGGGTTGACTTGACTATTCATGTTCAACAGCTGATGAAAATATTCTTTCCAAGTTTTAAGCTTTTGATCTTTATCTACTGTATAGTTTCACTGAATATTGCGTAGCTGACTTATTACAGGTGTTATCTTCTTTTATGGGAATCTAACTTTCTGAAAAAGCCCCCTGACATTACTTTTTTAAAGTGTTGTTCAAGGTCTTCATTTTCTCTCTCCCAAGCCAGCCTTTATTAGACCTTTTTAACAATTCTTTTTAGTTCTTTGCTTAGCTGTCTGTATTTGTTTTTTTTTCGCTTACGACAATCTTCAACTTTCAGATGTTCTGGATATGCTTCCTTTTTTTCTTGTTAGGTTTTCAGTCTGGAGTCACCCAGACTTTCCTTTTTGGATACCTAATCCCTAAAACTTCTGTGCTTCTGGCATTAATGATGTGATTTGCCTCTGCCCAGTTCTACTCTGTTTGTTCTGTTCTACTGTTGTGTTCTCTAGGGTTAAGAGAGAAGCAAAGCGGCCACTGATGGATTTCTGAAAGGTCACCATAGTGTCTGAATTTTTCAAAGTTTTGATACATAGACTCTCGCCATTTGTTGCAAATTTTAAAGTATTAAGTCTGATCCTGACTATAACGATCACTACTGCATGGACTGAGTCTGCATTTAGGCTTCTGTAGACCCTGCAATCTAGTATGCTTGTTTTCCAGCATTGTCTTACTAAGATTAAGTTGATCATGTTTTTTGTAGTACCAAAATCCATGTTTTTTCATGGACTCACCTGTGCTGAAATGTGTGTTTATTATAAATAAGTTGCTGACAGTGTAAACATTTGTTTAGTACTACTTAACCAAGTGCTCCATTCTGCTTTAAACATGGCTGTATTTTATGAATAGGGAAAAGATTTTCTGCACACATGTATAGGATCAGAGTCTTCCCTCAGATATGCAAATACAATGCACAGAGAGGAATTGCATAACGTATCTGAAAGTGTAACTTGAACCATAGTATGTATAATCAGTAAATATGTAAAGCACTTGAGGGCCATTTGGATAAAAGTGCTAGGCAAATGTAAAATCAGTATCATGTCATTATTTATTAAAGTGTTTTAAGTAATCTATGCATTCATATTCTTGTTTTTCTCATTATTAAGCCATATCTGTGATTCCTGAAATGTGGATGCAGTTAATTTTTACTTCACAAAACACACTGGTGAAGTTGATCTCTGTGGACCAGATTGTGAGCCCCTTTTCACAATAGTAAGTTGCACACAAGTATTCTCATTGACTTTATTGGGATTGCTTGTGGGAGTAACTATTCCCTGTTGTGACTGAATGCCTCACAATTGGGCCCTACACATAAAGAATTACATATTGCAAGTGTTTCTTTCAACTACACTGGTGCAGTAAAGTTCTCTCCTGAGATGTCTCATGGGAGAAGCCTGATCTGATGACAAGGGAGTTGAACACAGCCCATGATAATAACCTGTACAGCTGAGGAGGTTAATGGTACAATGCCATTTGAAGCTTAGATAATGCTGCATGAATAAATAATTTGTAAGTCCTTTTTATGACATTTTTTAAATTTGTGGGTAGCTGGATTGAGTTTAAAGTCATGCTTAAAATATTTGAATTTATGATAAATGCCATTATCAGTTTATTTCCTCTGTCTGCAGCACCTTTTACTGGGCTCTCTTGTGATATAATGTAAAGTTAATAATTTGATTGGTAAATTCATTTCGCTCATTCCAGAAGTTTTTTTCATTATGCCAGGCATATTACTTCCTAAGAAGAAAGTTGCAACAACGCAGATTTCTCTGTATCTAGGGAGACAAGATGTGAAATTCAAAAAAAAAAAAAAAAACAAAGAAAGAAAAGCACATCCTCAGCTTGGCTAGAGGGAAATAGTTTCAAATGATGTTTATTTTGGATAGAATGGGATACACATGAATAGAGATGCAACACAAAAGCTATGAAGGATGCTTAAGAAACAAGATACAGAAAAATCTCCTGACACTTTTTCATTGTAGATGCACCCACTTTTTCCTGACATCCACAGGTATCAAAAAAAAGAACGTGGTTAGTGGTACTTGCTCTTGTATAGTAGATACCACTCGCTGTTTTAATTACCGCCAGCTAGACAGAAGTAATGCTAATAAGCACCCTGTAAAAGCTCAGTGTCTGATTTTAGAACACGGTGGCTATTTTTGTGGATCTCTGTGAAGGAGGGGAAGTGATCATGGCTGTTGAGTGATGGAAGAATAGATTAGAGGGGGGGCTCAAACTCTGAGATTGAGTTTGAAAGCCTGGGGCTTGTCTGCCTCAAAAAAATAATAAAACAAAATCACAAATCCTATTTTGGGTTTTCATGTTGTGACACATTCCCCGTTTCCCCTTTAGAAGTATAAGGCAAATTAGTCCATAAGTAGCCATTGTACTTTGAAGAGATCTCATTAATTTCCAAATCTGAATATAGAATCTCAGAATGTACTGACCCCTTGAGACAGTAGCTACTTCAGCAGCCATGTCTTCACATACTTGTAGAACTAACATATTTTCTGGTGTCGTGTTGGATGTGTTGGGAAGCACAGATCTATTTTTAAGTGCCCTACTCAATGGCTTGCTTATTCTGAAATTTCCTGTTTGAATCCAGCTACCCTTTTCCTTAAATTCAGTCATTAGAAATACTGCTTACTGCTGTTCCTATTTTATTAGGACCATTCTGTGCAGTGCTGAATTTTCAGTTTGACCTCTTATAGTGAAACCAGCAGCCTTATCATTTCATTTCATTCAAGAATACAGAAGCCATCATTTTACAAAGCTGGCAGCTTTTCTGCTTCAGAGCTCCTGTAATTTAGTTGGGTACTCTAATAGGGTTATATTTCATATATGCTGCATACACCCTTTATGCTTGTGTTACTCCTCGGAGAACACACAGATGAAAATATGGCAAAAGGAATGGTGATTGCATTGGCCATTAACCTCAATAACTTGCATAGACAATAGAGGGGCTTATAAAATGCTCGATGTAGTAGTGAGGTTTGAATCAGTACAAGATGTTTGTTCAAGCTGAGCTATTGCTATATGAAAAGGAACCCCCAAATATCTATATTAGTGAGTGCTGCCATCATTTCCAGCCCAGATAATTTTTGTTCCACTACATATGTGAATGTCATGCCTCAGGCTGCTTATTTTCTTACAGCAGTTTGTTCTTTTCTTTTCTTTGTTTAAATAAGAACACAACAGTATTGGGGGTAGGGTAGGGGACTGATGCAGAATACTTATTGTGCTATAATTATTGTGCTATAATTAACTTGCAAATGAATTTTATAGCTATGATTATTGTACTTATAACTTTCAGTTCAATCATAATAAAAGTAGCATAGGGGCATATTATGTTGAATAACTAAAAACAATTATCTCAGAATTAAACCTGTTTTTACCATCATTCTGCATGGAAAACTATATTTAAGATTTTAATTTATTTAAGCCTTTTAAAATGCCATAGAAATTAGACATTCCAAACAATGACAGATAATGCTTCTATGACCAATTTGCAAGGCTTTGGCTAAATGCAAATATTTCTTTATATTTTCTTAAATACAAACATATCCAAATACAGAAAGCTTCTAAAAAGTAGATTATGAGCTTAGAGCCCAATGCTGCAACCCATGCTGTAAGCAGTATTTCCGTGGCTTGCAGAATTAGAACTTTTATATATATTACATCCAAAAATATTACAGTAAAAACATTAAAGTTGAAAAATGGAAAAACTAGAATGTAATTAAAGACTGTATCATAATACATATGCACATAGCAGCCAAGTTAAAGTTGCATAGGAAACGTTGCATTTCCAAACTTTTTGAGTTCTTGACTTTGCAACCTTAACATTTTTATATATCATAACCTATTTAAAAAGTAACACCTTAAACTGAAAAAAAAAAAATTCCATCATGTGGAACCACTCCAAATCCCTTCCCCCTCCCAAATACACACACAGGGGTCATCAGAAGGTTTGGGAACTTCAGAGCCACACATCACAGATCTCTACCACTTGAGTTACTGAAGTAATTGATAGCAGCATATTACATGGCCCAAGCAGATCTGCACCAAGGGTCAACTAGCAGCATCAAAGAGTTGTATGATCCGCACATACTTCTGAAAATTCCAAATATATTATTGCCAAACAGCAGCCAAAGGCTGTGCATGGATCATAGGTTGCAGAACATAATCATTGCCGTAATGTTACACTCTGATGCACCTCAGAATAGCAATTCAAAAACACACACACATACACAAAAATGAAGCAAGATATGCAGGTAGGTTATGAGTCAAAACATGTAATAACCATGAAACAGGTAGGTCAGCAAGAGTCTCAACAAAACATAACAGTCTGAACAGCAAATATGTAGCAGCGGGCCCTGAATAGCTTCACACGCATGCACACTCACACACCCTTAGGAACAGGAATACTAAAGGCCTGGTCTATACTAGTGGGGGGGAATCAATCTAAGTTACGCAACTTCAACTATGTCAATAACATAGCTGAAGTCGATGTACTTAGACCTACTCATCGCGGTGTCTTCACTGCGGTGAGTCGACTGCTGCCGCTCCCCCGTCGACTCTGCCTGTGCCTCTCGTGGTGGTTGAATACAGGAGTCGACAGGAGAGCGCTCGGGGGTCGATATATCACATCTAGACTAGACGTGATAAATCAACACCGCCCCCCCCCAGATCGATCGCTGCCCACTAATCTGGCAGGTAGTATAGACATACCCTAAGTTCAGAGAGCAGTAACCAGGAAACAAAACAGGAGCAAAGAACAGAAAGCAGGAAGGCAACACATTCACCAGTCAACTCACAGTGGAAGGCTATTATTTTCTATATGGATTAGCCATTAGAGGGAGATGGAGACATATACTTTGCCAGTAGGTTACATAGCTATTTGACAGACAGCAAAGGAATGCTGAGACTCAAGAATAATAGTTTCAACATCTTGTTCTGCAGAGCCGTGTGATCTAATGGATACCTACCCTTCTCCCCTGTCTCCCACTGCCTCTCCCTCTGTACCGTTCCCCTCACTTTCCGACCCACCAAAGCTTGTGCCATATCCCCATTTTGCTTCTTTCTCCCAAGCTCCTGTCCATTCCACAAAACCTAAGTCCTGATGCTATCTTTCCTTCTCTTTCATGCTGCTTGGGCACCAACAGGAATGGGCAGTGAAAGTACAGACACTGTGGCTTTGTCTACACTACCATGGTAATTTGACCTATGCTACGCAAATCCAGCTACATGAATAATGTATCTGGAGTTGATGTACCTTAGGTTGAGTTACCGTGGGGTCTACACCCTGGGAAGGGGGGCGACGGGAGAAAATCTCCTGTCAACTTACCTTACTCTTCTTGTCGGGAGTGGAGTACAGTGCTCAACTGGAGAGTGATCTGCAGTTGATTTGGCATGTCTTTACTAGACCCGCTAAATTGACTGCTGGTGGATCGATCTCAGAGCGTCGATCCACTCTGTAGTGTAGACCTGCCCTAACTACACCAACATAAGCCTTATGCCTCTCATGGAGGTGGTGTTATTATGTTGGGGTATTATGGCATTTACTACTACGGTGGGAGAAAGGCTGTAGTGTAGACACTGACATAATTAAGTTGACATAAGCTGCCTTATGCCAACCTAACTGTGTAGTGTAGACCAACCCTATGTCCCTGCTAAGTTCCTGTAAATGGCAGCACAGCAGCTCCCAGCTTCTGGGAGGAGCAGCAGTACGGAAAGTCCTGTTCTGCTCCTGCATCACTAGGATGTAGCATGTTCAGCCACTCTGTGGGGATGCTGCATATGAAGCCCAGTTACACATAGGAGCTGTGAGGGGACATTGTGTGCTCAGTGCAGATGGACTCTTCAGAGAATTTGCTACCAAACTAACAAGTCTCGACTGATCATGTGCAAACTGAATTTTTCCAGAGGCTCATAACCTAGCCAAATTTGGAGAAACTGTCATGCATACTGCAAAAGACACATACCTAACACCAGGGCAACCCCCTGCCAAATGTCAAATTCCTGCCCCAAAACATGGAGGCACTAGAACATCTCAACTAAATTACTGTAAGAAATACCCTCTCACTGCCTTTTGTAGGGGGAAGAGCTTTGAGAGAGAAGTTCAAATGGATTCATGCCAGGGAGGGATTGGGACTCCCACCCAACCATCCCCTCTTCGGTTGTCTGCTTAGCCATTGGCTGGAGAAAGGGGGATAGGGTCAGCTGCTTGGTTTCTGTGCACAACTCCCCTCCTCCGGCCCTTGCCTATTTGAGCTAAGACTGTCTTTGTAAAAGTCTCTTACTCTCTGGTTAGCTGCAAAGAAGCATTTGCTGTTCAGCCATGCCTGGAGCAAAATAACATGGGGGCAACACTGGAAGAGTCAGGGGAACAGAACCAACACATGTATTCTTTTATGTTCCCAAATCCAGGATGCCAGGACAAGGATGAAGTGAGGTGGCTTCTGCCTCCAGAAGATGCAGCACCTGGAGGGAAGGGAGGACCTCTGGGATCACCCTCCACACTTGTGGGGTGTGCAAACCAGCGGAGGGGTCTCTGTCCCACTGCAGAAGTCACACCCTGGTTCACCAACCTGGAGGCACAGCCTGCTCGAGGAGGAGCTGTGCTGGTAGCAGAGGGAGTGATCCAGAGTCATAATAGATTCAACTAGGGGAAGCTGCAGGGACAGAGCAGGATGCCCTTCCCTCCTCCATGCTTGTGCAAGAAGGGCTGAGGACACGGGGCTGCTGCAGGAGCATCTGGCTCCCTAGGTCCTGCTGACAGGACCAACTATGGTACCCACTCCTGGGGGAAGAGGGTGGATGGGGCTGCTCCTGCAGCTGCAGAAATGTCTTGCATCCTGGGTCTCACTGCCCAGACTATCTGTGGTGATACTGCCCTCCCCCCATCCATGCTTATGGGGGATGGAGGAAAGGGACATGTGGGGCTGCAGCTGTGATGTTGTGGCAGGGGGCACTTTACACACCTGCTCCTGGAGCCCTTCAGCTGGGACCTGGCAAGATGTTGGGTCCCCTTCCCCTCCTCAGTTCATGGTGGAGGGGCTGGGGCCCACATGGTGATGGGGCCACTGTAAGGACAGCATTGGGCCCTATTCCCCCATCTCGCTTGGGACAGGGGCCATCTAGTGGCTGGCAGATTGAGACAGCTGGGAGTCTGGGGGAGCTGGCAGCTGCTGCTGGTGGCATTTCAGCAGCCCCTCCCTCTACAGCTACAACAGGGGTTGGTGCTGCTGGGGGAAGGAGAGGCACAGGCGTGGCCAGGGTCCAGAGAGGGGGGGGTTTCAGCTTCTTGTGCCCTAGAAGTACTCAGTCTGGCCCATATGGACCCATTAAGAGTGGAGCCCTCTGAGACGGGTGAGGATTCTTTTACACATTTTGCCAGGGAATTATTGTCCTAGGATTGCTACCCTGTGGGGAGAAGTCTTCTTAGTTTCCACAGAACTTTGGAGAGGACAGGGACCACAAGCAAGTTGACAATGCTGGGGAGTGGAGCTGTAGGAGAGACATCCCCCATCCCCATCCTGGACAGAGGAGCCAACTTGAACAGGGAAATCTCATCAGATAGGAACCAGAACCTCTGCCTGGGCCATTCCCTTTGCAGCTGGAAGACAACAGATTCCAGGAGTTTGTCCTGCAACACTGATCCACAGGTGATGCCCAATCAACTCTGGAACTTTGGCTTCAGACACCCATAGGTCTAGTCGAAAATATGGTTGCCCCAAGGACATTCAGGGCCTATAAGTCCACCTGATTAAGATCAAGGATTTCAGAGCTTGGGAAGGGCTCCAACACCTGTGACCTATCCCCAAGCATTTTTTGTGGCCTTCCTGGGGTCTTTCAGGGTAAGTGAGCTGGTGGCTCACACAGCCACAGATAGGTCCAGGTGGGCAGTTGATTTATTGGATGTACAGTTATCAACCAGTGCAGTGCTTAAGGTACTCTAAAACAGAACAGAATGGTGGTAAGGGAATGTTCAGATGAATGCCTTTGGCCCATAAGGGACCAGGGAGCCAGGCTCACTGTTTATGCATGGGAATACCAGTTCACTGCAATAATGAAAAAAAGGTTTGGTCTACTGCAGTCTCAACCCAGAGAACTTGGGTACACATTCTTTCAAGTCTGTGTCAGTGACGCTAGCACCACTGGAGGCTTTTGGCTCTTGCTTCAGACTATAGGGCACTGGAAATCAATCTATTAGGACTTATGTTTGCCCCAGGGGAAAGGTGCCGGAACTGGCAATAAGTGTAACTAACCCTGTCTGCTTCGGATTCCAGGGATATTCAAAACATAATCAAGGTTTGGATTTGCAGGCACTCTGTAGTGCTTTGGCCCACAAGGAGGCAGTCAGCTTGGCAGGTGGATTGCTGCTGGGCTTCTAGGCCAAAGATGTATGCCTTCAGTGGTTCAGCAGGAGAAGCGTGCTGACGGAACAGCGATTGGTATGGCAGATGGGACATGAGCTGATCCCAGCACTCATTGATGTGTTGATTAAGCAATTGTGTCTGGATGTTGGCCAGGTCAGCAGATGGATTGAAACCCAGTTTCAAAGCTGAAGACATTTACCTTCAATGGTATGGCAGATGGGGCATCAGCTAGTCCCAGCACCTGTTGATACTGCTCGCAGATGCTGGATTATTCAATTATAGCTGACATCAGCCCAGCCAGCAGGTGGATCACAGCTGAGATTCAAGGCTTATGCCATTTGCTTTCAATGGTATGGCAAATGTGGCATGGAGCTGACACTCATTTATGGCTGAGCTACAGACACCTGATATTTTGATTATTCACCTAGGCAAAACTGACCTTGTGAGTTGTGGGGACTGCATTGGATTAAATTTATGGATTAGGATACAGAGGGATGAGGAGTTGATTACACGTCCTGGCCATGCCCTCAATTGGTCGGTCAGAGCTGTTCACAATATGAGTTTGGTGGGAGGCCATCGAGCCAACCCATGACGATAGGACAAGAACAGTGTGAACAATGATATCCAAGGGAAGATTGAAAAAATGGTTTGTTTAGTCTGAAGAAGAGAAGACAGAGGGGGCACATGCTAACAGTCTTCAAGTACCTAAAAGGTTGTTATAAAGGGGAAGTGATAAATTGTTCTCCTTTACCACTGAGGACAGAACAAGAAGTAATAGGATTTAATTGTAGCAAGGGGAGTTAAGCACTGGAACTAATTTCCTAGGGAGGTTGTGGAATCTCTGTCATTGGAGGTTTTTAAGAGCAGGTTAGATAAACACCTGTCAGGGATGGTCTACGTAATACTTAGTCCTGCCTCAGTGCAGGAGACTGGATTAGATGACCACTAGATGGATTACTGAGGTCCCTTCCAGTTCTACATTTCTATGATGTAGCTGGGATAATTGAGAGTTGGGTGTGGGAGGCAGAGAAATAGCAATAGCCGATACAATGACTCTTAGCTTTTTAGGGAGGACAGAGGATGGAGTTAATCTTTCTGAAGCTGAAGCTGATATTTGGCTCTGTGACATTAAGGATTAGGTCAGGCAGGAGATGGGTACCAAGCATGGTAGGTGTAGGGTGCATGCATGCTAATCACTGGTACTCCCAAGGGTAGGAGTTCAGTGTATGTAAAAGCTAAAAGGGCCAGCTCCCAGAGGTAAATGAGACCTGAGATTGTGCAGTTGAACCTTGTGTTGAGAGGGGAGGAAGGAGCTTGAAGTCTTTGTGGACTGAGGTTCACCCCACCCAGTACCTTATAGCTTCTGTCATTCCACCCCCTTTATGGGGTGGAATGAACTGAGTCCATGGGGTAAGCTGGGGACGGTCTGCCCCAAGTTATGATGTGGTTCATGGTAAAAGCCCTGTGTCCTGCACTGCAACCAATTAAATACCCTCCACTCCCCAAGGTATAATTAATAAAGTTGCAGCCTATCATTTAAACCAATCCCACATGTCTGTCACTTTTAACATGGGCAAAACAATATATTTTCCCTAACCTAATTCTCAGAAATAGATGAACAATTTTAGTGGAAACTTTCAAAACAAGTTCAGCCTAAGGCAGACAATCAGCATGGAGAAATGCGGCAGGTGTGGTTAAAGTTTGACAAAGTTATAAGCAACTGAAAATGAGGTCTCATAATGAGACATGTTGGGCAAAATTGATTATAGGCAGTGCCACAAACTTCTTCAATACCCCTTGCACCAGTCCTGCTATCTTGACTAATGTGAGTGTAATCCACCGTTCAGTGTTGGCTTAGTACCTGTATGATGTGTGAACACGAGAGACGTACCTCGTCTTTGGACGGTTCCAAAATTTGTCACCTGTGCTTGTTTCAAGGTGCTGCTGGTAGATGCCTGACTCCTCCTCCTTGTGTACTAAAGAATACAACCACTTGGCAGTGCCTCCAGTGACACAAAGTGTCAGGCTCTGGGTTCTAGGCAGTCAGGACTGGTGGTTAGAGTCAAGAATAGGTACCAAAGGTTGACACTGACTGTAGAGTCGGGACTGGGCCAAAGACCTCACTGAAACCAGATCTGCGGATAGGATGTGGGTCAGACTCAAGATCAGAATCCGTAGACAAGACAAATTAGGATCCTAGTCAGTCTGGATGATAGCCAAAGGCCAAAGATGGATTAGAGTCAGTCTGAGTCTGGGGGTCAGGAGGCTGATGCAGGGCTGGAGTGGGTCAGTATCAGAGCTGGAGTAAGAAGACATGGACAAGGGTGAAATGGGCTGGAACAAGGCTCGGCAAAGGCTGAGGCAGGAACAGAAACTGGATCAAGGGCAGGCTGGAAGCCTAGTGAGGCTCTAACACTGTTAGGAACCAGGAGGGTTCCTGGCTGAGAAGTGCTGTTGCACAGACTTACTTACAGCTCTTGTGGGGTCAGTTAAATGCCAGTGCCTGGGGACCATCTGACCTGGGCTCTGCCCAGGGATAGGCTGCTGCAGCATTCCTGAGGGCTGAGTCACTGCAGGCTCTGTTTACGGGATGAGTCAGTGCAGCTGAGTAGCTGCAGCATGTCTGAGAGATGAGTCACTGCTGTCTGTGTTGGAGGGATGAATCATGGCACCTACGGAAGCACAGGGGATGGGTGAATGTGGGCCTGTCCACATCTAAAGGCCCCTCCCCTCAAACCAAGGGGAGGAGCCACCAGACCCAGGTATCAACTAAGCATGGGGGTCAAGTAATGAAAAAAACCAGGGACCAGAGTGAGGGACACAGGTTCAAAATCAGGGATCAAGAGAGGGACACTGAGCCGAGAACCCTGGACAGCTCCTACTGCTCCTCAATCGTGGCCAGGGAGTCAGTGGACACTGCCCAGAGGAACTCTGCCTGGAGTCTTGACTTAAAGGAGGATCTGAAGTAAGCCGCATAGTCACAGAGCACCCCACTGTCCAGCTTCCTCCTCCTGGTATGATGGATGGCCATCTTGGCCAGTGCTAGGAGGAGGCCAAGGAGGTCTCATGATGGGTTGCACATATACCAGGAGGTGCAGGGAAAGGTGCAGCCAGAACCTAAGGAGAAGGTTCTGGAGGAACCGGAAAAGGGGCTGCAACCTGGTGCACTTGAGGTAGATGTGCACTAGGGTCTCCCTCATGCCTCAGGAGCAGGTGTCAAGGAGCGGGGGTGAACCATGCCAGATACATGCCTGTGCTCAGGCCTCCATGAAGGAGCTGCCAACCAATAGCCCCAGTGGGCTGGGGGACCAAAGTAGAATGTAGACTGGCCCACTGGGGCTCCTCACCCTCCACAGGTGGCAGGAGATCCTGCCACTTGGTATCAGGGCAGGACACAATTATGCGGAAATGAAGGGTATGGAGCATGAGTGCATACAGTTGTTTCCTTTGCGCAGTTCGGAGACAGACCAACTGCAAATCATGCAACCAGCTTAGGTGTTGCGGAGAAGGCAGCGGGAGTAGGGGCTCACAGGGCACGGGCCCTATAGCAAGGTCTGGAGGGACGGAGATGAAGGGCATGTGGGGAGCACTTTCCTGCAGGACCCGCTCAAGGAAGGTATAAGAGGTGGGCTGTAAGGCTGCTCTCACTTGCTGGAGTAAACTCCAGGGGACACGAGGAGTGGCGAGCCCCAGTTGTCAGCCAAATGCCAGGGGGTGATGAGTCATGGCATCTATTGAGTGCCTGGGGAAATGGGTGGGTGCAAGCCCACCCAGATCTAATGGCCCCTCCTCCCCAGCCTAAGGGGAGGAACCACTGGACCCAAATAATTCCAGGGGACCAACAAAGCCCAAATAATTCAAGGGGACAACAAAGGAGAAAACAGGGACAGCAGTGAGGTTCACAGGATCAAAAGCAGGGAGCCAGAGGGACACTGAGCAGAGAATCCCAGACAGCACCCACTGCCCCTCAAAGGCATCCAGGGAGCCAGTGGATGCGACCCAGAGGAACTCTGCCTGGTTATGTGATTTCACGGAGGAGCAGAAATAAGCCCCATGGTCCCAGAGCACCTCCCCATCCAGCGTCCTCCTCCTGGTATGGTGGACGGCCACCTTGCCCAATGTCAGGAGGAGGCGACTTCATGGGGCCATGGACGGAGTGTGTGAATATAAGGAGGTGCAGGGAGAAAAGCAACTAGAATCTGAGGAGAAGGTTCTGTAGGAGCTGGAAAAAAGGCTGCAACCTGGTACACTTGAGGTAGATGACTGGAAATATTAATAATGCTTTTTAATGGTAGGCCTTGCCGGCAAACACAGTATGTCATGTGGACACACACTCCCCCGGCTCACTTCCGTCCATCTCCAATGTCGCAGATACACAGGTGGCACGCGTGAAGATATGTTGCAGGACTGTAAGTAGATGCTCTTAGAAACACACTTTATTATACTGGGAACTTGTAGTGCAGGTCTTGATGATCCAGGTAGATGAAAGTACTTTTGCAGATGTGAAATGCCTTAATGGTGCAATATTAAACCCTAATTACCAGTCTAACTCACTCAGGTGCTTTTTTCTGGCTGAGTGATCAAGGGATCAGTGCTGACAAGCAGGTCCTCTCTGGGGACCGCTGGAGAGGGTCTAACCACCCACTCCCTTCTGTAACTGTGCCAACAGTCTTTCATACTTGGAAACCACGGGTTCAGTTACAGGCAGGATGTGTCTCTGGATCCAAAATCCCAGTCAGGTATGTGTTGGCCTCAGGGCAAGCATGCGGTGGCAGGAGAGATGGGCTGTCTCCTCCTGTTGCTGGCAGGCTGATGGCAGGAGAAGCGGATTGTCTCTTCCTAAGCCTTTTCTGCAGGCTGAGGTTAAAGATGGCCAGTTCCTAGGCCTGTAGTGCTTTTCTCCCCTCCCTTTTTGGTCCCTGCTACCTGAAGGGAAAGTCAGGCTAATTCTAACCTCTCTCCTGCTTTCCCAGGCATCAGAGGCTCTGTACAGGGTCAGAAACTGCTTGCAGCACTGCTTGGCTGTCTTCTGCCCTCTAATCGGCCACTGGTGACTGCTCTTGTCTCCCCTCCTTCCATTAGTTGAGGGAGGAGGGTTGCCAGGGTGACTGGGGGTTGAATCCCCACACCTTCCCTCCTACTGCCAGGGGAAGTCAACAGCGTGCAGGACTCTGTTGTGAACCCTACAGGGGATCCAGAAGGTATGTCTCTTCTCTTGGGGTACAGCCCCCTTGCTACAGGGTGTGTGTATCGGAGGGGGCTACATGCGTAAATGTTGCTTCTGAATAGACTGACTGAATTAAATGGGAGTGCTTGCATGGGTAAGAATTACTTATATGAGTAAAGTTTGCAAAATTTTAGCCTGTGGGCATGATCAGAGATTATTGTATGTGATCCTTGAAATATAATTGTTACTCCTGATTATATATATTTGTTGTACAAGCAACATTCAAATGCATACATATCCAAAATATGTGCATATTAAAAATACAAGTTTCCTGGAATTAATTAAGAGGTCTAGTGCATTAGAGACAAGATTTAAAGTACAGCCAAGTTATTAACCAAAATATAATACCGTTATTTTTAAAGTTCTTGCAGCTTTGAGGCCAGGGGTCGGGGGGGGAGGGGGGAGGAGACTGGTGAAAACAATGAAGGAAATGGACTAAGAGTCAAGACTGAGGTTAAAGTGTAAATTAAACTTGGGCTGGGCACACATAGTTTGATGATGATTGTTTTGGAGGGTAATTTCCAAATCTGGATAGTAGCATACAATTAATTTGCATCACTGACTCTTGCATCGGACTATCCCATTTGACCCAGTTATTTATGAACTGCAGAGACTCCTTGTGTCAGATAGTGGTATATAGATTAACATCCTAAATGTGAGGGGAGGGGGGAAAGAGACTATGAAGCAATATTGTCATTTGCCTGTTGAAATATGGCACTTTGTATCAGGAACACAAATGCAAATCTAACCCAAAAGCTATAGTTCCTGGAGTCTGGAGAAAAGAACAGCCCTTCATTTAATAGATGGCAAATATGGTGAAACCTGTACAAGAGATCACTTTTTTTAAACAGCCTTCTTGCCTTGATAGGGCAACCCCAACTGTCCCCAGACAAACTAGCCCCAATTCTGGGATGCTGCCAAACTGAATTTAGCTAAGGACTGGAGTGGGCTTAGGTGCTTTACACATCACCTTTGTGTCTCCTGGATTCTGGGGTATCAAAGGTTTGACCTTTGACATAAGCTAGAGGAGCCCCCAGATACTGTTCTAACTTATGTTTCAACTGCTTCCAGGAGACTGGCACAGGATTCCTGGCATGCAGAGAACCTCTTCTCTGTCTCCAACATTTTCTTCAGCAGCAGCTGTGAAATTATGGAATAATTGGGTGTGTGTTCACAAGACTGCCACCATACAAACTGTTATAAATATCAGGAGATTAACTGATATCAAAAGATTTTGGCCACATAGGAGTGAAATGCAACAAAATCAGCCTCTAGGTTTTCAGCACTGTGCAATCCAGCCTCTGCTTTGATCACTATTCAAACTCCAAACTTTGACTGAGCTCATCACCCTGGGAGCTGAGTGTCAGAACTTTAGTCTAAATCTAATCTGATTCCGGAAAGTTCCATTATGCTTGTGGAGCAGAGTTGTCGACTGTGATCTTCATCCTTATGCAGTTACTTATGCATGCAGCCCTTTTAACTTCAGTGGGTCTACTCTCAAGAATAAATGACTACCTGATCCTATTTCTTTTATCATTTTAAATGTTTCCAAATAGCTCAGCTGGCAAAGAGAACACTAACTTAAATATTTAGACTTACTTTTATGCAGGTGTTTGCAAAATTATAAAGTATCATTATACTACAGTTTATGACAATAATTTCATAGCATCCAATTTACCAGAATTATATTACTACAAATTTATGGCCTTCCTTTGTTCATAAAAATGGGTTTTATATAAAATACTTAGGACATATGGAGGCCAGGAGACATTTGAATATCAAAATCCAAATTAATATTAAACAAAAATGTCTTCAACAGCATAAAATATAACTATTTTAATCCATTTATCAGGGAATGAGCTTGTGAAAATGAAACTTTCTTCATATAATCATATACATAGCAAATTATCTTAGAACTATTAGTATAGTCTTTAGGAACTCTCAAGTGTATATTTAACAATTGAGATGCACTGTGTGTTGGCACTCACACAACTGTTGCCTCTAAAAGCAACAAATGTGAATCAGCATCATAATGAATCCTTAGAGAATGCTTGCTTCTACTATGATGTATCTTTTTCTCTGTGAAATCTTAGAAATTGAACCATTCTTGGTAATTGGGTGTAAAGTTTTCTAAGCTGAGAACTAATTTACATATAGTTGGAACACTCCCGCACGACTACACTACTCCAATTAGCAAAATGCAAAATCAGATGTTTTCAATAATTGCATGCATGATTACAGAATACATGCATTTGGAAATGCTTCCCAGAATGTATTCACTTTTTACAAATGTCACATCTGCATTTCGTTTGTTCATTTTTTTTTACAGTGCAATAGATTAAAATTTCAATAGTAATTGATTTCTTGAGTTAGCATATGGAGAAACTTTACACAGACCGTGGAGCTATAATACTTAAGACAATACTGGTGCAGTCATGCCATCTCATGGGATAGAATCATAGAATCATAGAATATCAGGTTTGGAAGGGACCTCAGGAGAACATCTAGTCCAACCCCCTGCTCAAAGCAGGACCAATCCCCAACTAAATCATCCCAGCCAGGGCTTTGTCAAGCCTGACTTTAAAAACCTGTAAGGAAGGAGATTCCACCACCTCCCTAGGTAACACATTCCAGTGTTTCACCACCCTCCTAGTGAAAAAGTTTTTCCTAATATCCAACCAAAACCTCCCCCACTGCAACTTGAGACGATTACTCCTCGTTCTGTCATCTGCTACCACTGAGAACAGTCTAGATCCATCCTCTTTGGAACCCCCTTTCAGGTAGTTGAAAGCAGCTATCAAATCCCCCCTCATTCTTCTCTTCTGCAGACTAAACAATCCCAGTTCCCTCAGCCTCTCCTCATAAGTCACGTGTTCCAGTCCCCTAATCATTTTTGTTGCCCTCCGCTGGACTCCTTCCAATTTTCCCACATCCTTCTTGTAGTGTGGGGCCCAAAACTGGACACAGTACTCCAGATGAGGACTCACCAATGTCGAATAGAGGGGAACGATCACGTCCCTCGATCTGCTGGCAATGCCCCTACTTATACAGCCCAAAATGCCATTGGCCTTCTTGGCAACAAGGGCACACTGTTAACTCATATCCAGTTTCTTGTCCACTGTAACCCCTAGGTCATTTTCTGCAGAACTGCTGCCTAGCCATTCGGTCCCTAGTCTGTAGCGGTGCATGGGATTCTTCTGTCCTAAGTGCAGGACTCTGCACTTGTCTTTGTTGAACCTTATCAGATTTCTTTTGGCCCAATCCTCTAATTTGTCTAGGCCCCTCTGTATCCTATCCCTACCCTCCAGCGTATCTACCTCTCCTCCCAGTTTAGTGTCATCTGCAAATTTGCTGAGGGTGCAGTCCACACCATCCTCCAGATCATTAATGAAGATATTGAACAAAACCAGCCCGAGGACCGACCCTTGGGGCACTCCACTTGATACTGGCTGGCAACTAGACATGGAGACATTGATCACTACCTGTTGAACCTGACAATCTAGCCAGCTTTCTGTCCACCCTATAGTCCATTCATTCAGCCCATACTTCTTTAACTTGCTGGCAAGAATACTGTGGGAGACTGTGTCAAAAGCTTTGCTAAAGTCAAAGAACAACACGTCCACTGCTTTCCCCTCATCCACAGAGCCAGTTATCTCATCATAGAAGGCAATTAGATTAGTCAGGCATGACTTGCCCTTGGTGAATCCATGCTGACTGTTCCTGATCACTTTCCTCTCCTCTAAGTGCTTCGGAATTGATTCCTTGAGGACCTGCTCCATGATTTTTCCAGGGACTGAGGTGAGGCTGACTGGCCTGTAGTTCCCAGGATCGTCCTTCTTCCCTTTTTTAAAGATGGGCACTACATTAGCCTTTTTCCAGTTGTTCGGGACTTCCCCCGATCGCCATGAGTTTTCAAAGATAATGGCCAATGGCTCTGCAATCACATCCGCCAACTCATTTAGCACTCTCGGATGCAGCACATCCGGCCACATGGACTTGTGCTCGTCCAGCTTTTCTAAATAGTCCCAAACCACTTCTTTTTCCACAGAGGGCTGGTCACCTCCTCCCCATGCTGCGCTGCCCAGTGCAGCAGTCTGGGAGCTGACCTTGTTCATGAAGACAGAGGCAAAAAAAGCATTGAGTACATTAACTTTTTCCAAATCCTCTGTCACTAGGTTGCTTCCCTCATTCAGTAAGGGGCCCACACTTTCCTTGACTTTCTTTTGTTGCTAACAAGATACTTCAGGAAGGGATAATTCCTCAAGGAGCTACAATTTCTATTGAGCTGGAAGAGTACATACCAGGATACAGATGCCTTCTCTCTCCATAGGTGGACAGCTTTGCAGACCAATGTGCATGTAGAGGGAAAGGGAGTGGATCAAAGTATTGCCCCCTTTCTTCTTGCTTTTACCTGTCCCTTTCCCTCCCATTTGAGCAAATGATGCACATATTGCTAAAAAAAGTTGCTAAGGATTATTCTCAAAATTATAGACAGGAGAGACTTCATTCATTACCAGGTAAATTGGCTTAAAACCTTAATTAAAGATAGAGATGGAACTATGCCCATTTACACCAGATAAGGATCTGGCTCAGAGTTTTAAAGCACTTTGATGAATATAACATAAGGATAAACCACTATGGCTTCCAGGAGGGAAAACCAGGCAACTCTAACCTACTAGTATTCTTTGAGTCTGTCAGCAAAATAACAAAGAAAGGAGAACTTGTTGATACTACTTATTTGTTTGGACTTTCAAAAAGTCTTTGATAATATCTTTTGCAGGAGACTATGCCCGCACAGTAAGGTACTGTCCCTGACAGCTAAGAATTTATAATCTAGCAAGTCAAACAATATACCAAGAGTTCAGAGGAGGATGCAATCAGTAAATATTGGCATAGACCAATATGTTTAAAGACCTAAAGTTTTTGTTAGATAAGCATCAGAATCTCAAATTTTCCTCATTTTCAGGGATGTCACTCATTTCAATCCTTAATGTGTTCTTTCCCTCAATCGATTGTTGAAAGAATTATGAGGTTATTGGGCAAGCTAGTTAAACTACAGAAAGAAATCTCACCACATTTTAAGTTTCAGAATGAATTATTGTTATATTGTCCCTCATTTTGGGGTTTCTTTCACACGTAACATGCCACATTTGGGAGTTGGCAAGTTGAGAGATATGAATACTAGTTACATTCAACCTATCCATTATTAGTTACCCAATTTTTTTATACATCACAAAAGAAACATGCCTTGCGGAGGAATTTCAAGCAGAGGGTGTTGATTTTGTAGATTAGTTCAGGGAGAGTATTCCATGGACAGATAGTGGCATGGAACAAAGCATAAAGACAGATATGGAAGAAGAAGGCAAGTAGGCAGTCATGGTTGGCAGAACTCAGAGTAACACGATAAGAGACAACAGTGGATAAGCAGGCAAGACCAGAGCTGAAAAGGGTATTGAAGATGAGAACAAGAAGTTTTTAAAAAAGAAGAGCCTGTGAAGACATTTAAAGTATTGTGGGCCGATCAACAGGCAAGAATGATGACCTTCACAGTTGTGCTTGAAATTACTGAGGGAAGAATTTAGAAATTCAGAGTCTATGCATATTTGTAAAGACCTTGACTGAGCTCCTCAGGTTCAAACTTTTTTCATGTATTAAGTCCAATTTTTTTCACTTATCCTTAATCAAAATGGTCCAGTAAATCAGTACGCTTCGAGGTATAGTGTAGGAAACAAACATGAAACTTTCATACCAAACTATTGCTAAGATACAATTAAGTTAAAAACTTTTCACTAAGTGAAGAACCACAATTTTTCTAGTCTCCAAAACTACTTCTTTGATTGTTATTAAATGTTCCTAAAAATTCACCTTTGGCCTATGAGTAAGCATGAGAAAGTGCAGATGGGAGAGTACTATTTTCAGAATGTTAAAAGGGGTCAAAATCAGGGTTATAATGGAAAATGTTTCATGCAAATTGAGGGGTGAAATATGCACGCATTGCATTGCATTGGGTCCTTAACTATGGAGTCACTATTTTGGATCCATAATTTAGTTTGGGCTCCTTCTGGATGAAAGACCATCACCATTACTATTTAATTTTCTCAGTTTAAAAAGTGCCCTATAGGCTATTCCTCTAACTGACCTTTCTATTTCTGCAAAAGCATTTTTATGCACTGTAAACCATATTAATAAATACTATTGTTATAATGGCTCCAGCAGGCACTCCTTTAGTTAAAGTTCATATTTTGTTCAGAGATTTAAAGCTTGATTGTTTTTAACTTATTTTAAGTTGAAAGGGACACCATCAACTTAAAAATCACTTTACTCTGAAATTTTTACCTGTTATTGTTTCAAGAAACAGCTAATATTAGAATAATTGAAATATTTCAAATAATTTCTCAAAAGATAGGCATAAATTGTTTCAATTTAAAGTCTCACAAGAACAGTTAATTGTTGTTTATCATTGTTTGACAGGAAGGAGATCTAAACTGGAGTATGGCTAACTCCTCATTCAACCACCCAAAATTCAGAATTAAAGTTAAGCAATATACAATATTTTTTCAGGGTAACTGATGGCTCTTTTTAAAAGAAAAAACAAAGAAAAGCTAACTATTAACTTTTAGGCTTCCAGAGTCTGTAAACTTTCAAGAAATGGATGTTCCAGTAGCAGCCTGACTAAATTAGAAAACTGGAGATACAGAGCCATAACCATTGCTTAGAATTCCAAAGGCATGATTTAGAATTATGATGTCATAAAGTAGGATTAACCTCTCACACTCTGGTGATGGCTTTAGAGATTAAATTCTTTATTAAGCCATGAAATAATTCTAACTGGCTCCTAAAAGAAAGCCAAAATAAATTGTTTTGCTTAATCCAAAGCTCCTAGGACCATTACAATAAATCTAAACTGATTTAGGCTGAATGTTTTCAAAGGAACTCAAGGGAGTTAGGTGGTCATCTTCCACTGAATTTCAAAACTGATTTATCCAGTATTGATTGGAAAGTGTGTTGCCTCTTGTAGTCCTTTTTTAAGGCCGTGGTACTGTTGGGAGAGCTGGCGGAGATCATCCTGAGACGGACGTGACACAATATAAATCTGTGAATGTTACATCCTGGCTATGTACAGTTAGACAGCTGCCAGAGCTGGTACAGTTACAATACTATATCTGGGCTGCTGCCAGACATCATCTTTCTGAATGTGAATCTAGTTCAGGAGAATGAGCTTTACAGATATGCTGGCCGAAAGCCTGAGAAGAATACTATACTGCTGTTTAAATCATTAATTTCTGCAAAACTTGTCATTTGAAGACCTAGCACATGAACTTTGATGGTAGGAATGAGAAATCAGGGCTTCTAAGAAGTGTCCAGGCCAGGCTGAATGAATTGTTAGGACATAGAATCAGATAAAGGTGATAAAGCCCAGGATAAATGCTTTTTCTTGCACTGCTTCCTTATAAGCTTCTGATGACCCCTGCCTTTACATTCCACTCCAAAACACTCCATTCTTTGGTTTCTGTTGTGCATGGCCTGTGATGCTGAAAACTCCACAGGTTCTGGGGGAGCCCAGAGTGGGAGCAACAGATGCATTCTGCTTAGCCACCTCTTTTCCTTCATATGGATGCAAGGATGAGGTGGGCCTAATTTGGCCCCTAATGTTTCCACTGATGTCAGTATCAGATTGAAAGATCTGTAAAAGTTCAGAAATTTAATGAAACTCACAAAATTAATACTTTCTTCAGCAAGTTTTAAATTACAAAAGGCAGACTTGCAAGACAAAGCATGTGGGCTGTGATATCCTGTGAAATTGAAATGCAAGTAGTTTGTGTGGGAGAAATCTCAATATTAATGCAAAAATGGTATTAAGTAATTTTTTAAATCCGTTACAAACTTCTTTGCACTTTTTTTGAATGTTCAGAGATAGCTATAAGAATGTTATTGTGATGCAAACCTGCAGCTAAACCATGGAAGCTTCCTCAGCTGCCCCTCCAAGGATTCTCTGAGCTGCCGGTCTTTTACCAGGACCAACTCAGGACCTGGAAGCTAATCTCAGTGACCAGCTCAGTGGCAGGCACTGAGGAAGAGGATCTCCTTGAAGAGCCTCTGCTACACAGCCCCATCTCAGTGTGCAGATGGTGGAGTCCCCCTCGGAGCACTGGAAGCTGGTCCTGGCTGGTGGCACCAGGATTGGAGACCTCCTGGACTATGACTGGGGGACTGTGTGGAGCCCATGGTGCTCAGTTAGTGCATTGGTCTCTCCACCCCTCACATCACCCATTAAATTCTCCAGGAGGTGAGGGCAGCCCTACAACCTGCCTCTCTGATGTGTCCCTAGCCTCTGTTTCCCAGAAGCTGGGAATGGGTGACAGGGAATGGATCACTTGAAAAATACCTGTTCTGTTAATTCCTTCTGAAGCACCTGCCATTGGCCACTGTCGGAAGACAGGATACGGAGCTTTGGTCTGACCCAGTATTGACCGTTCTTCTGTTCTCTTGTGTTTTCCTCAAGCAGGTCCTGCGGGATGCTTCCTGCCCACCCATCACCCCTAGCCCTCCGGACCTTACCATGGGGCCCCTGCCCCGTGAGCCTTCCCACCTCCCCTCACCCCAGGCTCCACCTAAGCCAGATGTGGGACATGCAGCCAGTCCGTCTCCGAACTGCACCCAGGAATCAGCTGTACATGCTCATGCTCCACCCCCTTCATTTCATTATCCTTGTGTCTTGCCACAACACGAAGTGGCAGTACTTGCTACTACCCAAGGAGGGCAAGGAACCCCAGTAGGCCAGTCCATATTCCATCTTGGTCCCACAGCCCAGTGGGGATATTAGTTGGCAGCTCCTTCATGGAACTGTGAGCGTGGGCATGTCCCTGGCATGATTCATGACCTTTTCCAAACATCTGCTCTTTCTCAGTGAGAGACACACAACCTGGCACACATTTACACTGAGTGTGCCAGGTTGCAGTGCCTCTTCCAGATCTTCCAGACCAGTGGTGGGCAACAGGGCAATCCACTGGCAGGCAGCGAGACAGAATACAGGCACATGCTGGTGGCCGCTGAGAACTGCGGGCGGCCATGCCTGTGGACGGTCGATGTAAACAGACTGTCTCATGGCCTGACAGCGAATTACCGTGATGGGCCATGTGTGGCACACAGGCTGCAGGTTGCCCACCACTGCTCTAGACCCTCCTTCTCCACTTTTCCCCACACTTCTTTATTTATGCACACCCTGTCCGTGGCCCCACAAAGTTGTGAGACCTTCTTGTCAACCTCCTCCCGGTGCTGGTCAAGACGGCTGTCTACCATACCAGAAGGCAGAAGTTGGATAGAGGGTGCTCTGCAACTGTGGGGCCTACTTTAGATCCTCCCTCAAATCACGGCTCTGGGCAAAGTTCCTCTGGGCAGTGCCCACTGGATCACTGGATACCTTTGTGGAGCAGTGGGTGCTCTCCAGAGCTCTCTGCTCAGTCTCCCTCTCTGGATCCCTGATTTTGAACCTGTGACCCTCACTCCTGTCCCTGTTCTTTCATTTGTTGTCCCCCATAATTGTTTGATGCCTGGGTGCAGTGGCTCCTCTCCTTAGCCTGTGGGGAGGGACTGTTAGATGTGGCGGGCTTCTGCCCACCCATCCCTAGTTCTTCAGTCGGTACCCTTCCAACAGAGTTGCAGTGAGTCATGGGGGAGGGATAGCTCAGTGGTTTGAGCATTGGCCTGCTAAACCCAGGGTTGTGAGTTCAATCCTTGAGGGGGCCATTTAGGGATCTGGGGCAAAAATTGGGGATTGGTCCTGCTTTGAGCAGGGGGTTGGACTAGATGACCTCCTGAGGACCCTTCCAACCCTAACCTTCTATGATCACTCAGGCATGCAGCAACCACTGACTTACTCTTCCAAGGGATACAAAAGCAGACAAGGAGACAAAACATGTGAACACTTGAATAAGGAACCTGGCTATGAAAGGAAAGCAGGGCTGTGTTATCAGAGCAATATATCTAGGAGGTGACATGTTCCTGTACCAACCCTGACTCCTACCCCAGTTCTTTGCAAAGAAAAACCCGCATTTAAGCTCACACAAAGAATCCTAGAAATATTGTATTGAAATGTATTTTTTTTTTGAAAAACACACTAAAGTATTCATTCTTTTACCTTAGAGAACATTTATGGTGGGAAATATTTTACAGAAGATACTTCTTAATTCCAACTCATGTTTCCACTTAAAGGTGAAAACCTTTTGTTGTTTCTCAAATGCTTAAGATGGCATAAACTTCTTTTAATATGTATATTTACAAATATTTGTATCTAAATGAAAGCCTTTATATGATAATTACCTGATAACACTGTTATATAAATAGTAAGATGTTTTATGTATAGATATAGCAAGGTCATTTGACACTAGGACTACTTACTAATGTAAGAAGCCATTTATATATGAAATACTTATATTAATTGGGAATTAATCAATCAGTTAACTACTGGCAGTGCAGAGGTAAACCTTCACCCAAAGCCGGAAGACACAAAAATCATCATGTAGAGTCAACAGCTTAGGCCAAAGACTTTCTAAGGCATGTTATTTAATTTTAAAAGACCATTATGAGAACTAAAATCTCTTACAAAAGAGAGAGAGAGTGTGAACTTTTCAAAAAATAGAACTTAATTCCTGTAAAAGTAAAAGAAATCTCAGAAAATAGACCAAATAAAAAGAAAGGTAAAATTACCTTAAAAGTTATCTGTATCTTTCCAGTCACAGGAAAATCAGCAGCAATTAAAGAAATGTTGCATAGTCATTAAACAGACTGGATACTTAGGAGCTGAAAGTGTCACTTAAACCAACCCAGAAGGCATGGAGCCAACAACAGAGTGACAGAAACCAACTTGAATTTAAACAAGCATGAAAGAGATGAGTTTTCTATTAATTTCATGGAAATAAGGAGAAAGACATAGAAGATTCTGAACTGAACACCCCACATACACACTCTCCTTAGACAACAAGGACTCCACAACTCATCCTATCCATCTCCACATGCTAGCTCCCACAGACAGATAAAAAAAAACAGACAAGACTCAAGAAGAACCCAAGGAAAACCTTCCCAAAACCTCAGCATGGATTGGTGAGAGAAAGTTAACAAAGACACTGACAATGGATTGGATTTAAACTTGTATAATGATTTTATTGGGATATTTAAATGTTATTGTAACTTAAAATACTAACATTTTCTCCCGTTAATCACAAAGTGGTTAGACCATGTATTCCTGGAGTGAAGACAGGGGATGAGTATTTGTACACAGAGAAATAGTGGGATTTAACTGGATTTAAGATTCTTAATATTGGTTAATTGACCTGTCTCAAAACAGCTTAAATGGCTTCTTATAAATAGCTGATTTAAATATTTTCTTCAGTTTTAAAGGATGCAGTTAAGATTTCTCATTTTGCCAACTATAACTGAGTAGCTATTTATTTAACCAACTTGTTCACTGGCCCTAAAATCGCAGATGTGTAATCTCTGTTAAAAGCTCTCCATAGACAGACAGATAGAGATTGTAACAGAAGTAACCAGTTTAACATTTGTGTTAAGTCATTTGTGTTACTTAATGTTTTCTTCTTTTTTTAAATAACAAAATAGTCAAGGTTAATAATTACGATTATTTTGCTTAGTCTTTATCATAGTGTACCCTAAAATATGTAAAAGAACCCCTGTAACTCAATAATGGAGAATAAGAGAAACAATAAGTAAGAGCTGACCTACCATTTCTTGTTTCTCTAAACATTTTTAGTAAATTTTAAAAGAAAATTACTTGGCATCTAACAATTTAAATCCGTCCCTTTCAGCCCCAGTTTGATCATTAGCAAATGAAATTGAATAATAAGATTCAAACACCAAGAGAAGGATACTTGTTTTGAAATCCCATTATGAAGATGTATTCTTATTAGCCTCAGCTGTTGTCTCAGTGAGAGAAAGCACTGATACTATGAAACAACGGACACAAAGGTTGGGATGAAATGTAAAGGCTCATCAGTGTTCTAAACAAAGTTACAAATCATTTTCTTTGCTTGGAAAGGTGGCTGTACCATCTTGAGAAGCCACAAGAATGAGGAATCACAACACACGTCTTGCTGTTTTAGACTTTGCAATCTAACTGGAGAAATTTACTTTGTGCCAATAGGCACTGCTCACATCTCACTCAACTTCTCTGCCAATATGGTAATTTGCATAGCATTACCCACAATGCTTCACATTGTGATTTTGCTTTGAAAACAGATTTAATTGAGCCTTGCTGAGCTGCATTAATGTGTCTGTTTAAATTGAGCAAATCTAATTAGCTCGCATGAAAGTTATGCCACCTCTGGTGCGGCAAAGCTAATGCAATTAAAGTCAGCCAGATGTATTGAGTATTGTAAACATGCAGTCTGACTGGTAGAGAATAGTTCAATTTCCATCAGCGACTGGACAGTTTTGCAAAACATTCACAAGAACAGCACTCTCTGCATTGTAAATATATATATTCTTCTATGTCTATAAGGTAATTCCTAGTGCCAAGGATTCTGCATATTGTAGTGAGGTGTACGTTATAGTGAAAGGCCACACTGTTTTCAGTTACATCCATTCAGTAGCCCAGTGATCTTCATTAAAAAGTCAATATTTTTCATATACTCTTTGATCCCCATTGAAAATAAACATTTGCCAAGAGTTATCGTAGGTACCGCAGTAGTTCTATTGAAGTCAATTTTAAATAACTTCTCAACCAATTGACTATTAATGTGGGCTTAATGAATGTGGCCTTCTAGTAAAGGTGGAGAATTGTACTCTATACATTTGGGCAAACTGTTTTTAAAACAGGAAATTGCCTACTACAAGAGGAATATATCTTTTAAAATTATTGCATGAATTACTTAGACTAAACTCATTGGATCAGGTCTACCTTTTAGTTAGTTTAACTGTATTTAAAATATGAAATAATTTAGATGTCTCAGATACTGTCCTAATGTGGTACTGTTTCGTATATGTTGACTTATAAATTGTGATTTCTCTAGGCTGATTGTGTGGATCTGTCACACTAAAGAAAACTTTCAAAACCTGAAGGGCAACTTGGGCTGTACATGTATAAGGGAATACAGGGTTTGCCCTGCATATTTCATCCAACCATGCAATTTTTCTGTATTGCCATTCCCTTCATAGAAAAATGCCACGGTAATTGCATGAAAATGGACATTTGCTCTTGCTTAATTAACAGTCTTCTCCTCCTGCCTCATTTATTCTATAATTGCTTCCACAGTAATGAAGTCTGATGTTTGATGCTGAATGGTGGATGGACTTGTAGATAAAACACTGGACTGGAAGTTAGGAGCTCTGTGTTACTTTTCTGGATCTATCATAAACTTCTATAGTTTTGGACAAACTACACACTAAACTAACCTCTTTCTTTCTCAGTTTCCTTATCTATAAAATGGAGATAACAGTACCTGGTGGTATACTGAGGATTTTTTCAATGAAGCTTACGAGGCACATCAATACTTTAAGGTGATAGAAATGCCTAAAGTCATTGAGTAGCAATAGGCTGATCATAAGTGAGAAAATCTATTCATATAAAAATATCTCAATAGTGTAAATAACTCATCACTGTCATGAATAATGGGAAGGAAATTCTGAAAAATATGACACTTTAATTAAGTTCATAAAATATCTTTGTTTTAGGGCTGGCCAGTGCACAGCAGTGATCTTTTTAATAGGTTGAACAGCCAAAGTACAAAAACCAGTCACTATATGGTAAATAAATCTGCAGCACAGATATTTTAAAACTACAAATAAGACCAAACTGAAACCCAGGTCCAAACACTGATGAACATTGTGTGGGGGAAGATCCAGATACGGGTCAGAACTTTGTTCCTGTATATAACTAAAAAGAAATATCTCTATAAGTTGTAGAGGTGTTTGCAGGTCCAACAGAGTTAAATATCTATGCTGCACTGAGGTTAATGGGAGTTTTGCCATTGATTTCAGCGGAAGCAGAATTGGAGCCATATTGTAGTTGTATTTGTGTCCACATGTCCAGCATAAGCAGTCATTTTAGTTGTTTTTATTGAGCTGTAAATGCCATAACTGAACTGCTCCTTGGCAGAAACAAGGCATAGAATATCAGGGTCGGAAGGGACCTCAGGAGGTCATCTAGTCCAACCTGCTGCTCAAAGCAGGACCAACCAATCCCCAATTTTTGCCTCAGATCCCTAAATGGCCCCCTCAAGGATTGAACTCACAACCCTGGGTTTAGCAGGCCAATGCTCAAACCACTGAGCTATCCCTCCCCCCACAGGCATGTCAACGTGGATATTTAGTGTTGCATCTCATAGGTTGGCCGAAGCACAATACGTTAGTAACCATAATGTCTTAACCGGGGAGGTGGGGGGGGGAGATTGTTTTTAAACATAAATGTTTTTAAAAAGATGTTTGCCACATTTTTGCCGTATATGTTATAGTCTACTATCAGAGGTAGGCTGATTGTCTGAGGATTTTTGTATGTGACGGGGAAGCAAAAAGCAGTCCAAATCCTCTTTTTCCTGATTTTCAAATTCCCCTTTAGAGTAATATTTAATCTACACTGCCTTTGAGAACCCAGTGCCAAATTCTCCATTGTAGCTGAGCTGCGGGAAGCACAGGAACAGGGAGTGCAAAGGTACCTTTAAAACACTTTTGCAGTCTTTTTTGTCAGCCTCACTCAGTCTCCTCAGTCTCTGGAATACGTTAAAGCAGCTCTGAGACTGCCCTAAGTTACATTTGGCTCCAGCAGCCCTAAGGGGCTGTTTTTGCAGCCAATAACCCCTCGAGCCAAGCATTGGCATGCCCCTGTCCTCAGCGTGTGTCACAGTTCGACAGCTGGGACGAGGGCCAATGTACTGGCACAGAGCCATTCTACCATCTCCATGCTCCCCATGGAGCCTCCTTACAGTTGACCCCGGTATGCCAATGGGGCACAATATAAGAGAATTGAAGTCCCAGGGTGAGGCCTGTGAGAGGGAGGGAGAGCTACGGAATGTTGCCTGGTTGGGGTGTGGCCACAGGAGTGTAATAAGAAGAATGTTCCTAGGCTGAGCTTCCTGACACAGAATAGTCTCCTTAAAATATTCTCTAGCCTAATTTTACAAGAATATCATCTTCACTGGGAACACAAAATAGAACAAACTTCACAAAAGATTATCCTGGACAAATGTTTCCAAAAATATAACATCACTCAAAATGCAGAAGGTAACTCCTTTGCTGGACTTTTCTCCCAGGTCAGATTTGCTGTCACCAAGAGTTTAGCTGCAAAAGGACAGAATAAAGACTGCCGCATTATGTGGCGTATTTATCAGCCAGTTTGGCTGCTTCCATAGCCTGCTACAACCCAGAAGTGCATGCTATGCCTTTCACTTGGCTAGAGATGCACATACAAAATGCTGAAGTTCTTTCCCAGAGTGAGTCGCCACCACCAACTGAGATCACAGAGCACATTTTGGGGATGATTTTTGATATCTCTATATCTGTGGCAGACACACATCTCTGGGGAAAAAAGAACCACCCTCCAGCAGATGCAGAATCTGGAGGCCCAGTAGGGCTAGTGCTGCTGGAAAGGCTAGGGATGATTTTGGCTAGATCAAGCCTGTAGTTCCATTGAATGTTGTTTGGAAATATTAATTAATGAGGTTATCTTCCCTACTGCTTGGAACCTGAGATGAAAAACCAAACATATGATTGAGAGATACTGTAAAAGCAGCAGCATTTGCTGAGTAAAAATCCATAAATAACAAATTCTAGCCCACCGTAATGAAGCACTTGTGGTAAGGGCATATTCTCAGAACAAGATGATTCAGGGAGAAAAATAAAGTCACAATGACACAACTGAAAGTGAGTAAAGAAAAGAGAATCCAGTACTGAGCAAGAAACAACAAAAATGAATTAATCAGAACCAAGCAGTACATGCACTGCAATCTCATAAGACCAGGGAAAACAAAATCTTTAAATGAAAGTTAACACCTACTGCCACAGGAGCCCATTAACACCTCTGTACACCATCCTTACACATGTATAAAAAAAATTTCAAAAGAGTTCACAAGGCAGAAATGTGCATTTTGTACTAGCCAAATGGAAGACCTTTTTTACCTTTTGAACAGATAAAACATAGCAAATGAAACACAGCTGAAAAAGCTTCAGAGGTTTTTAAAATGAGGAAAGAAAACTCCAGTTGTGATGAAGATCATTTCTCTCATTCTGTGTGCTTTCCTTTCAAAAAGGAGAATGCAGGATAACAGCTACTTGTTAATTATTAACCATGATATATCACATTAGTAAATTATTGTCAAGTTAGAACCAGCTACATACAGTCTTTAAAAATGTAAAATGAAATTGTATCAGGTTACATAATAAATAAAAATAATAAACCTTACGACAGAGCCATAGCTCTACAAATGATTTATGAAGTATCCATATTTTAGAAATGATGAAGTTGAGGCACAGAAGTGAAATGACTTGCCCAGGGTAAAAAACTATAATCCAATCCATTTGTAAGGCAAATAGGAAGGGCTTTTGTAATAGGTAAAAGCAACATGGGCACATACAGTATTGTTATGTTGAGACTAATAAATGATCCAGCGGACACTTCGGTCAGTCACAGGCCTACATGTCTAACCAACTCAGATTAAAACACCTTTACAAAGTTTTAACTTGAGACAAGAAACTGTTCTTCCTAGTGTAATTGACCCTAGCCAAGGTGTCTGTATGTGTAATAGATTTGGTGCCAATAACTGAGATTAGCTGGTGGATATTAAGGCTTTTTATCAATATTCCATCAATACTTTAGCCATGCTCTCACCTGATATGAGGAAAGCATTTGAGAGAGTAAGCAGTGTGGCAGAAATATGGTTTCAGTCTGAACTTTGAACCCAGGGTCAAACTAATTTTTACCAAATTTATGGCCATGACAGTTTTTATGTCATTCTTTAAAAAAAAAAAGACACGGAGGAAAGGAACATGAGAAGTCCCCACCTCTTCTGGCTACTGCTTCCTGCCGTAATGGATAGGGGAACAGGAAGCTGATGGCCCTGTTCCTTGCTTCTCTGGTGGCTGCAGCTTATTGTCCCTGAGCAGAGGGAATTTTAGGCTTTCCTCCCAGCTTCTCTGCTGGCTGCTGCTTCTTGCCCCAGAGGGGAGGGCAGGAAAGAGATGCAGGCCCTGACCCCAAAGGGAGCTGCAGGCTCTACTTCCCACTTCTCTGCTGGTGGTTGTCCCTCAGGGGAAGTTGAGAAGTGGAAATTATAGTCTTTATTCTCTGCTTCTCTGTTGGCTGCTGCTTCCTGCCTCTGAGGGAAGAGAAAAGGAAGAGAGGGAATTGTATACCTAGCTCCCTGTCTCTCTGTTGGCTGCTACTTTGAGTCTCTGAGGAGAGGGGAGACAATAGAGTCCTATGCTCTGCTCCCCTCCCACTGCCAGCCACTGCTTCCTCAGATAGTTTAAGTTGGCCAAACCACAAATTCATTTGATAGATGAAATGAAGTAGATATCATTTATTTTGATTTAAGTACAGCATTTAACACTGTCTCATAAAAATCTTACTTAGAAAAAATTAAGTAAAATTGTCTTGGCTAGAGAAAACTATCCTGTGGGTTGAAAACTGGTTGAAAAACCATTAATAATGAGGGATGATAAATAGCACAGTGGTGGTGGAGTCCTGCCAGGACTGGTGCAGCATCTCTTCTTTTTCCACATTTTCATTCATGTGCTGTAAAGAGGGAGTTAAATACAATGTGAAAGAGATTTACCAGTGATACTACACTGGGAGAAACTACAAACAGCCTTGGAAAGAGACAGAGTCAAATACAATCAGACTTCAGAGATTTTAAGCTTGGGTAGAAAATAAAATAACTTTTGATTTGGAAAAAGCAGACTATGTGCAACGTATCTTAAGAAAAATAATCCACGCCACACATACTCAATGGAGAGGAGAAGCCTGAAGGCAGACAAGGCTGTAACATACCTGCAAGAGGACTGATGGGGTCAGTAAATTAGATTTGCAATGTGATATGACACCCAAAAAGGCAATTCCAGTTTTGGGCTTCATGTACAGAAGCATCACGCCACAGATCAGGAAGCTGACTTGTGTGTCTGTACCTGGATATTGCATTAAATTCCAAGCTCTACATTACAAGAAGGTTATTGACAGTTTTGTGTAGAGTTGAAAGAAGAGCAAAAAGTAAAACGATCAGGAGTCTAGAGGCACTGGCTAATGAGCAAAGATTAAAAGACCTACATCAGAGACAGAGAGCTAACAAATTTAGTGTGTGTGTGGGGGGGGGGGGAGAGTGTAGAGCTGTCTACAGAAATATCAAAGGTATCTATCAAGGAAGGCGAGCAATTACTCATGTAGAAGTATAAAGGAATATTAGTATAATGGAAGTACAAAGAAGATTAACTAGGAATAATGGAATGGTGTTCAGAAAGGCTGAGAATCTAAATATACTTCCTGACAGTGAAGTATTAGACTGGAATAGTTTCTCAAGGAAAATGATGGAAGCCTAATTGGATATATCATTTACAAGTAGATTGGACAAAATGTCAGTAAATTCATTATTAGGAACAATCCTGCATTGGCAGAGAGATGGAGTAAATGACCCAATAGGCTTTTTCCATCTCTAGCTTTTAGGGAATATTGTGAACTTGTGAAACTTCAGATACTTCCACAATGCATTGCAACATCCACAATGAAACTCTGCTTATCGAGAGCCTCCCCTTAAAGTGGTGCTATGCTACTGAATGATGAAAGATAGGTACCATTCTCTCCCCAACTGCCTCTTTCAGGAGGTCAGAAGATTAATAAATAACATTTTTCTTTTGTCCAGAATTTTCTCCAACTGTTCATGCAGGTCACTGATTCCTTCCTCTGAGTGACTTGAGGATATAACAAACCTAAATAATTATCTTTTCTGTATTGTTGGGGAATCCCTGAGATTTTGGTGAGGAATCTTGTGATTTTATCCTTTGAATTTGAAGGATTTAAATATCAGGAAATGTCTTTTTTTTGAAATTTCTGTTTCCCTATTTAAAAAAGAAAGGTTCATTTTTGAGTTCTAAAAGCTCTTTTGGTTTACTATTTAAAAAAATGAATTTGATTCACTAATATGATGCTTAGATCTTGTTTTCATTATTCTATAATCCTCTGTCAATATATTTATATAGTACAAGAGTTTCATATCAAGTGTAGCTTTGGCTTATTATGTTGCCTATTTTTATTGGCGCCATCACTTTAATACAATCAATAGCCTCAAACGTTATTGCTACAAGTTAATTGCAGCCTCTGTAGGTAAAAGCTGACTCTCCAACACAATGTAGAGCGCATGTACAGAGTGTTCAAATAAAATCACCCTACATGGAACTTTACTGACTGGGGAAGTCAATAACTGAGGTCTAAAAATTCTTTGTGGCTTGTGTAGTTAACATGAAATAACACACTAACTAATAGTTTTCTTCTGCAACATGAGAATCCCTCTCATTCTTTCTGCACTAAAACTAAG
The DNA here is from genome assembly GCF_965152275.1 of Natator depressus. NCBI lineage: Eukaryota > Metazoa > Chordata > Testudines > Cheloniidae > Natator > Natator depressus. The sequence continues at coordinate 280,454,203 of NC_134234.1, forward strand.
ATTATTCCAGACCTTTAAACCTTGTCAAAGAACTGCCCCATAAAATTATAATTTAATAGTCATTTTCTAATAGAGAGGACATACTTAGTTTACACAATATTGTTTAGCATTTTTATTTGAAGCTGTTTTACAGTGTTATTCCAGTTAGAAGCTAGCTAGTTTATAATAAGACCAGGGTGCTAAGTCAAACACTGTTGCTGATTATAAGCAAAGAAGATAAAATGGCTAACCAGCAGGTATGAAAGTAGACAGTATTCAGAATGTAAGATGAGACAGTATAATGTGATGTAAGCATAATGAACGAGGTCACAGAACTGTAGAAGGGAAGAATCATAGTGGTGTATAAAAGATACTGGAGCTAGTTACCAGTACCTGAAGGAACACTTTGGATAACAGTAAAAAATATAGCTTAATTTCCTTTGAGAGCAAGTTATGTAACTTTGAAGCCAAAAAAAGCAATTGTTAATTTGGTAAAAATCATTATGTATTGCAGCCTTAGGAAATGTGAACAGACCTACTTTCATAAGAGGGACCTAGTGTCCTGACAAGTACATCTATTACTAAAATTGTCAGGGATAAGGTTATTTATACAACATTTTCACAATTGTAGAAATTCACTGCAGCAAATGTTTGTTTTAATGTCTATATTACCCACTAGGCAGCAAAAGTCAAATTAACTGTTTCTAGAAGAAATAGTGGTTTGCTCTGAATCCGCACTTCCATTCGTGTAGGTGCATTAAAATCCAGGGAGAATGTGGGACTGGAGGTTGTTCTCTAGTCCAGAAAACAGGGAAAGAATGTCTCTTCAAAGAACACAAGTTTTGGTCCAAATTATAATCTTAGTCATACCTGTGTAAATCAGGAGTAATTGCACAGATTGACATCAATTTGAGAGATTAGAGACTGGCCCTTTGTGTTGCTTTAGAGATAAATGAGGAGTCAGCAGCAACTTAACGCCTCTGTCCAAGACAGCTGTCTAAACAGCTTTTTTCCCCCTTACTGTAGTATTCATATTTGCATTTCTGGTAGAAAGGCTCAAAAAAAGTAGATTTATTAGAATTAGTGCAAGAGTGTGTTTTGTAGCCTCTAAGTCTACACTACCTTAACAACTCTTGATCAACACAGAGCATGAGGCATAAATAGAATTTTAAGATCCCCACAGGATAAAAGAAAAAAGAAAAGGAGTACTTGTGGCACCTTAGAGACTAACCAGTTTATTTGAGCATGAGCTTTCGTGAGCTACAGCTCACTTCATCGGATGGTTCTCTGTGCTGCTCAAGCAGCATATGGGGGTGGGGGGGCACTAGAAAGTTACTTTGGTAGGGTGATTGTGGATTCCTTTCTGTTAGAGAACTGCTAGCTAGCTTGGTGCTCCTAAGGGGCTGTTAGAGGATAATATAAAGTAGAGCAGCTCTAAGGCTGTCTGTCTCTGGGTCTAAATTACAGTGGGGGGAGGGGGTAGACTAGCCATGGGTGGTGGGGAAGTGTAAAGGTGCCCCAAAACAGCTTTGCAGCCTCCTTCCTCTCCCCTGGCCTACACTAAGCAGAGGTCTGGAACAGCTGAGTGTGACATAGGGGAAGACGTCTGTACTGAATGGTGAACTCCATTTTTGTTTTGCCCCCTATGCTGTGTATTAACTGCTAGTTTGTGTTTTGCGTTGAGAAACTAGCCTGGTCCTGACCAGTCTATTCTAGACATGGTGCTGCTCAGAAGGATGTAAGACAGATCAGAGAAGACTTTTTTAGTGAGGGCTATGAACTCTGAGTGTCCCTCAACTACTGACCTATGCACTATCTCTACACAGAAGCCTGGCTGGGGGAGGGGCTGTAATGGCTGTCATTACAAGCCTAGGCTCAAGGCCAAAGGGGTCAGAGAAACATACAGAAAATGTTCTCTGTGCGGCTATCCACTTTGACCTGCTAGAACACCAGGCTAGAGGAGAGAGAAGGCAGGAGTCCATCTTCCTTGCTGGCAATGCTGGCCAGACTGCAGACTCACAGAAGGGGTCAGATAAATTGGGCACAGGGGGGGAAGTGCATCTTAGGACTGTTTTGGGCTTTTTCAAATATCTGTGACTGGTTCTTTCAGAGGTGAAAGTGCCTGTCGTTGAGAAATTCCTTAGCTAAGCCTGTGCCCCTTGCTTACTTGCCATGTTGTGCCTGAAGGGGGTTAATCAAGAAGCCCAGAGCTGCCACAGTGAGATAGAACAGTAAGGGAACATGTATGGGCTCAGAGAGATAATGTATCAGCAATTAGGGACTGAGGAGGGCTGAAGCACTGCTTCTGGGGTTTAAAACAGCTGGGCTCTAGAGCCCCATGTCCCCAGAAGGGGATGTAGACATGAGGTCTGTAACTGGGGATGTTAGAGGTCTGTAACTTAGAGAATGAGGTCTGATGAGGTCTGATGAGGTCTGTAACTTAGAGAATGAGGAATATTTACCCAGCTCTGCCTGGATCCCATTTACTAAGGACCACATGGGATCCAGCAGTTGGGTTTGGTCTAGTCACAACAGACTGGTGTCTGTTGGGAGACGGGGAGTGGGCCAGGCTGTGACACTGAGGTTCTGGCTTAAAGTTATCATGCTCTTCAGAAAATTATTCTGCATTGCTCAGAGTTATATTGCATTACCAAATGATGGTGCCAGAGTGTTATGCCCAGATAAATGGTGATACAATACTTTGCTGTCTGACATAGAGCATAGTAACTTATTTGGGCAGCACACAGAGGTGCAGTATATCTTTCAATCAGTCCCAAATCTTTCTTGCTGCTGAGCTCAAGTTCAGTATCCAGTACTCTCATTTAAAACAATGTGGTGCCCTTTTATCTAGGCACACACTGTATCAGTTTTAATCAGAAATGACCTCAAGCTCCTAGAATCTCTGAAATTTCAGCTCCGTAAAAAATTCTGCACATACCTGTTTGATATATGAATCATGCAAAATCTTTTTGTAGTATTTTAAAGACGTGTGAAAAATTACTGCTTTCTTCTAGGCAGGAGTATTTGAATATAAGTTTTAAGTGTCTTTACTTATATGGAACAATGATTAACAAATGAAGGGTGTCTGGATATTTTCAATATTTTCAAGATCTGGGCCCAGGAGGAGTCTTCCTATGCAGGGAAACCTTGGCATAGAGCCACTAATGTTACTCTTACACTGGCTGGTGGGGATATGTGTCCAATGGAAAAGGTTGTTGGCCCCGACATCCCTACCTATGCCCTAGTGCTCCCTTGGCTGCTAGAACAGCCCCTTAGGCTGCTCTCATCTATTAGGACAAACAGCCAATACCAGAATTTGGGAAGAGTGTGAAGGTGGCCACCTTCATTTCCCCCTTCTAGACTTATGCCAAGAGCAGCTCAACAAGACCAGTGCATCTGCCCTCTCCTTGTTAACAGCTGGTCAATTTAATTTTATGAGGCAGTTTCATATGTAAAGAGCTGGCTTCATCTGTCTTGGGTGAGTCTAAGAAACACTTTTATTCCCAGGCTTGGTACCCCAAACATAACCAGCTCCTGCCCACCCTGATCACGGCAGTAGGAGTGATCAAAGAAGAAGAACATGTCCGCAGATGTTGGTATGTTCAAGAAAATAAGTTATTGCAATTTGACTAATGGTTCCACACAGCTGACTCATGCCTTGTCTAGTTCATTTTTGTGTGGACATTTGGATGACTGGTTTCAGAGTAGCAGCCGTGTTAGTCTGTATTCGCAAAAAGAAAAGGAGTACTTTTGGCACCTTAGAGACTAACCAATTTATTTGAGCATAAGCTTTCGTGAGGTACAGCTCACTTCATCAGATGCATTCAGTGGAAAATACAGTGGGGAGATTTATATACATAGAGAACATGAAACACTGGGTGTTACCATACACACTGTAACAAGAGAGTGATCACTTAAGGTGAGCTATTACCAGCAGGAGAGCGGGCGGGGAAGAGGGACACCTTTTGTAGTGATAATCAAGGTGGGCCATTTCCAGCAGCTGACAAGAACGTCTGAGGAACGGTGGAGGGTGGAATAAACATGGGGAAATAGTTTTACTTTGTGTAATGACCCATCCACTCCCAGTCTCTATTCAAGCCTAAGTTAGTTGTATCCAGTTTGCAAATTAATTCCAATTCAGCAGTCTCTCGTTGGAGTCTGTTTTTGAAGATTTTTTGTTGAAGAATCACAACTTTTAGGTCTGTAATCGAGTGACCAAAGAGATTGAAGTGTTCTCCAACTGGTTTTTGAATGTTATAATTCTTGACGTCTGATTTGTGTCCATTTATTCTTTTACGTAGAATCTGTCCAGTTTGACCAATGTACATGGCAGAGGGGCATTGCTGGCACATGATGGCATATATCACATTGGTAGATGCGCAGGCGAACGAGCCTCTGAAAGTGTGGCTGATGTGATTAGGCCCTATGATGGTGTCCCCTGAATAGATATGTGGACACAGTTGGCAACGGGCTTTGTTGCAAGTATGGGTTCCTGGGTTAGTGGTTCTGTTGTGTGGTGTGTGGTTGCTGGTGAGTATTTGCTTCAGGTTGGGGGGCTGTCTGTAAGACCCCAAATTTTATTTCAAACTCAGAGTGAGCGCTTGTAGTAGGAATCTTTGGAATCCCTGATCCAATCCTCAAGCCTTCTGCAGCAGAAATAGAGCTTGGGTGTTTGTACTGGATGGAGTCTGTGTATTTAACTGTATTCAAAAACAAATTGAAAAGGAAAGTAATCTAAATACACTTTTTTTAACCAAAGCTATAGAAGGAATTCATGTCAGAAGCAGGGTTGCAATGCACAAGTTCCTCCTGTTCTTAGTCCCATGTGTTAGACACAGCCCTGCACAGCCTTAAACTGATCTTGGGTCTTCCCAAAATTTGAGGGACCTGTGGTCTTATTTTTCACTAGCACCAAAGGCCAGACCTTGACAGAGGCAGATATTTTTTCGGAAAAATCACAGACAAGGTTTTAACTTCTAGTGCTCTGTTTGCAACAGATTGTCAGTTTACATTTGCATGGTTATCTTAAGGAAAAGGATTAAAAATATACACCTTTAAAATGAAAGTTGAGATTCTTTACATTTTTGGTCCTCTAAATGAAGAACCCATGGGCCTCAAAAAGCTGAGTCTGACTGTGGAATACATTAACATTTTAAAAGAATAATCAAATTCTCTTTAGGTTTACTCAGTCATAATCAAGTGATGTCAAGCTGTTTCTTTGAATAGCACAGAATATAATTAGTACAGGAATAACTAGTATCTGGTGTGAAGTGCTGGCTTTTTTTTTAATGTGAACTTTTATGTGTAGGTCATACATATAAATCACACTGTTTCTTGTATGCTAAATAGATGTGACTTATATAAACTATTATCCATTCATGAGATCCCATAATGAACCGCATTACAAGAAGTCACATTACAAGAAGTCACATGGCCATTATATATAGCAGAATCTGATTACAGCACTGTTATTGCATGACAATAGCACCAGTAGTGCTTTGATGATTAGCTTGTTGTGGGGATGTGTACCTGGGTATACAAGTATTTTGGTCCCTAATACACTGTTATTCTCAGATTGCAGAGAAAACAATAACATATGCATCTGCACCCCTGACACAATTTCAGTTATGGAACTCTCCCAGGCAATCCAGGATGAGAACTATGTGAAACTACCAATTTTCATTTTGTATTTATACATTTGATCGAGTTCATCCTTTCTGCCAAAGTGCCAGCAGCTTTGCAAAGTGGAACTGGCACAATTCCATTCCTGGGCAAAATTGTAAATATGGATAAATTTGACCCAAACTGTGATTAGCCATTTTCAGGGTAGACACTTCTATAGTAAACAGACAGTATATTCCCCAGTGGAAATGGCTTTTTGTTACAATTCTTTAAAAATGGAGTAAAAATGAAAATGCCTTTCTTTTTTAACGGTTGCAGCTTTTATTTCTACCAGTTTCACCTGCACCAAGATTTTTTTGTGCACATCTTTGTCTAGAATATCTGGGGTCAGATACAACTTGCATTGAACTGAGTGGGAATCTCTTCATTGACTGCAGTGAAAATTGGATCATACCCTTTGTCACCTTTATTGCACATGATGAATTTAAGAGGATTTAAGTAGGTTTTGAAATCAGTGGAACTGGATAACCTGCACTGTGGCTGACTTTGGCTCAGTGATTCACAAGCTTATTACTACATTGAACAAAAATCTGAACTAATACTAAACCAGGCATTTTTCTACCTGACTCACTCATCATCCATGTCAAGGGGATCCTCACTAACTGACTAGCCTGTTGTCCAACCAACAATTTTCTATACGATTAGGTCAAACAGAACCCAGCATTCACTATAATCAATCAAGCTGTCTCTAGTATGAAAGTATATTCTGATTGAAATATAATGTGGCAGATAATCCTGTTTGACAACTTGCTGAACGTCAGGTAGTTCGGCACATCTCTACTCATAATCTGTGACAGCTTTTTTAAGTGCTGAAAATTACAAAGCATTTTAGGTGCTGGAAATCTTAGAGTGAGCTTGTCAAACATTTAGGGGGAGGGGAAATGCCTCCCATAACTCAAGCCTGGTTCCTTGAGATGATTTGGGAGCAACAGTGATGGGTCTCGAAGGGAATCCAGTGTAATTCTTCTTGACCAGAAAGAAGTATGGTTATGAAGTATGGTCTCCGGGATGTGTATGTGGGGAGAGGAGGGAGTAAGGAGAGTCAATTAAGGCCTTGATTGATGGCAATTTAAAAACAATAAAAACATGTTTTAATGTTTCCACACAATAGGTATCTGATAACAGTGTCTTAAAGTTACTGTGACTTCTCTCCATTGATTATAATTAGCACAACCTCAAGCTGCTAATTCTGAAGTTTGCAAACATAATAGGAATGTGTCTAACTCCGCTTTTGGCAAATGCAATAAATGATAAAATGACAATGTGAGTATTGTTCAGAACTTGCTTACCCTCGTGTGTGTGTTTGAGAGAGAGAATTCAGCCAGGATCTTTGCACTTTCATGGAATAATATTCTACACTACTGCCTCCTTCAATGAAGGGGAAACAAAATTATTGGATCCTGGCTTGGTACATAAACCTGTCCTGTATTGGGCTCCCTGGTCATCTTAAGGCTCCATGGAGGCTTCAACAAATTGTTCTTTGTGGGATTTCAGGTGCAGCAGAAGTGGAGCCAAGGAGCAGCCACTCCCAGTGAGTATGTTCTGTACCACAGCTAGTGGATTTCCTATAGGCAATCCAGTCAGGTGTTGATGCCTCTTAAAGTAGTGTTAACATTGTACAGAGACCTCCATAGCTGCCACTGTGGGAAATCAGCCAATTGTAGCGTGTCTTCTGAAGGAGCTATGGTGTCAAAGGGAGGAAGAGACAGCAGAGCAAATGTGAAGATGCGTTTGGTTTCTTCAGAGCCTGCAAGATCTGCACAGATGTTGGGAGATCTACTGGTTTAGCTAACTGCAGACACAAAAGCTTTCTTCCTAGATTTTTTTCCCTGCAGAGTCATACACTGTGTTCATAGGCTGTTGCTTGGCTTTCTTGATTTTCCCCCTTTAACTCTGCCCTGTAGTCTCCCTTCCTCCATGAACACACACTTTACCCAAAATAATACTCAGCAAAAGCTCCTGGGTCGGTTCATATAACCCTTTTGTCTTAGCTGGGTGTCTATTAAACTTATCGTTACTGGTATACTAATTGAAGGGTACATTCACACCCGTCAACCTCATTGAGGTTTTTTAAGTCAGTTCATAATATTTTAAATCCCAAAAAAAAAAAAAAAAAAAACCCACATAGGTTAAAATGTATAATTTTATAGTGTAGATGTCAAATTTAGGAAATTCAAAGTTATATTTCCTCTGGCACCAGAAACTTAGCTCCCTGACCTATCTGTAATATTCTACATTACTATGTGGTGGTTACCAATTTGCACATGTATAAAAGTTAAGTTGCTGTTCTCGGAGACAGACATCTAACTATACTAACTTTCCTGTTTTAAATCTTGCTCATTATATTTCTTTAAATCTCCTTAGTATTTAAAGGGAATGAAATGTGATTTTCTTTACTTTTAAATAAATACTTGTAGCGAATGTACTGTTAGGATATAGATATTCAGGCCTGTCTGTAAAGGTCTGTACTTTAAGAATTTAGGGGTATTCTTATCACTTTGCTAGTTCTAGAAGTATAAAAGAAAGAATCAAAATCACTGTCTGCTGGTGTAAGGGCCTTCTCTTACTGTGACAGTCTGAGGCCCTGTGCTTAGGCTAAGGCCTTTGGCTAAGCAGCAGAGGCAGCCATAAGCTAGGAAGGGACAGGTCACATCCTCACATTCCAAACTAGTCACATTGAAAGAAGGTGCTATTGGGCTGTTAGGAATACAATCCTGTCCTGATAGTGCCTATCACCTCCAGAGAAAGGGAAGTGCCTAGAAGATGTAAAAAAGAAACAGCATCCTGTCTGGCAAGAACTCACTTATCAATACTGGGATGTGAAATCCTCACTTCTGTATTGTTTTGTCATTATAGTTCCTACTTTGCTATTGTTTGTCTGTATAATCTCTGTCTGGTTCTGTGATTGTTCCTGTCTGCTGTATAATTAATTTTGCTGGGTGTAAACTAATTAAGGTGGTGGGATATAATTGGTTACATAATCATGTTACAATATGTTAGGATTGGTTAGTTAAATTTCAGGAAAATGATTGGTTAAGGTATAGCTAAGCAGAACTGAAGTTTTACTATATGATCTGT